>NC_083095.1:188196587-188527810 GCF_949774975.1 Lagenorhynchus albirostris
TTTAATGCACTTCCCTATAGTAAAAAATCAATAAACATTGCTGAAATTACTTTTTTATTAATCTTATTTTATTAATTTTATCATCCCTGTCCAGAGCCAGGGACGATAAAAGCTTGAGGCAGCAAGAGGGTGACAATGAACTCCGTCAGCTCAACTTCTGTTTTCTATACACTTATTCTAGGTGTTAAGAAACAAGACAGAGTTCCTTGAAGACAGGAACAAATGAGACTAGCAGAATGTATAACGCATTGTAAATAAGAAATAAATGTTGATTGTATTGAGGGTACTAAGGAGTGCTCTAAAAGGTACATTGCCTCCAATGTCAGGTTTTTTAACATTTCCATAATTATTAAAATGAGGTGGTAAAAAATTTTTTTAAGTCTAATCAGTAGAAGTTGTTATAAATTAATAATACCTTCAAGTCTATATTTGCTTTCAGAATGACCTTCGGTACTTTGTCCCAAAGAGGATGATCAAAATACTTGCACATGTTCTAGAAAATGAATGGGCATATGGGGTTTTGAGGATGCACTGCAGCAATGACTTGCATTTTCTTCCACGTTGCCAAAAATAATGTTAATACGTTCTGGTGTTCATGGCAGGGAAAATAAATGTCCTCTGTCTTTCCCCTTGTCAGAAACACAGTAAATCATTCAGGATTGTTTGAAGTAACTTCTTCTATTTTTGGTCCTGTTTTTATGAGCATGGAATCTCTCTTTGGAACCTGGGGAATGCTTTCAGTGAAAGACCCATATTGCAATATGTTAATATGTGGTGGCCATTTGTATGTGCATCTCATGGCCTTGAAGAGCCCAGGTCACTTTGGGGAGGTGATGCCTTCCACTTGACATTCAGCCAGAAACTGGGGGTCCCCTTTCTTGAACATCCTAGTGTTTATATGAAAGCACACTGGTATCGTGTATCAAAACTATTTTTAAGAAAAAAGACTGAACACTACCTATTCTGCAGTAGACAAATGACAATAAGCTGGGGTCTCACATACCAACAAACTCTTAGTATCTCGGCGTCTTTTATTAAAAAGTCCTCCCTGAAATGAGATCTGTGATCTGTCACACTGCCCTCTGCTGGCCTGGCCTGTACTTGCTGATAGGGAAAATGAAAAATTCTTGAAGATGTCAGGAAGGGAACCTTTAGATTCCTCCTCTGGATTTGACCATTGATTACAGCTCTCCCAATGGAATCCACAAGTATATCCCCAAAATGCCATTTATTCAACACTGGTGGAGCATTGACTAGTCAATGCAGGCACTGAGAATATAATAACGAACAAATCACTGCTCTAAAGAAGTTTGCAGTCGGATGGTCTAGTAAGCTAGTAATCATAGAAGAGGTGAATATGCCCACGTTTGAGTAACGATGATGTCGGTGGTCTTCCTGATCATGACTTTGGATCCTACTCTTTCTCTTGCTATAAGAAAAAGACCCTATCCTGGTCTTCATGCATTTATCGCAAACGTTTAGCCCTGTAGATTTGGGACACTCCACATTTCTTTTGAGTGTGGGCTTGTCCTATTGTTTGTCTGGAACGTGTAGATAAAATGTGGTGAATGGTTAAGCCCATTGTTTTAATGTACAGTTATAGAGACATTCTCAGTCGTTAGAACAGCAATCCAATTTCTAATAATCTTGATATTCTGTGCCTTCTGACCAAGATTCCTTGCTTGAACAAACCATGTCAGCAAAATAATTTAGTGGGTTAAAACGTAAAGAATAACAAATTAATCATTTGCAGTTACATCAAAAGTACGGTCAAAATTTAACCCAAAGGTCTTTCAGGTAATTCTAGGAATGCATGTGATGTGAGGTCAGAGAAAAGATTGATATCGAGAAGGTAAGCGAAGGCCTGCGACAGGAGCCTTTATCTTTAACTATACTTTTCAGGTTTGCAGCTGCAAGATCAGAATCCCAGTAGGACTATTGTTTCTTCCTGGTTATTTCACTCTTCTGATGTTAGAGCAATTGTCATTCAGGGGGATCTTGGTCCAAAGGCGTTGGTTCACTGAATCAAGGAACTTCATAGTTTTCCAACCAATTATGCTTGGTTCTCTCATAACAGGATTCAGGTTTTTTTTACGCTTCAATTAGGAAACCATAATATATTTATAAAACCATTTAAAGCAGGACTAAATGCATACAATTGCTTAGGCATCTTTTCTCATTAATAACTTGCATTAATAATTGCTTAGTTCAGCCTGTTTTCCTCTAATGCTTGGGTAGAATATACCTTTCTGACTCACTTATCTTTGGGGGGGGGTTTCTTTTCGTTTTTGTGTTTTGTTTTAACATGTCCATGACTCCAAGTTATCTATAGCTATTTTTCAATAAAAATTTCACATTGGAATTTTCCCCTTGGTTCTGAATTTTTCCTTGTATTCCCCTGTTTTTAAAATTTATTAATATATTTATTTATTATTAAAGTATCATTGATTTACAATAGTATATTAGTTTCAGGTATACCTCATAGTGATTTGATATTTTTATAGATTATACTCCATTTAAAGCTATCACAAATTAATGGCTATATTTCCCTGTGGTGTACAATATATTCTTGTTGCTTATTTGTTTTATACATAGTAGTTTGTACCTCTTAATCCTCTACCCCTATCTTGCCCCTCTCCACTTCCCTATCCCCATTGGTAACCACTAGTTTGTTCTCTATATCTGTGAGTCTTATTTCTCTTTTGTTATATTCAGTAGCTTGTTGTAATTTTTAGATTCTGTATATTAGTGACAACATAGAGTATTTTTCTCTCTGTGTCTGCCATATTTCACTAAGCATAATACCCTCTAGGTCCATCCACATTGTTGCAAATGGCAGAATTTCATTCTTGTTTGTGGCTGAGTAATATTCCATTGTGTGTATATACCACATATTTTTTATTCATTCGTCTGTTGACAGACACTTCGGTTGCTTCCATATCTTGGCAATTGTAAATAACGTTGCTATGAACATTGCGGTTCATGTATCTTTTCGAATTAGTGTTTTTGTTTTCTTCAGATATATACCCAGGAGTGGAATTGCTGGATCATATGGTAGTTCTGTTTTTAGTTATTTGAGGAAACTCCATATTGTTTTCCACAGTGGCTGCACCAATTACATTCCCACTAACAGTGTAGGAGTGTTCCCTTTTCTCCACATCCTTGCCAACAATTGTTATTCTTAGACATTTTGATGATAGCCATTCTGACAGGTGTGAGGTGATACTTCATTGTGGCTTTGATTTGCATTTCTCTGATGATTAGTGATGTTGAGCATCTTTTCACGTACCTGTTGGCCATCTGTATTTCTTCTTTAGAAAATGTCTATTCAGGTCTTGTGCCCATTTTTAATCACCTTGTTTACTTTTTTGATATTGAGTTGTATGAGCTGTTTATATATTTTGGATATTAATCCCTTATTGGTCATATCATTTGCAAATATCTTCTCCCATTCAGTAGATTATCTTTTCATTTTATTGATGGTTTCCTTTGCTGTGCAAAAGCTTTTAAGTTTAATTAGTTCCCATTTGTTTATTTTTGCCTTTTGTTTCTTTTGCCTTAGGAGACAGATCCAAAAAAAATATTGCTATGATTTATGTCAAAGGGTGTCCTGATTCTGGATTTATCATAAGTGAAAGACTCAATGACTTCCAACTTAATGAGAGGCGATATAGCCAGTGCCTGCGTAACAGTCTTAATTAATTCTCTGAGTCCTAAAATGTTCTGTTGTGTTCCTTATGCCATCCATTTTTGTCTTCCTTACTGTAGCAAATAAATAAATCAAAGTATGAGGGGAAGATCGAACTTTAGAAAAAAATACACTTACGGTAAAGAATTCATTTTATCATTTATTTTTATTATTAGAGAAAGGTTTATACTGGAATATATTAATACTCCACTTGCTATTTCCCAGCAGTAGAGCTTGGATATTTGGGGATCTGCCGTTGTAGGAGAGACTGAGAAACAAGACTTGCTCTACAGAGAAGTCATGCTTGGATACAGATCTACCAGCAACCAACCATAACTTATCACCCACGGCTAGCAAAGTAGTTAGTGTACAGCAGGTGATGAAATGTTTGTTGAATGAATAGTTGAAGAGATGAGTAAATCTGTTTCTGCACCTTGTAAAACCTCTGGTTACTACTTGACCAAGGTCACACAATTACTTACAGAACAAACCCAGAAAGGAAGCTCGGTTTCTCGACTTTCAGCAAATGTGCCCCCTCTTCTACACCCTACCCAGGTTGACCGGGACCAAATGTCACTCAGCCTCTTCTCATCTGCTCTCACAGTCGGATTTGAGTGATAGAGTGCAATGACTGGTATCTTTCTTTTCCATTTTGGGTGGGGGGGGGGTGGATTTTTAAAAGTGAGTTTTTGTTATCTATTATGGTTTAGTAAGAAAGCAGAAAGTGGAAAAGGTGGCCTTGAAGAGAGTAAAGGATTTAAAAATTAGCAAAACTACATAAATCTACTTCTTAGATTGGTTTACATTTGACAAGAAACTGCAGTATAGCTTACTCTATTTTTCTATACCATAAAAAGTAGAGTTATTTTTAGACATCTTGTGATCTGGAAAATAGAGGATTTTATAATGACTGGCTTTCCCACCAGTGTGTTTCACCCCATTAAGATGGTGATATTCAGTAACAAATTTAGTACAAATTTAGTACATTAAGATTGTCCATAAACCCAAAGCACAATTTAGTCTTGAGAGGTAAAATCTTACAGAGTGCAGTTTGGGTCCTGAAAAAAAGAAACTCGGAATCTTTAAGAACAGATGAAATTAAATTGCTCTTGATTTATTTAAACTGAAAAATGTCCTGCTAAAAACAGACTTAGATCGTGAGACCAGTAGAGAACATATCTGAAGATTCCACTGTCACAAGTAGCCAGCATAACACAGGAAACGTGATCCTTTTTTGGAAATGTAGTGAGGGCTTAAGTGCAGGTACTTGGACATTCTCTGATAAATTGAAAATGACTATACATTTATCTGGATTAGGAGTTTAACAAGGAGAAGAGAAAAAGCCGTGTGGTTAGAAATGATCTACAGGATAGGAATGAAGACGGTCTTTCTTTTTTGAGTGCTTTTCAGATGTGTATTTCTATGTCTCTAATACAATAAATAAATACTCTCCAACACTTGGGATTATTTATATCACTCTGGCCCCTTCGTAATCTACTCATGTTTTAAAATCTCTTTTTTACACTCAGGTTTGTTGATTACCAATAGCCTTCTTCTTTCACTGTGAATTGTTTTTTTTTTTATTTTTTTGGCTGTGTTGGGTCTTCGTTGCTGCGCGCGGGGTTTTCTCTAGTTGCGGCGAGTGGGGGCTGCTCTTCGTTGTGGTGCGTGGGCTTCTCATTGCAGTGGCTTCTCTTGTTGCGGAGCACGGGCTCTAGGCACGTGGGCTTCAGTAGTTGTGGCACACGGTGTCAGTAGTTGTGGCTCATGGGCTCTAGAGCGCAAGCTCAGTAGTTGTGGCACACGGGCTTAGCTGCTCCGCGGCACGTGGGATCTTCCACGACCAGGGCTCGAACCCGTGTCCCCTGCATTGGCAGGTGTGTTCTTAACCACTGCGCCACCAGGGAAGCCCCACTGTGAATTTTAAAATTTTGTTTCCAATCTTCCAACTTTCCTGCTAAGAAAGTTTATTAAATAAGATTCTTAATCTTTCTCATCAGGAAATGAGAAACATAGCAACTTATTGTGATGGAATGCAAAGCAAGGACCAATCAGCTGTTCAGATTTAAATCCCAGTTTGGCCACTGCCTCGGGCCTTTGATCACTGGCCATTATTCAAGTGTTTGAGTCTAATTTTTTGCATATTCAATAGAAATTTTAAAACCCACACAGAGTTGTTATGAGGATGAGATGAGATAATCTATGTAAAATCTTAGCTCAGTAACTGGCCCTTAACGAAGATTAGCTTTTATTGTTATTATTACTTCCTCGTCCCTACTAAGAATCTGGCACTCTGGAGTTAGCTGAGATGTTAAGAAGGTATTGGCTGAATAGGCAAAAGGGGGGAGTGTTCTGTTACAGCCTTTGGTGCTTGGACTCTGGACCTCATTTGATCATAAAAGGAAGGGAGTGTGTGTGTGTGTGTGTGTGTGTGTGTGTGTGTGTGTAAGAGACACAGAGGCAAAGTCAGAGACGTGAATCATCCTGAGATGATTCAACTTCTAGATATCTTTTGGTCTTCACACTCCATTCTCCCTGCCCTCCCCTCATCAACCCGTCCCTGGATTCCTCGTTTCCTTCTCCACACTGTCCCTAGACGATCACCTCCATCCGTGTCCATGGTTTCAGCGTCTGCTGATGGCACCAAAATCTCTATTTTCAGCTCTCCCGAGCTTCAGCTTTGTATTCCAGTGCCTCTTTGGGCATCTCCCTCAAACGTCCCTTAGTCTTTTCAAACTCAACATTTTGAAATCTGGACGCATTATTTTTAAGCCCCTGTCTCTTAGTTGCTAACCTGCTCCTCCCGAGTTCCTCTCATTGGCCGGTAGTGTCACCCTCTACCCGAAATCTCTAGCTTAATAACCTCAGAGTCATTCTGAACCTGATCTTCTAAGTCGACGCACCCATCAATCCTACTTCTAAATCAACTCTCATTTTTTTTGTAGAGGTGCCTTGGGGCCGGGGGTTATGGAAAACCAACACAAATGGACTCCCCAAAGCACTGACTGCAATGGTGTTCTTTACTCATGTCTTCTGGTAGAGAGAGAAATCACTTTGCATAACTCAGAGAAACATTTTCTTTCTAAAGTTCCGGTCTTCATGGCAGCTGTTCAGAATCTCCCCAGCCTCCCCTCTTCCTCTTTTTGCCTCTGTCCCTACCCTCACCCCCAACCTCATTCACCTTCCTGGATCTGTCCCCCTGGGTGTCTTTCTGTTCTCATCTCATGCAGTAAAGTTTGGCCCATTCTTCAATTCAGGAATTAGAGTTCTAACAAGTCAACCCAAAAGAGTCCAGTATCTAAGCAGAAGAATAAACAAAGAAACAAACAAAAAAAGACGATAGAAGACAGGGTGGTTGGGGAGTGAGAGTGGTGAATAAGGATAACAGAGGCTGTAAGTTCTCAAGCTTCATATTTTGGCCTCTCTCACACCAATATACCTTATAACCTTGTACTGTTGTGCTCTTCACATGTGAACTCTCTACTTTGAATGCTCTGCCCTTTCCCTGGGCTTCCGGTCCAGCTTTTCAGCTTTAACTGTTCACCCCTGAGGTGTAACTCCAAGATCCCTCTTTTATTTGATGCTCTCACCAATCCCCACACCCAACGCAGTAAATGACTCCCTTTTCTATCTTCTCAAAACACTTTGAACACACGAATGGTGCCTGTACATTCTCTTCCACTAGAATGTGAGCGCCTCAAAGATAGGGATCCACTAATTCAGTAATTAAAAATTGAATTGTATTACGTGCCAGGCTGTGTTCAAAGTACTTAGAAGTGATCAGTGAAGAAAGCAGATGAAAATGCCTGTGCTTCAAGGAGCTTACATTCTGGTCAAGGGACACAGACAGTAAACAATAGCATTCTTTAAAAAAAATTTTTTGTTGTTGAAGTATTGTTAATCTACAATGTTGTGTTGGTTTCAGGTGTACAGCAAAGTGATTCAGTTATATATATTTATATGTTCTTTTTCATATTTTTTCCATTATAAGTTATTACAAGAAGTTGAGTATAGTTCCATGTGTGGTATAGTAAGTCCTTGTTGGTTATCTATTTTTTATATTTTATATACAGTAGTGTGCATATGTTAATCCCAAACTCCTAATTTATCACCCCCTCCTTTCCTCTTTGGTAACTGTAAGTTTGTAAGTCTGAGTTTGTTTCTGTTTTGTAAATAAGTTCATTTGTATCATTTTTAAGTTTCCACATATAAGTGATATCATATGATATTTTTCTTTCTCTGTATGACTTACTTCACTTAGTATGATAATCTCTAGGTACATCCACGTTGCTACAAATGGCATTATTTCATTCTTTTTGATGGCTGAGTAATATTCCATCGTACATAGGTACCACACCTTCTTTATCCATTCCTCTGTCCGTGGACATTTAGGTTGCTTCCATGTCTTGGCTATTGTGAATAGTGCTGCTATGAACATTGGGGTGTGTGTACCTTTTTGAATTAGAGAACAATAGCATTCTAATTAAGTAAATTACAGACTATGTGAGAAGGTCATAAATGTTACAGAAAAAAATGAAAGAATGTAAAGAGATCTGGAATACTGGAGGGGCAGCGTACAATTTTAGATCCAGTGGACGAGGTCAGCTCATTGAGAAGGAGCATTTCAAGCAAAGCCAGAAAGAGGGGGGACTTAGCCTTGGCTGTACCTAGGAGAAAAGCACCCAGAAAGACAGGACAGTCACGTCATAGTCAAGAACCCCAGGTGGGAGCCACTGGGCATTTCGGAAGAAGGGCGCCATTCTGGTGTGGCTGGAGTAGAGCGGGTGAGGGTGGCCAGGGAGAAGTTTGGAGACGTTGTGGGAATTAGATCATCCAGGGCCTTGACATCACAAAGGCTTTGGCTTTTACTCCACATGACGTGAGAAACCCCTTCAAGGTGTTCAGTGCAGACAGACACACTCTGACTTACATTTCAGAAGGATCGGTCGGGCTGCCGTGTTGAGAACTGACCGTAAGGGGAGCGTGTTACAATAAATTGAGGTAAGACGGTGGTGAGGACCCAGCGTAACAGGATTTCAGAGCCTGAAACGTGGTCAGATTCTGAATGCGGATTGAGGGTAGAGTCAAGAGGAATCTGAAAAAGTGAAGCCAAGGAAGACTTTTAGGATCTGGGTCTGAGCAAATCCTAGGAAGGTCAGGCTTTCTTTAAACTGAAAGAAGAAAGACTGTGGATGGCATAAGTTTGAGACTCTCAGTATCTCAGTTTTGAACATGAGGAATTAGAGATGTCTCTTCAACATTTGGAGAGAAAAATGGGGGCATGATGAGTATGGAGATGGTATTTAAAGCCAAGTGAGTGGATTACAGGGCCATGGGCATGAGAGTCAACAGAGAAGAAAAGAGGACCTGACATCTTCCACCGTTGGTGGTCAAGACACAAGGGCAAACCAGCAAAGGAGTCCGATGAGCCACCAGCAGGTTATGGGGAAACCCAGGAGATCATCTTGGAAGTCAAGTGAGATGACTGACTGTGTCAGATACTGAGGACTGGGGCACAGAAGCAGCTTCTGTAGGCTGGTGGGGGGAAGACCTGATGGAGATGTGCTTCAGAGACCACGGGAGGAGAGGAACTGACAACTGAGAGGACTGACAGACCTTTTAAGGATGTCTGCTAAAGGGAGCAGAGAAATTGGTCAGAAACTGGGGCTATAGGAAGTGGGTTGAAGGGGAATTTGTTGGTTGGTTTGTTTCCTTGTTTGTTTGTTTGTTTGTTTTTAATTTATTCAATTTTTGTCTGTGTTGGGTTTTCGCTTCTGCACAACGGCTTTCTCTAGTTGTGGCGAGCGGGGGCCACTCTTCATCGCGGTGTGCGGGCCTCTCACTGTCATGGCCTCTCCCGTTGCGGAGCATAGGCTCCAGACGCGCAGGCTCAGCGGCCATGGCTCACGGGCCCAGCCGCTCCACGGCATGCGGGATCCTCCCAGACCGGGGCTCGAACCCGTGTCCCCTGCATTACCAGGCAGACTCCCAACCACTGCGCCACCAGGGAAGCCCTTCCTTGTTTGTTTAAGATGAAAGTATGTTTGTGTGCTGACAGCGATGATCCAGAAGGAGGGGTGGAGACAGATAAAAGAGGAGAGATGGCAGCATTTTGGGATCCTCATTTTGGGTGAGAGGATACAGACTAACACATAACCACTGGCTTTATTGGTTCATCTTTATTATCACTGTTTTCCCGAATGAGCACGATGCTTTTTCACGGTCAGTGTTCACTGAATGTATATGGACTTGTTTGCTCTTTCATTGATGTAGAAAAGAAAAAAATGCACACTCTTTAAACTTTCTTCTTCCCTCTCTCGTCTATCTATACCATAGTGTACTCTAGTTCATTCCATTAATTCACTCAACATTATTTTCATAAGAAGAGAAGAAAGCAGTAGGGGGAGAGAGAGAAAAAGAGAGAGAGAGAGAGAGAGAGAGAACGTATGAAACTTTGTGGAACTTTATTGTTCAATTTTGGGACAAATAAAAGCCCAGCAGGGAGGGAAATGCTGTGTTCTCTGTCCCTGCCTCACATGGAGTAGCCCCGCAGTTTTCAAGGTAACCTAGCTGTCCATCAACCAAAGTCCTCTGTCCCCGGTGGCTTTATTGCTGATGGATGGGCTGTTTTCCTGCCCACTTTCCCTCCCTCTCTTCTGATGCTGCAGTGTTTTCCTCTCTTTGGCTGTGTCCCTATGTTCCCAACTGTCTCTCCACCCACACACACAGGGATTGATTTCCTCTGTAGGACAAACTTTCTATTTTCCTTACAAAACTTGAGTGTATTTTGTGGCGCTAAATGAGTTCTCTTTCTGTTCCATGTCTAGAGAGCCTGTTCTAAACACTGGTGAGAACTGGCCTAGTACAGAGGCATTCTAAACTTCTCTTCCTCACATCTCCTAGTAATTAAGTATCTTCATTATCAAAAAATATATTTGGCCTAAATCTTTAGTAATGAAGCAACTCAGACCACCGCTAAACTACCTTAAAGATAATTTAGTAATCGTTGATAACGTCTCACCTGTTACCAGTGGGTTTGATTTCCGATGACTCTGGGCCCGGGAGTGAATGGCACACTCTGTAAATTTGGCTGCTCTGGGAAAAACCATCATCCTCCCCGTGCCTTTCAGGTCAGGAGCACAGCGCAAGCCATGGATTCCACAGAAGAGCTGGTGTGAGGCTCTTTTGAGATTTCCCTAATTCAGGGATTCTGAGACCGACAACTGGCTCAGAGAATCTAAGCTGATACCAAACTTCTACGAATCTGCAGCTTCCTCTTATGTATGTAAATGTTGCAGGGTTCTTGCCACATCCTTATCTGACGTAGGCAGTGAGCCTCGCACATCCCACGTTTCATTCTCTCAACTTTCACCCCAGAGCTGAGGTTCTCTGTTGCCTTAGCTTTTGACGCCCTGTGTATGTGTTAGAGATGGCAATCAGAACCCGTGTTGAAGAAGCAGGCAGTGGGATCCTCCTGTATCTGGACTAGATGCCTGACACGGGGCTGTCAGTCGTTTCTTAGGTTGATTGGTGATTTGTGATGGGGTCCAATACAAAAGGAGAAGCTGGACCAATCCCTAGCCTCCTTTTGTATTTTAACTGGGCAATATTGAAATAATTAGGCACCTAGGAATGCGACAGCAGGATCTGAGGTCATGATGAAAACAAGCGTGGCCAGGGTGCTGAGTTCACGAGGAAGCAGAAATGATAGGTAATCCTGGGACACCAGCTGATGGAAAGAAGACCATTAACCCACATTAGAGAAGCTTCGCTGCCTAAGAAATGAGAAGGTTAACTGGCCAGTGAGGGTGGACGCAGGTATTCAAGTCTGAAAGTTACACGATTCTAAGGGTCTTATATAAGAAAAAGAATATAAAATGACAAACATAAAATGACTAGAGTCTCTCCCAGATTCTTGGTAAAGATCCAAACCAGTCACAGATCTTGAAGTTTAAGCTTTATTGAGTTTACAGAAAACCCTTTCCTGCTCATCACTACACAGGCTTGGTTTCTAACGGTGTTCAGATCTTTTCTCAAGTTAGTAAGCATCCTGAAAATAAACCCCATTTAACTTGTGTGAGATGTTTCATTGCAACAAAAGCCTGATTAAAACGTGGTGTGTACATCAAGTACTAATTTGCAGGTCAGCACATCTGTAGATACGTTTATTTATCTGACCACATTGGCAACAGGAAAAACATTGAGTCCGCTGATAAAAAAAAAAAAACTAGGTTTCTAGGGTTTCTTTCTCGTTAGCAAGGTATAGAAAGCCTCCACTATTGTAATGCCCTATCTTCTAGGCTATTGGAGTTACATTCTGAGGTTATAAGCTGCTTCTTATACCTTCTCCTTTCTCTTCAAACCTATGTTTGCTGTAGTATTGAAAAGGTCCTGGAAAGAAATATATAGAAAAAAATGTCTCAGTAAGTATGTATTTTCTTTAAACTTGATGCCTATATAAGGCTCAGTTCGATAATTCCAAGTTTTAACTTTAATGTAGTCAGATTTATCAATTTTTCCTTTACAATTAATGTATGGTGATCCTGTTCAATAAATCTTGGCCTGTCTCAAAGTCACAAAGATAGTCTCCTGTGTTCCTTCTAAAAGCTTTATTGTTTTGCCTTTCATATGTATATCTATACTCCATTTAAGATTGATTTTGTGTTATGGTGTGAGGTAGGGATCAAGATTCTTTTTTTTTCCCCCATATTATCAGTGAAGTAGAAATTAAAATCCTAATGTACTTATACTAATATTGAGAGATCATTCTCCATGGGTCTCTTGCATTTCTGCATGTCTTGCAAGCAGAGATAATACCCTGCTTTGAGAGCCTGCTTTTGTTCCTGATTACCTTTTCACTGATGTTTATATAGTGTACATACAGCCTTGGAAGATAGAGGCAGTATCTCCTTCTGGAGCAAAGCCGGCCCGCTTACTGCCCACTATAAAAAATTTGACTTCCCTAAGGCCAGGATCGCTCTCCCGTAATGCACCTGACTGCTCACGCAGGTACCATCTGGCTTTATTTGCGTTGCTCAGTGGGAACTGAGGCTCAGGGTACACATTCAGACAAGTTGGTAGTCTGGTTACTGTAATCGATGCGAAGTAATAAAATGTCCTTCAGCTCTGACCCGGGAATATTGTATCTTCTTCTAAGGTCTATGAAGTTGGAGTAAGTAACTAATTTGAGTAGAGATTATAAATCCTCGTCCTTTATAGTTCTTGATCCTTTGCATCCCCTAGAATTGCTGAAAATAAAAAGATGATTGATACCAACTATTGGTAATTATGTGAAGCAGTTAGAACCCTTCCTTTGGGGATTGTAAATAAGCACATCCACTTTGGGAAACTGTTTGGGAAACAGTTGAAGAGCTCAGGCTGTTCTAAGCTAAAGCTGAACGTCACATGCCGTGACTCAGTAAATTCCTCTCCTGGGTTTGTATAGAATCCAGTACATTTCTATTCCCAATAGAAATGTATTCATATGTTTCCTAAAAGACACAGACAAGGATGATCCTAGGCACACTCTTCATAATTGCCCCCAATACAAAACAACCCAAATGTCCATCAACAGTAACATGGACAGGTAAATTGTTGTGTATTCATACAATGAAATACTACACAGAAATGAGCATAAACAAGCTACAATTACACACAGCAACTTGGGGGAGCTTTGCAAACATAACACCGAGTGGAAGAAGCAACATACAAACCAGTGCATGTATCAGTGGTATATTCCAAAACAGGAAAGCTAATAGATAGTGTTAAACATCATGACAGTGATTTTCTTTGTCGTTGGTTAGTAGAAGGCATGGGGTACTGAGGTACTTCGAAGGTGCGAATAATGTTCTCTTCCTTAACCTGAATACTGGTTATGCAAATGTGGGTTCATTATGTGAAAATGCACTAAGCTATAGACTCATGACTTGTGCACTTTCCTACATGTATACTATACTTCAGAAAAAAGACAGAAATCACAACTCTGAGGCCTTTTACTTAATATATGAAGTTACCTCAAGATAATAATTCTATCTAATAGTATCTTATTCAAGATTAAACGGGCATAATTTCAAGCTCCATTGGGTTTGGAGGGCAGAATTCAGAAACTCCATCAAGAAAACAACAATCATAGTGCTAAAATTGCTTTAAAATGAAATGAGTTCATGTTTATATGTCTTCATGCATACTCTATAATTTTCCTTATTTTGAAAAGTTGAAATACGTTATATAGGGTGAGTCATACGGATTGAGTATATTCATTAAGACAAAAAAATAAGAAATTTACTTAATTCAAGACTGTCTATGTAAATTGGTACAGCCACTACGGAGAACAGTATGGAGGTTCCTTAAAAAACTAAAAATAGAGCTGCCTTATGATCCAGCAATTCCACTCCTGGACATATATCTGGAGAAAACCATAATTCGAAAAGATACATGCACCGCAGTGTTCACTGCAGCACTATTTACAATAGCCAGGACATGGAAGCAACCTAAATGTCCATCAACAGATGAATGGATAAAGAAGATGTGGTACAAATATACAATGGAATATTAGTCACAGAAAAGAATGAAATAATGCCGTTTGCAGCAACATGGATGGACCTAGAGATTATCATACTGAGAGAAGTAAGTCAAAGAAAGACAAATATCATATGATATCGCTTATATGTGGAATCTAAAAAAATGGCACAAATGAACTTATTTACAAAACAGAAATAGAGTCACAGATGTAGAAAACAAAATTATGGTTACCAGGGGGTAAAGCGGGGGAGGGATAAATTGGGAGACTGGGACTGACATAAGCACACTGCTGTATATAGAACAGATAACTAATAAGGACCTACTGGATAGCACAGGGAACTCTACTCAATACTCTGTAATGGCCTGTATGGGAAAAGAATCTAAAAACGCTTGGATAGATGTATACGTATAACTGATTCACTTTGCTGTACACCTGAAACTAACATGACATTGTAAATCAGCTATACTGCAAAAAAAATTAAATAAGAAAAAACGATTTTCTAGGAAAAAAAAGAAAAAACCCAGACATACCTTTAGTAATAATAACTAAAATAATGATAATAACTAACCTTTACTGAGGGCTTAGTATTTTCAAAGCAATCTTAGTCATTGATGGGTGTGATTCCATTGAATCTTCTCAACGAACCCATGATGTTTTACAGCCCTTGAACTCTACACATAGCCCCAACCCCAGCGTGAACTTTAAAGTTCATGACTTCAAAGAGCATTACAGATTACATTACCAACCATCCTTGTAGCAAAAAAACCTAGCAAAAGCAATTTGTGAAATGACAGCACATTACAGGAAGGATTTGAAGAGTAATTTTAAAGTAAAAACTGAATGGAAATAACCACCATTCCCTCAAAACCTGCTGCAAAACTTAAGAAATCATGGATTACTCATCGTACTTGCTCATTTGTGTTCTGACTCGTTTGCCATTTAACATTATGTTAAAGGAAGGTAACAACACAGAAAGTTAACCCAAGCTTATCGAAGTGTGAAGGACAGAATTAACTGCAACAAATTTTAAAGAGGCTTATGTTAATTGGCTCTATTTAAAAATCCTTATTTGTTGAGACTAG
Source organism: Lagenorhynchus albirostris (assembly GCF_949774975.1). Taxonomy (NCBI): domain Eukaryota; kingdom Metazoa; phylum Chordata; class Mammalia; order Artiodactyla; family Delphinidae; genus Lagenorhynchus; species Lagenorhynchus albirostris. Next base: position 188,211,880 of record NC_083095.1, read on the forward strand.
AGTTTATTCTTACACCAGAATACCGAAGAAGCAGAAATAATTCGATCTCCTATAACACTGTTTCTGACGTGCCACTTTAAAGCTCTCTGCTTTGGTGGGTGTTTAGTGGGGGCAGGGGAGGGGAGATTCTTCATATATAGTTCTAATTTTTACTTTTGAAAAAAGCTTAGCAACCATTTTTGAGAAGATATTAAAATACAAATGAAAGAATTTTGACCATTTGAATGTGCAAACTATTTGGGGAGAATATTTTACTAGGTTACAGGTTAAGTCAAGAGATGTATAATATACCTGAGGTAATAAAATCAATTTTTTAAAAATTTGCTTTGGAATTGTTATGAGACACCCAAAATGGGCCTATCCAGGATTAAGCAATCTTTTTTTTTTTTTTTAATTTATTTATTTATTTATTTTTGCTGTGTTGCGTCTTCGTTTCTGTGCGAGGACTTTCTCCAGTTGTAGCAAGCGGGGGCCACTCTTCATCACGGTGCGCGGGCTTCTCACTATCGCGGCCTCTCTTGTTGCGGAGCACAGGTTCCAGACGCGCAGGCTCAGTAGTTCTGGCTCACGGGCCCAGTTGCTCCGCGGCATGTGGGATCCTCCCAGACCAGGGCTCGAACCCGTGTCCCCTGCATTAGCAGGCAGATTCCCAACCACTGCGCCACCAGGGAAGCCCGGATTAAGTAATCTTTAAAAATTGCCTTTGGAAAACCAATGTTCCATATGCTATACTAACGCAGGCATTCCATGTTAAGGGCTTCAACCATCAACCAAACATGCCATGGTAGGAACAAGACAGATTTCTGAAATCTCTGAGAGCGCATCAGATATCCTTCATAAAGTTCAATCTGTTCTTTTTTGACAGAGTTTTGGTTTCCTTGTTTATTTTGGTTTTACTGTCACAAAGATTCATGAATAATAATGAATACTTCTAAAGTGCTATATAAATTATACGCATCTGCGTTTACAAGCTCCCCTCTTAGAAAATTTTCTGTTAAAATAGCACATGGTTTGTTAAGACAATAAAATAATGTACTAGCCAAAACATTTATAAGTTGTTCTGTTATTGTCCCCCCAGTTCATAGTTATTAAGTGAAAGAGTAGACACATGGCCACATGAGGTAATCGCGTGTGAGGTCTGCTTTTGTATATTCAGAAAAGGTTCAAAGGCTTTTTCTCTTCCTATTTGGATGGTGTGAAGGATGGGCTAATTCACTCATTCACAAACTAAGCTGTATGTATGATGGTTGTATGGTAGACACAATGCTAGAAACAAAGAAACAGGGAGACAGGGTGGTGGGAGAAGAGATTTCAAGGCTCAAGGGCATAAGAGTTGGGGAGGAAGAATGAGAATGGGAAAGGCCCTCCATGGGCCCAGCAGAGAGGACACAAACTCCATAGAAAGTTTTGTCCACACCACAGGGACTTGGCACGAGTGGTGTTTTTGTTTTGTTTTTTAAATGAATCTATTGGCAGTGCTCAGATGTGATTGAAGAGCGGAAGGGGACTCTGGACCAGCACACCGCAGAGGTTTCCAGATGGAAAGTGAGAAAGCCAGACTTGGTATTGTTGACTAGGATGATGACAGTGAGGAGAGAAAACCAGAATTGCTTTGAAAGATACTTGTTAAGGAAAAATTAATGTCATTTCCTATCTGATGGGACGGAAAGATGAAAGAGAAGAAACGTAAAGTGCAGGGTTCCAGCTGAAGTGGTTAGAATAGTATTTCCATTGTGGAGAAAGAAATCAAGAGATTTGGCAACAGGCTACATTTTAGCTTGTATTCACATATATATTTTAGATGTCTTCAGGCTTCTTGGTTTTATTTTATTTTTTGTTTGTTCTGTTTTTTATTGAAGTATAGTTGCTATAGAATATTATAGAAGTTACAAGTGTACAATATAGTGAGTCGCAATTTTTAGAGGTTATAGTCCATTTATAGTTATTATAAAACATTGGCTCTATTCCTGTGTTGTCCAATATGTCCTTGTAGCTTATTTTATCCCTAATAGTTTGTACCTCTCAGTCTCCTACCCCTATAATGCCCCTCCCCCTTCCCTCTGCTCACTGGTAGCCACTAGTTTGTTCTCTATATCCATGAGTCTGCTTCCTTTTTGTTATATTCACTAGTCTGTTACAATTTTTAGATTCCATATATAAGTGACATCATACAGAATTTGTCTTTCTCTGACTTATTTCACTTAGCATAATACCCTCCGAGTCCATCCGTGTTGCTGCAAATGGCATTATCTCATTTTTTATGGCTGAGTAGTATTCCATTGTAGGTATATACTGCATTTTCTTTATCCATTCATCTGGCGATGGACACTTGGGTTGCTTCCCTATCTTGACAATTGTAAACAATGCCACTGTGAACACTGGGGTACATGTATCTTTTCAAATTAGTGTTTTTGTTTTTTTCAGATCTATGCCCAGGAGTGGAATTGCTGGGTCATATGGTAGCTCTATTTTTAGTTCTTTGAGAAATCTCCACACTACTTTCCACAGTGGCTGCACTAATCTACGTTCCCATCAGAGCTGGATTTGTTCATCAGCAAGAAGATATAGATGTGATATTTTGTGTTCTGGATCTAGAGCTCCCATGATAATATTTTAAGTAAAATGAATGTTATCTCTTCACAATTACTTGGTGTCTGGCTTAGTGGTATAGCGTTGGGGTGGGAAAAATCTTAGCGTATCAGATCTCTACTTTTTATGAATGTCTTTGTTTCCTCTTTTTCTTCTGGACTGTGTGAGTGTGTGTGTGAGAGAGAAAGATTTGGGCAGTCACATTCATCACTGGGCACAATGCAGGAGGCAGTGCCCTTGTCCTGCAAACAACTGGCAAATAGGACTCAGAATCACTGCATAAAGAGCTCAGCATTTGAAGGAGTCACAGCTGCCAGCTAACGCTTTCAGGAAAGACATGGAAGGAAATAATTGTAACAGAATTATTAATAAGAGCTTTTGACTGTGTATTTCTTTCACACCTGCTGCCCCTTCACTGTTGCTGCATATAAGCGAAAGTTAACCAAACCTTGGGGGATACCCCTCACTCTCTCTCTGCCAATAAGAAAGCATAAGAGAAGAAGGATTACTATTTATGGACTGGTTTCCATTGGTCAAACTCTCTATGCTCTTTTGTACATTTAGTTCCTACAACTTCAGGAAGTAGAGATTATTTTTCCTAATTTTCTGACAAGAAGCCTGATCTTCAGAGAGGACGAAGGGTTTCTCCAAAGCCCCTCAGAGCAGGATGGTGTTTGTGGGTCTTCAAACCAAGGCCAGTGCAACACTTCAGCCAGTGCCCTGACGCGTGAAGCCATTTTGAAAATTGTAGAGTTTTATTTAGAACAGAGGACTCGGACTGCATGGCCTGTTTAGAGCCAGACTCGTTTCATAATGAGGTTCGTTAAATCTGCCTTGATCTGACAAGGTTTCAGCAAGTCATTCTCTTTCCTCCCTCCTTCCCTCCCTCCCTCCTTCCCTCCTTTTGAGTCATTATCTTTATTTCATAGGTTAAAATACATGTACGCTGCCCGATGGTGGCAAAATTTCCCCATGTTGAATTACTATTTGTTTATCCGTTTTACAGTCAGATGACTCCAAGACAAATCTCTAATACCAGTAGTAGAAATGATTATACTGCAATCAATATACATACGTACATACATCTATATATACACACAGTGTACACATACATACATATCTCCAATCATTACTTGCCACCGTGATCTGCTCAGCCTTGGGTGAGATTTTTCAACTTCCTAAAAGTCTCTTCCTGTATATAAAGTGGGATAATAATGGAACCCACCTCACAGAACTGTTGTGAGGATGAAATTAAATAATGTGTAAAGCTTTTGCATGGTCGCTGGTACGTAGTAAGCATGTAGTATAATGTAAGAAGATCAAATTGTGCATACATTTCACTGAAGTATTGTATTTCTGTTGCCTAGGGTTTAACTTGCCTACTCCCTTTTCTACAAGATTACCTCTAGTAACCCGCGTCTAGCCTGCCCTTCCTCTTGCTGGGGTACTTATACTGGAGCCAAGTAGACGACCCCTCCCGAATTGTTATCTGGCCTTAATGTGTGCGGTCAGAGCACACTTGTGTTCTCGCTACATGGGTCTGTGCTTAAGTCTAGTCGTTTCCATTTATAAAACCCTTTGAGATCTTTTAGGACGAAAGAATGGCATTTTGTGTCTGTTTCTTGTCTATGGTTTATGTGACAAAAGTATATCATTCCTCTCGAAGTCCTCAATGTGCAGAATGATAGCTCTTGGCCAAAATGTTGTGAGGCTTCAATTATTTGTAAAGTTCTTTGGAAGGCTTGGATGTAGTGTACCATCCATCTTGGTAAAAAATAATAATAATACTGTTATTAGTACTCTAATTATAAAGCCCCTATAGGTGCCTCTTCAAGTATGAGTGAGATATTTTCGTTAAATATGTTGAGGCAGGAGACAGATGGGCTCTCAGGGCAAATGGTTTGAGTTCATTCCTTGTGGACCTGCGCTCTAAGATGGAAATAACAGGACAATTGAGAGAGGATGCTGGTCCCGGCCCAGATAAAAGATAAGAGACCGCATATTCCTCATTCTCAAAGTCAGGAGACCTCCCTGACTACACACGTGCAGAAAGGCTCCTTGGCGGTCAAAAGGGGAGTAACGCTAAGTGGCTAAGTCTACCCATAGGCCACTTCAGTAGAATCCCTCTGGCTAAGAGGTGCGCGCACACGCGTGGGAAAATCCTGAGATACACCAAATAAGGACTTTGAACCAGGCAAATAAAAATGATTGGCCATTTTTCAAAGTTTAAAAAAAAAAAATTGGCCAAAGGAAACCCAGAAGGAATGCCCCATAAAAGTGATTCAAGCAGCCACGAGGGCGCAACTCTCTCTCTGAGTCCTCCTGTGCGTCTATCCAGACGTACTGTACTTCTTTTTTCTCCTAATAAATACTTTACTTGTTTCACTACTTTCTATCTTTGCGGGAATTCTTCTTCTGCAAAGCCACAGGGCCAGGGCCTTGTCACTGACCACTGGTCTAGTGACTAGGATTCGGTGCTCTCACCACCACGACCCGACCTCAATCACTGGCCGGGAACCGAAACCCTACTTCAAGCCGCTGCAGGCCGAGGCCACCCGAGTCCAATGGGATTCAGAGAGCTTTCTGTTAAATTATAAACATAGGCCAGGTACACAAAGGCCACATACATTTGGTAATGAACTCTTAGATAAGATACCAAAAGCACAAGCAACTAAACGTAAAGTAGATAATTTGGACTTGACCAAAATTTAACAATTTTGTGCGTCAAAGGATACTATCAAGAAAATGAAAAGACAACCTCCTGAACGGGAGAAAATATTTAGCATCCAGAATGCATAAAGGACTCTTACAAATCAACAACGAAAAGACAACTCAGGGCTTCCCTGGTGGTGCAGTGGTTGAGAGTCCGCCTGCCGATGCAGGGGACACGGGTTCGTGCCCCGGTCCGGGAAGATCCCACATGCCGCGGAGCGGCTGGGCCCGTGAGCCATGGCCGCTGAGCCTGCGCGTCCGGAGCCTGTGCTCCGCAACGGGAAAGGCCGCAGCAGTTAAGAGGCCCGCGTAGCGCAAAAAAAAAAAAAAAAAAAAAGACACAATTATAAATGAGAAAAGAGCTTGCATAGACAGTTCTCCAAAGAAGATATAGAAATGGTCAAAACACACGTGAAAAAATGCTAAACATCACTAGTCGTGAGGGGAATGCAAATCAACACCATAATGAACTACCACTTGACACCTATTAGGATAGCTATAATCAAAACAATGGGAAATTGTAAGTGTTGGTGCGGATGTGGAGAAATTTGAACCCTTGCACATTGCTTTTGGGAATGTAAAATGGTACAGCCACCGTGGAAAACACTTTGTGGTACCTCAAAATGTTAAACCTAGAAGTACCATTTCGCCCAACAACCCACTCCAAAGTATGTACCCAAGAGAATTGAAAAGAGATGTTCAAACAAAAACTTGTACATGAATGTTCACAGCAGCACTATTCGCAACAGCCCCAAAGTGAAAATAGCCCAAATGCCCATAATAGATAAATGGATAAACAAAATGTGATTTATACATGCGATGGACTATTATTCAACCATAAAAAGGAATACAGTTCTGAAACATGTTACAACATGGATGAACCTTCAAAATATTGTACTATGTGAAATGTCAGACACAAAGGGATAAATATTGTATGATTCCACTTATATGAAATATCTAGAATAGGTAAATTCAGGGAAATAGAAAGAAGATTAGGGGCTACCAAGGGCTGGGAGGAGGGAGAAAGGATAAATTATTATTTAATGGTACAGAGTTTCCATTTGGAGAAATGAAAACATTTTTCAACTAGATAGAGGTGATGTTACACAATATTGTGAATGTACTAAGTACCATTGAATTGTGTACTTTAAAATGGTTAATTTTATCTTATAGGAATTTTACCTTAATAAACAAGAGATCACTGAAGTACCAAATGATGTGCTAGCCTAAAATAAGAAAGGGAGGTTCATAAATATGTCACTAAATAGTGTAGGAATTGCTGGAAAATTTTTGTTCTAAATATGTGTTAGAGATTTAGAAAATGGTAAGCGTTTGTTTCCGTATCCTTTTGTAATGACAAAAACCTGAAGCTAAGTGAAGGCTAATCAGCTAAAAGCACTAGAATGGCAGTAACCGAAAGTACAAACATAAGAGGAAAATTAAGACTATGGTTCTGACATCTTGAGTGGCATTTTACTGGGGATCTGCTTGCCAATAGAATTGTGGGAACAGTTAAAAATAGACACGACGAAGGAATCATAACAAATGGTAGGGACACATCTGTAACAAGATTGAGGTTGAATTGTAGAGAGAAGTTCTTTTCATTGTTTACACTAGTATTTCTTCCAGTCCTATTGAAATAAGGATTCATATTTTGCTTAATTTTACAAGAATTTTACTGGTTATTAACTAAATGTTTGGAGACAGATATTAACTAAGTATCTGAGCCCAGAATTGGAAACATATATCGAGCTGAGATCCTGCATCACTTACCTTTTCTTTTTTATTTATTTATATTTTTAAATTAATTTTTATTGGAGTATAGTTGCTTTACAAGGTTGTGTTAGTTTCTACTGTACAGCAAAATGAATCAGCTACATATATACGTATACCCCCTGTTTTTGGGGTATAGCACAGGGCGCTCTACTTAATGCACTGTGGTGATTTAACTTTTCTGAGCCTCAGTTTTCTCAGCTGTGAGACAGAGGTAACAATATCCTCTTCCACACGAGTGGGAAGCATCATAGTAAAGGAGACTGCCTGGCACAGAGTAAACAGCTATCAAACATTGAAAAGAAGACCTCTGTATCCTAAAGCCATCTCATTGAGATTTCTGTTTAATATTTGCTCCATGTTTTAGGTCTCTTTCAGGGAGAGGTGGAAGGAGGAGTTCCCTAAGTTTTGAAAATGGGAGTTTTTTAAGGAAAAGTACCAGGGAGCTTTGAAACTAAACATGAGCCTTTTCTGTGGTTTAAGGAGTGGGATACTCCATATAAAATTCTTCCTACCATTAAAGATTCTCATCAAAGGGCATCTCCGAATAAGCACATTCCTATTGCTGTTTGTCATGAATATGGTTTTCTAATTGTTTAATCATCTAAGAAGATACAGTACTGAACATTGGGAATCCAAAAGTTGGACTCTTACATCACGCCGTATACAAAATTAACTCAAAATGAATCAAAGACCTCAAGGTATGACCTAAAACTGTAAAACTCTTCAACAGAGGGGAAGAGTTTCATGCCATTAGGTTTGGCAACAGTCAATAAAAGAAAAAATAGATAAATTGGACTTCATCAAAGTTACAGATTTCTGTGCATCAAAGGATACTACCAACAGAGTGAAAAGGCAACCCATGGAATGGGAGAAAGTAGTTGCAAATCACATGTCTGGTAAGGGATTAAGATCTGGAATATATAAGGAACTCCTACAATTCACAACAACGACAACAAAAACCAAAAACCCGTTTAAAAACGGGCAAAGGACTTGAATAAACATTCCTCACAGAAGATAAGACAAACGGCCAACAAGCACATGAAAAGATTCTCAACATCACTCATACAAGTGAAAACCACAGTGAGATACCACTTCACACCCATTAGGATGGTACTAAAAAAGAAAGAAAGAAAGAAAAAGAAAATAACAAGTGCTTGTGAGGATGTGGAAAGATTGGAAGCTCTGTGCACTGTTGGTGAGAATGTAAATTGGTGCAGCCACTATGGAAAACAGTACAGCAGTTCCCCCCCAAAAATTAAAAATGCAATTACTCTACGATCCAGCAACTCCACTTCTGGGTATATCCACAAAAGAACTAAAAGCAAGGACTCAAAGAGGTATCTGTACACCCATGTTCACAGCAGCATGATTCACGATAGCACAAGGTGAAAGCAAGCCACGTGTCCATTGATGGATAAATGGATAAACGTAGTCGATGCAAACAATGGAATATTATTCAGTGTTAAAAAAGAAGGAAACTCTGACCTGGTTGAGCCTTGAAGGTATTATGCTAAGTGAAATACGCCAGTCACAAAAGGACAAATACTGTATAATTCCACTAATGTAAGCTACCTAGAGGAGTCAATTCATAGAGACAGAAAGTAGAATGGCGGCTGCCAAGGAGCCGGGGGAGGGGAGAATAGGGTGTTATTGTTTACTGAGTACAGAGATTCAGTCTAGGGAGATGAAGAAAGTTCTGGAGACGGATAATGATGATGGCTGCATAGCAGTGCGAATGTACTTAATGCCCCTGAACTGTACACTTAAAAATATTTAAAGTGATAAATTATATGCTCTCTATATTTTACCACAATAGAAAAAAAAAACCACTTCCTGTGTATACTAAGAGGTTCATCCCAATGGAAAAAAAAATAACAGCGGTAATAGACTATAACTTAGAGTTCAAGAATCTTTGCTTTTCTTAGGGAATCCAAGCAGGTAATCCACAATCCTCTGACAGCACTGTCTGGCAGAAATGTGATGCAAGCCACGTACGTAATGACAGAAGCAATTCAAGTTTTTTTTTTTTTTGGTAGTTATATTTCAGAAGTAAAAAGAAGCCGGTAAGATTGATTTTAATAGTTAATTTGAATTATTTTAATACCATAACATCTATTGTATTTAACACAACATACTCAACATAGATCATTTCAGCATAGAGTCAATATACAATTATTTATAAGATATTTTAGTCTTTTGGGGGTACATTGCTTTGGTTGAAAAAGGTTTAAAGGTGGCCCTAGTTACCTTTCAAGGACTCACTAGACTAGGGGCTACTGAATTGGCTAGGACAGCTCTATAGCACTTTTCCCCTGGAGCAATTAGTCTGTTGAGGTGAGAAGTAACACCCTACACAAGGTAGGCACATCTTAAATGGTGCTAATGGACCACTGTGGAGGGCACGTATTCAAAAGACTTTCCTCAGTTTGATAATATGACAAGCTAGGAGTGTTAAAACGAGCTACTCTATGCAGAGGTCCAGAGAGTACCTGTTCATGGACCTAGAAGAGAACCAGCGGAAGGAAAGCTTTGTTTGCTCTCTGAGATGTGTTTATTTCTGGCTGGAAAGGCCAAGAGTGAGCCAGGAAAGAATGAAGGGAGGAGAGAAATATTGAAAGGAGTGATGTCGGGTGGGAGTGGTGAAAGAGCAGTGAACAAAGTGTTTATCTGTGTTCAAGAGAAAAATATGACTTTATCTCAGAACTTTTTAAAAATGTTTGCATTACCATATCCTAAGGCCAAATTAATTTTTTTCCTCAGCAGGAATGTTAGAGGTTGAAGATTATATTTACCAAGTGCAAAAGAGCTACCAGTAGGGCTTTCCTGGTGGCGCAGTGGTTGAGAGTCCGCCTGCCGATGCAGGGGACACGGGTTCATGCCCCGGTCCGGGAAGATCCCGCATGCCACGGAGCGGCTGGGCCCGTGAGCCATGGCCGCTGAGCCTGCGCGTCCGGAGCCTGTGCTCCGCAACGGGAGAGGCCACAGCGGTGAGAGGCCCGCGTACCGCAAAAAAAAAAAAAAAAAAAAAAACCCTAACAACCTGAATTCAACAGTATACTAAGAGGATTGTACACCAAGTGAGATTTATTCCTGAAATGCAGGGAATAAGAAAATATGAAAATCAATCAATGTAATACACCGCATTACCATAAGGAATGAGAAAAAAAACCACCTGACCATCTCAATTGATGCAGAGAAAACACTTGACAAAATTCAACACTTTTTCATGATAAAAACACTCAACAACCTACATTAACATAATAAAAGATATATATGAAAAACCCACAACAACATCATATTTAATGGTGAAAGACTGCTTTCACCACTTCCATTCAGCAAGGTACTGGAAATCCTAGCCAGAGCAGTTAGGCAAGAAAAAGAAATAAAAGGCATACAAATTAGAAAAGAAGAAGTAAAATTATCTCTGTTCACAGATGATATAACTGTATATGTCTAAAACCCTAAAGGTTCCACAGAAAGACTGTTAGAACTAGTAAACAAATTCAGTAAAGTATCAGGATAAAAAGACAACACACAAAAATCAGTTGTATTTCTATACACTAACAATGAACATTCTGAAAAGGAAATTGAGAAAACAACTCTAATTATACTAGCATCAAGGAAATAAAATGAAATACTTAAGAACTAATCATATTATATATATATCACTTCAACTTAATAATGACCTAAGAGGAAATTTGTTGGTTTCTTGTAACACCTGCAGAACTGACTCATCCCACTTGTTGGTGGTCATCTACCCATCAAAAGCTCCTGAGTACCATTAAAAAATACTCATTCCTCTCCTAAACTGACATAAAACAGATCCTGTGATACCCAGGGAAAAGTCTTTCTGAAGGTGAGCATTCCATAGAGACCCAATATTCCAAATTTCAAAATGTAGCCACAAGTGGAAACAGATGAACTTCTCAGGATCTCTTTGTTCACAATTAAGCATACAATAAATAGAGTTTAGAAAGTGAATGACATGTGGTTGAAAAGAAAAGCCCTGGAAAAAAAAAAAAAAAGAACTAACCACATCCTTGTTCATAGCAGCATTATTCACAAGAGCTAAAATGTGGGAACAACTCAAGTGTCCATTGACAGATGAACAGATAAACAAGCTGTATTGGAGACATACAGTGAAATACTATTCAGCCTTAAAATGGCAGGAAGTGTGGACGCATGGTACAATGAACTTTGAGGACATTATGCTAAGTGACATGAACCAGACACAAAGGACAAAGCCTGTATGATTGCACTTACATGAGGTATGTAGAGTAGTCCAATTCACTGAGACGGAAAGTAGGATGGTGGTTGCCAAGGAGTAGGGGAGGTAAGGATGGAGAGTTACTGTTTAGTGGGTATAGGGTTTCAGTTTGGGAAGATGGGAAAGGTCTGAAGTGGGGAGAGTGTTGACGTTGCACAACAGCATGAATGTGCTTAATGCCGCTGAGCTATGCACTTAAAAATGGTCACGATGGTAAATTTCATGTAATATGTATTTTTACCACAGTAAAAAAAAAATTTTGAAAAAAAGAAAAAAAACATAGTTAATTTAAAAAATCCAAAATTATACTTGTAGACTTCAACACTCCTTTTCTTTTTTTTTAATTTAAAAAAAAATTTTATTTTATTTATTTATTTTTGCCTGCGTTGGGTCTTCGTTGCTGCGTGTGGGCTTTCTCTAGTTGCTGCGAGCGGGGACTGCTCTTCATTGCGGTGCAGGGGCTTCTCACTGTGGTGGCTTCTCTTGTTGCGGAGCACAGGCTCTAGGCGCACGGGCTTCAGTAGTTGCGGCTCACGGGCTTTGTTGCTCTGCAGCATGTGGGATCTTCCCTGACCAGGGATCAAACCCGTGTCCCCTGTTGGCAGGCAGATTCTCAAACACTGCACCACCAGGGAAGCCCAACACACCTTTTCATTAATTGATAGAATACGTAGACAAAAAATAAATCAGTACAAATATGGAATAACTGAAAAGCACTGCAAGCAGCTTGATCTAATTTACATTTATCTAACATTCTACCCGACAACAGCAGAATACAACTTATTTTCACATATACACAAAAAAACTCACCGAGTAGATGATTTTTGAACCTAAAGCAAATTTCATTAAAATTAAAATGATTGAAAGTATATTCTCTGATTAAAGTGGAATTAAAGTATAAATTAAAAGCAGAAAAATATCTAGAAAGTCTCCCATACATTTAGAACTGTCAGAACTCACTGGTACATAACCCATGGGTGAAATAGGAAATCACCCAAGAAGTTAGAAAATATTTTGATTCACATGAAAAGAAAAATACAAGTCAAAATTTGTGGATGCAGGTAAACTGGTGCTTAAAGGGAAATGTATACTATCAAATGATTCAATTAGAACAGATATAAAAATATGTATTTTTACCATATATAAAAAGAATGATCTAAACTTCCACCTTAAGAAACTAGGAAAAAAAGAAGAGAAAAAAGTAAACCCGAAGCAATCAGAAGGAAGGAAATAATAAATATAAGAGAAGAAATTTTTTTTAAAAATAGAGAACATAAAAACAAGAAAAAAATCAATGAAACATAAAGCTGGCTTGTAGAAAAGAAAAATAAAATTTAAAAACCCCTAGTCAGACTAATCAAGAGAAAAAGAAAGGATGCAGAACTTGTTAATATCAGGAACAAAAAGGAAGTGTCGTTATAGATCCCACAAACATTCAAAGGATAATGAGAAAATGTGAATAACATCTCTATGCCAATAAAACTGATAACTAAAATGAAATGGACAAATTCTTTGAAAAACACCAACTATCAAAGTTTAAGAAGAAATAAAAAACCTGCATGGTCCCATATCAATTAAAGAAATTGAACTGACACTTAAAAGCTTTCCCACAAAGAAAACTCCTGACCCACTGGTGAATTCTTACAAATATTTATAAGAAAAGTATTACTAATTCTATAGAAACTCCTCCCAAAAATAGAACAGGAGGAAACACTTCCCAACACCTGCCCTCACTTTATGAAGCCGGTGTTCCCGTAATCTAAAAATTAAGTTAAGATAAATTATACCTTAAGAAAGTTAATTTAATTTTTTAAAATGGAAGTATAGTTGATTTATCATGCTGTGGTAGTTTCAGGTGTACAGCAAAGTGATTCAGATACATATATGTGTGTGTGTGTGTATATATATATATATTCTTTTACAGATTCTTTTTCCATATGGGTTATTATAAAATATTGAGTAGAGTTCCCTGTGCTATACAGTGGGTCCTTATTCTTTATCTATTTTACATATAGTAGTGTGTATATGTCAATCGCAAATTCCTGATATATCCCTTCCCCCCCCACCTTTTTACCTTCCCTTTGGTAACCATAAGTTTGTTTTTCTATGTCTGTGAGTCTATTTCTGTTTTGTAAATAAGTTCATTTGTATCATTTTTTTTTAGATTCCACACATAAGTGATATCATATAATATTTTTCTCTGTCTTACTTCACTTAGTATGATGATCTCTAGGTCCATCCATGTTGCTGCAAATGGCATTATTTCATTCAAGAAAGTTAATTTAAAAAGAAACAAAATGTTTTGAGTAATGAAATGGTTACTAGGTTTGGTTAGGTTTGGTAGGATTTATCTAAAAAAAAACCTAAAGTAAGAGAAGCTTAAGCAATATAAATGCTTCTCTCTGCCTCACTTAAAAGAAGTCTGAAAGTAGGCAATCCAGAGCTGGTGTGGTGGTGTTCTGGTACCATCAATGGCCCCGGTGCTTTTTTTATGCTCATTCAACCTCAACAAGTGGCTTTCCTATGGCCTCCCTGTCTAAAACGTCCGCTCATGGTTTAACCAATATATCCACAATCTGGTCAGCAGGAAAAGAAAGGAAATCAAAGCACTTCTCTCCCTTTTATGGGTACATCCCAGAAATTCTTCACCCACTTTGCTTACGGTCAACAGAATGCAGCCCCATAGTTGCACGTAGCTGCTAGAGAGACTAGGAAGTGCTGTATATAGTCTTTTACTCCAGGTGCGAATGTGTCCAGCTAAAAACAGGGGTTCCATAAAAAGGAGGTGTGGGCAGCGAGCAATCTCAGCTACAAATAAGCTGACTACTGTGAATGCGTAAATTCAGATGCTTTTCTTGATAGAGCAGGTCTCATTTTCTATAGTCCTACGACACATGAACATACGTGTGTGTGCCTCCCATAAAGAAGTGAAAAGCAAAGGCAGGAGAGGCCAAAGGCTTTGCTTAGAAATGAGGCGTTCTTATCAAAAGAATGGGGCCATAGGAGAGCAAAAGAGTCAATGACATATTTTTCATTATCGTTATCTGCCTGCCCCCTCACCTCCCAACCCTGTTTTCCGGCTGTACTGGATTTCTTCACCTTCCATCTTTGTATTCTCTATTCTTTTTGCCTGGAACATTTTCCCCTGATCTTTTCAAGTTCTTCCCAAATTATTTTTCACTCATATTCATCATAATTTATCCATATGTTGCCTAATCTACTGTGTATTCAATAAGTACAGAAGCCATACCTTGTTCAACGCCAATATCTCTATTGCCCTGGATTATAATGCATGCGTGCGTGCGCGCGCACACACACACACACACACACACACACACACACACAATGACTTGGATTAATATCGTTTCTGCTATTCACAGCAGGCCTAATTCTAGCAAGTACATGAATGTAGTCATCACAGCACGCCAGCAATAGAAATATGTAAATCTGTCCCTCCAGCCAGAAATGCAGCCTTAACCTGGGTGCAGAGCTCTTTGAAGTCCACCAGACAGGCAACTGTGTTGAACTCAAAACGGGTCTTAGAGTTGGGCATGTGTTTAAGTCCTGCCACTCATCAGCTATTCATGCTTGGTTAAGTCAGTCTTTGCTAGCTGTTCGTCAAAATTCACTCTCTTTTTTTTCTTAAGGCACCTGACTGGACTATGGTTCTCAGCTTGGCTTGTAGGTTTTCCATGGGATAGAGTTTTAGCCAGTAAAACATAATAAGTAGGAGAGATTTATACCACTTCCAAGCTTGGCCAATAAAAAATTTGCAAGCTCCACCATCTTCCACAATGTACGTTCCATGGCCACATTTTCAAAACAGTGGATCGTAACTCAGGACTTGGTTCCTAAATGTCAGCATGAAGCAGAGCTCCTTCTGATGGCGAACAGCTACCCAACATCAAAGGAATGCACTTCGCATCCCTTAATCCACTAAATACCTATAGGGCTTATTTGTTACCGCAATGTGACCTGTCCTAATACCTACTTCATAGATGAGATGATATACATAAAACCTTAGCACAGAGCCTGGCACCTTGTACGTAAACCAAAGTACCAGTTGTTATAGTTATGATTTGGATGAGAAATCAGTCAAATCATAAATGAATGTGCTGGGCTTCCCTGGTGGCGCAGTGGTTGAGAGTCCGCCTGCCGATGCAGGGGACACGGGTTCGTACCCCAGTCCGGGAAGATCCCACATGCTGTGGAGCGGCTGGGCCCGTGAGCCATGGCCACTGAGCCTGCGCATCCGGAGCCTGTGCTCCGCAATGGGAGAGGCCACAACAGTGAGAGGCCCACGTACCACAAAAATAAATAAATAAATGTGCTTTAGAAACTAAAAAGTGCTATACAGTATTGGATATTCCAAACCTCTGTCTCCTGGGTAATTTTAGGAACTCATGAAATCTTATTACTTCTGTGAAGCCTTTACTTTGGAAGTGAAGTTAAGCTTTCCTTGACCACTTCGGTATCTCAGTTGTATACACTGAGATTCACCATACACATGCACACACACAACCCTCTTATACGGGATGTGATTGCATCTTTATACACTTTTTTTCCCCACATCTTTATTGGAGTATAATTGCTTTACAATGTTGTTACAATGTTAGTTTCTGTTGTACAATAAAGTGAATCAGTTATATGTATACCTATATCCCCATATCTCCTCCCTCTTGCGTCTCCCTCCCACCCTCCCTATCCCACCCCTCTAGGTCGTCACAAGGCGCAGAGCAGATCTCCCTGTGCTAGGCAGCAGATTCCCACTAGCCATCCATTCTACATTTGGTACTGTATATAGGTCATTGCTACTTTATATACTTTTAAATAACAATCTGTAATTCAGGGAATTCATTTTATAGCATACATTTCCAAAAAGCAAATATACAACTTAGTGGAATTATCATACCAAGTTAGGCCAGTGGCTGATACAGGTATATCCTTATGAAAATGCTGTTAATAATGGTGGAGATCCAGAACCGTGAATGAGGTGAAAAATGATTTACTAAGTAAGATAATAAATCACACTGGTGTATATCTGTCCTAAAGAACTCTTACTCCAAGGTCTTAAATACAATCACAAATCTACAAGCAAGAGAGGAGAAGTAAAGTAATCATAATCACTGGTTCTTCTACTTACAGGGGAAAAAAACACCCCAACTCTTTTAAACTTCTGGCTTCCTTGGCCAAAGTTTCTTACCAGCCTCTGTTCTCAGTTTAGAGCATTAATAATGCCCAGAATATGCCTGTCCATTACAAAGACTAATGAGCATACCGGAGTTCACGTACAGCTTGAACAAATTAGTCATCTGCATTTAAATGCCTTCGCTGATGATTGTACATCCATTATTCCTGGGGTGCATCTGCATACCTTTTAACATTGAAAAGAATTAGGCGTTCCATATCAAATTTTAGCTTTTATCCGTGGCTTTTAAGTACTGCCCAAGCCAAGGTAGGTTACAAACAAAACTGACCATAATAGAAAACATCCACCGTAAGTTTCCCAAGCATTTATCCCTCTGTATTTATTCTGACATTGTTCCCTTTTTCAGGTAGGGGTAACATTGTGTTACTTTTTACTTGAAAACTTTTACGAGTCAGTCTAGAGTCTGAATGGGTACATTGTATTGTGTTACTGCTCAATGCAGGCTAATTAAATGAGCGCAGGTTATTAAGGAAAGAATTAATATAATCCTTTCAGGGGAGTAGTGATTAGGTAAATGTCTTTGTTAAAACTTGCAAAGTTATATGCTATGTTTTAAGGCATGTGAAGACAGATCATTCAGTCATTCACTCATTCATTTGTGCAACAGGAGTTTTCAGCCTCCTTCTAAGTGCCAGACACCATGCTGGATGGGGGATGATAAAATGAGTAAGACCCAATCGGCTGTCCCCAAGGAACTCTGTCTAGTGGCAGAGAGAAACATAAAAACAAAGAGTTGAGTATCAAACATTAATGAAATGAATAAAATATACTCTATCACATTTGAACCTTTAATTCAAACTTGGCTTGGCTATAAGTATAAGCATTATTTTAAATGATTTTCAAGGTTGTTTTGCTGTTTTGTGGTCTCTGTAAAAAAAAAATCTGATGAAAGATAAAATTTAACTTCCCAAATGGTCGTAAATTGAAAGCGAATGCACAGATATTTAAGTATACTATGAGAAATCAAACATGTCATGGGGAAACACTGTTTCAGCAAACCTGGCATTTTTTAAGTGTTAGAATTCATCCGTCATTCATTCATTCAAGAATGTATTAACTGGTTTCTACGTGCTTACTAACTAGACTTTAAGCTCCAAGATTTCTGGGTTTTGTTGTCTGTGCTCATCCAGTGGCAACAGAGGAAGCTTGATATATGTTTGATTGAATGGATATTGAAAGAATTCAGGGGAAACGGGCCAGATTCTGAGTGTGCCCTGGTGAATAACCATGGCTCCTGTCCACACAGAGCTTACACTCTAATCTAGAACCAGATTTAATGTTATCCCTAGTCTTTAATGCTCTTAAGAGAGATTTAAACACTCTCTTAAAAAAACTGAAGTTTCATTAACTGACCTAGAAGAGTGATGCCATCGGCAAATCGTGGAACTAAAATAATAACTCCAAAACTTTAAATACAATGTCTCTTCCACTTTTGTATGTACATACATGCATATATATATACACACATGCAAAAGCACTGCTGATTGCTTTTTTTTTTTTTTAACAAATCTTAGCCAAGGTTTTGGGAAGGCTACTAGCCATGGCTACAAAGCAGAGGGTGCCCCCTTCCCTGGCTGGCTGGCCACCCACCCACATCCTAAACAACAGCTTTCCAGCTCCCCTGTCTGTTGCTTTTCAAAATGTGACTTTACTATTATCGTCGTTGTTGTTAACCAATTTTTCACTGCTTCTGTTTAACACTCAGTCAGGTTTTCCCCCCTATTTTGGAAATATGTATGTATGTATTTTTCTTCCATTTTTATTGCGATTTAATTGAAATACAACACTGCATAAGTTTAAGGTGTACAGCATAATGATGTGACTTACATACACCATGAAATGATTATCACAATAAGTTTAGTGAACATCCATCATCTCGTATAGATACAAAATTTAAAAAACAGGAAAAAAATTTTCCTTGTGATGAGAACGCTTAGGATTTACCCTCCCGACAACTTTCGTATATAACAGACAGCAGTGTTCATTGCGTTTATCACGTTGTACATTACATCCCTAGTACTTAGATATCTTATAACTGGGAGTTTTCACCTTTGACTGACTTCAGCTAACCCTCTGGTAACCACACATCTAGTATCTTATTCTGTGAGTTTGTTTTTGAACCTTCAGTCACACTTAAATAAAAATGACAATTTTAACCCCGAAGATTAAGAAAATCAATGACATTTTGGATATGCCTAACCAACACCTGTTCTTTAAGCCTGACTCAGATCACTGTATGATGGAGGTGGATGCATTTATCTTTGAGAAGAACAAGGACTGTATCCCATAATAATTTAATACACCATGGCAAAATATAAAACGCAGCTGAAGCCTATGGTAGTAAATTTCCGTATGTATATTTCAGTATCCAGAACTGTCTACATTCAATTGTTACAAAAACCACACCGATGCCGGGAAAACTTGTTCTACAGAAAGTTCCACTGTAGTAAAAGTTGTTGAAATACGAGCTACCCTGTAATACAAAAAATACGTCTTATTAGGAATAGCTGAACGTTATGCCGTAAAGGAAACATTCTTGCTACGGCTGCTACTCTCTTATCAAGAGTTCAGAATCCTAAGGAAATGCTTACACGTCCAAAATGGGATATTAAGACTTCTCAACTCTACAGAAAGAGGGAAGAAGCAGTTGGCAAAGATGAAGCCAACCCGGAGCCATAAAGGGAAAACTTCGGATTTGGAAGTGGGTCGATTTGGACCCAGGAGCCCAGGCCAGCTGCAGATTCGGGCGGGGCCGCAATCCTCGGGTCACCGGCGGCGTTTCTCTGCTGGCTCCTCGTCACTGCCGCCGTCCAGGGGCTCCAGCGGTCGATGGGGATGGGAGGTCCTCAGCAGACACTTGCTGCCCGGGGCCGCGCGAGGCCTTGACAGATTTCGGGCGTGCAGGGGCGGAGAGGAGCCTCCCGCGTCTCCGAGGCGAGCGACCTGTTCCCGCCCGCGGGCTCGTGGGGCGCGGAGGGGCTGGAGCTCGGCCGCCGGAGAAAGGAAGCCCCCGGGAGCGAGGCCTGGCTTTCGCGGCTTTGAAAACTTTCCAGCGCGCGTGCCACGGCGACGCGCAGCGGCTGCGCCGGGGCCCCGGCGGCCCGCGCCTCCCGCGGGCAACTTTTCGGCCTTTCGGTGGCCTGTCACTCTCGCCGGCCGACGCGCCTCCCCCTGGGCTCGCGCGGCCGGAGCGCCCTCCCTCTCGGCGAGGACCTGCCCCAGCGCCGGCGGCTCCAGTGCCCGCTCGGCGCTCGCCCTGCCCGCGCCCCCCGCCGCCCGGCTGCCCCGCGCCTCGCTCGCAACCTGGCCCGGCCGCGCCCCGCGCCCTGAGCGCCGCGAGCCCCGGGCGGCCCCTGCAGCGGGGGGCGGGGAACGGAGGAGGGGACCCGCCGCCGGGGGCCGGCTGCTGGCTCCCGGCCGACCGTTCGCCAATGGTCCAGAGCGACCTGTCGAAGTCGCCTCCCACAGCGGCGGCGGCGGTGGCGCAAGAGATCCCGATGGACCTGCCGGAGAACGCGGCTCCCGCGGGGGCGCTCGGAGCGGCCGCACAGGTAGCGAGATCGCCGCGCCCGCCCCTTTCTTTGTGAGCCGCCCGGGCGCCGAGCTCCGTCTCTCCCGGCGTCGCCTCTGCCCGGATCCCTCGCCCGGCCGCTCGCTCCGGCCTGGGTCTCCCCCTCCGCCGCCTTCTCCTCCCCCCGCGCGTGGCCACCCCCTTCTCCCCTGCGGGCGCCGGCGCCCCTGCACCTCTCCGCCTCCCGTTCCCCCCGCCCCCCCCCCCGCGCCCCGGGCTCTTCTCCGGCTTCCATTTTCCTCGGCTTCCCCGAAGCCCGAGGGAGGGAAGGGGCGGGGGAGACCTCGGGGTCCTCGGAGGCTGCCGCGGACAGCCCTCGTCGCCCCTTCCCGGGAGAGGCACATGGAGAGCCATGGACCAGGCGAGCGGACTGGACCTGCTCAAGATCGTGAGTGCGGGGCGGGGGCCGGGAGGGGCTCGGCTTCCGCAGCTCCGCTCCGACGCCGACCCCGCCGGACCGGCTCAGAGCCGGGGTGGGAGTGGGGGGCGTGGGAGGGGACGCTCCGCCCCTGCCTCCCCCGTGACCCGCCTCGGCACCTGGGCGTTGCGCCGCGCGGCCGGCTCCGCTCCCCTCGTGGCCCTGGCCAAGGCTTGCCTGGACCCCTCGGCCCCTGCCGAAGAGAGCGCGCTGGGGACGCGAAAGTTTTCATTTTTCCCTTGGCCCTGAAATGTGAGCCGTCTCGGGGAGCTCCGGGACCACTTTCAGTATTAGCGGTTTCTGGGGAGATTCCGGTTTGCTGCTCGTCGTGAAATAGGAGATGTCAGTTGCGGGCGCTGGGCACGGATAAGGTGGCTTTTACGGAAGGCTTTGGCAGGTACCGTTTGGATTACAGACGCCTCCAGTTCTCAGCGGTAAGGAGTCTCTCAACTTCTATCCTAGCAGGGAAACAAGACTTGAGACTCCTAACGGTGGGCTGCTTGGCGAGTCGCGGTGAAGAGGTCACGGTTACCTTTCAGGCATCACTTTTTGGAGAAGTGTGTCTTCT
Organism: Lagenorhynchus albirostris; assembly: GCF_949774975.1. Taxonomy (NCBI): domain Eukaryota; kingdom Metazoa; phylum Chordata; class Mammalia; order Artiodactyla; family Delphinidae; genus Lagenorhynchus; species Lagenorhynchus albirostris. Next base: position 188,232,990 of record NC_083095.1, read on the forward strand.
TTGCTTAGTGATATTGCCTTGTTGATTTCAAGCCTCCGTTTGCTAGATTGGAAAATGTGGGAAGATTATGTAGCTTTATGTTTATGTAAAATTTCTAAATACGTAATTTATATATTTTATATTTGTATATGCTCGAGAGAGCGTGTTCGTCTTCTTTACTGTAGTTACGGGGGCAGGAGTGGGCCACAGTGATGATAAAGTGTTTTGCTGCTTTGTTGCTTTGATAGGTGGTAGAAATAGACTGCTATAGCTATGTTGACACTGTTAATAATGTTGGTTCTGGTGGCATGATCTTGGAGCTTTGTTGAACTTCCTTTTACCACTGGGAGTTAAGAGTGCAGACTTAAAACACATCATTCATTTGGATTTGGGATGGAGGAAAAATGTAGAAGGCAATCACTTGTATCGTCAGAAATCCATGTTTTTCATAGAGGAATTCCTTTCTTTCCTAGAGGTAAAACAGCTAGATTTTAGTCAGCCTCGGGCTGTTTGGCTGCACAAGCCCAGCTGGGGCATGTAACTAACCACCTACATTTCCATCTAGCCTCTGCCAGGGGACCTGAGTTCTTACCAACCCCTGTCACGTTTGTTCTAGACTCCTGATTTTATCTAGATACTCCCCAGGTTACGTGAGAGAGAGAGAAGTGTACTCGGGGACTTCTGTTATTCTAGGATGAAGGTCTTGAATACTGATAGAGGAAAGGACTTTTCAACCCGCTTTTCTCTTTGATCTTCCTTCAAGGGTTTTTTGGGGTTTTGTTTTGTTTTGTTTTGAGTTTTTATTCTTAGGATAAAAATAGAGTTCCTGAATTCCTGGAGATCAAAGTTAGGGCAGACAGAAAGCATGACTGCATTCAGATAAGAGATACTAATTTACTTTGTGATTTATGTAGTTAAACGCAAGGCAACAAGTATTTGTGATGCAGCTGCTACACGGAAATGATTCAGATACGAGAAGACACACTTTCTGCCTCCAAAGAACGTACTTTCCAGTAGCTGCAAGGGTGACAAAGCGATGACAGTCGTACAGCATGGGACGCTAAGAGAAGTACTGAATCTTAGATGGTTGCAAAGGAGTCGAGAACACAAGTACTCCATTTGGAGTAGTCTGTAAGGGCTTCATGCAAGAAGCGGCATTTGAGAAGGGGTTTGAAGGATGGGTCAGATTTCAACAGACTTTCAGAGAGATGGTAAGGAGCTATTCAGGACACCAAGTCACAGCAGTTAGAAGCCTGATACGTTTGTAATCCCTAGTTTGGAAAGAGCGTGGACAGGTACAGATTGGGCATAATCAAGCAGAAGTCTGACAGATTGTGGCAATTTGAGGCCACATCTTGGAGGCTTTGGAACCTGCAACGTATTGAAAAACAGAGAACCTTGGAAGAGGTTCAGGGAAGGCGCAGTATAAGAGCTCATGGGGAAAATTCTCCTGGGAGTGTTCTGTAAGGTGCTTTGGGGTCTTGGGAGTCTAGAGGTGGAGCTGCCAGAACGGAGATTGATGTAACAGTTTGGACAAGAGGTAATAAGGTCTAAACTGAAAAGAGAGAAACGATAATAGATAGGACAGAACTACAGATGGACGCATTCCAGAGACCCAGGCCACAGGAATGGCAAGTGATGGAATGAGAGAGGGAGGGAGGAATGCATATTAGAAGCGGGTAAGAGGTATAAATATTCAGCTGCATCAGCGTCCATCTCCTTGCTCTCTCTACCTTCCAAAAATGAAAGCAATCTTCCTTGACTCGTGTTCGTATCACAGCCATTATTTGGGGGAAACATTGCCTTGTTTATTTGAGATCTCATAACTCATGACATCACAGCGCAGTGAAAACTTGGCAAGGCACGTCTTCCATGTCTCTGGGCAGGCCAGGCCAGCAGTAAAACGGCCTGAGAAGAAAAGGCTGTCTCTGGAGCATCTCTCTGTTTTGTGACACCAAGTCATAGTAATTCTCCTGAGAAATGGAATGTTCATTTGCAGACAGTGTCTCTCAGCAATCATGGGTTTTAAGAATCCTTTCTCTTTCACCTCTGGAGTACATTGGGAGTCCTGTATGAGCAAAGCAAAAGCTGGAGCTTCCCAGACTGCCCATTGTTCTTTTTTATGTCACAAATCCTGCCTAGGGAGGGGGCACCCTCATATACTCCAACCCCTTCCCCCCAGCACACGGTCATAAACAAAATAGATCTATTTCCTACATGAGAAGTGAGTGACAATCTAACTGCAAAGTCCTGAAAGTTCAGGTCTAAACACATTGCATCCCTTTTTTAGGTAACCTGCTGAACAGTTTCAGTGCAAACTTGGACACAGTCTGCCTCCAAAGTCGAGGTGCTAACTGAACGCTGTCCCTCCAAATCTGTACTGTCCACCATGGTAGCCACTCGTCACATGTGGTTCCTGAGCACTCGAAATGTGGCTAGTCTGAACTGAGACGTGCTGTAAATATAAAATACACATTTTAAAATACAGAAAAATACAGGGAAAATAAGTACACAGATTACAGATCAACTAAAAATGCAGGTAAACTAAAAATATACAATACAGATTTCAGAGACTTCATAGGAAACAAAGAGTATTATTCTGCATGTCATTAGTACACTTACATCAGCTGTGCGTCACAAGGGTAATATTTTTGATATATTAGGTTAAGTCAAATACACTATTCCAGTTCATCTGACCTGTTGCCTTTTCACAGCGCTACTACAAAATTCCTCTTATGTATATGACTTCGATTTCCATTGGACAGCGTTAGTCTAAAGTACAGCCCTGGGAATTCTCCAGGGAGTTGGCCAGATCTGGATGGAGGCTGGGTGTATGCAAAATCCGGGTGAAGGGAACTGAGTCTAGGATGGCAGCAGAGGAGGAAAAGAGTGAGAAGGAGAGCGGTAGCTCAGCACTTCAGGCCTTAAAGAGATGGTAACCAGCACCTGCCATTGCACCTGGAGGTGAACAGGCAGTAAGCAGACGGCCTGTTTGCTTTGCTCCTGGCAGCGGCCTGAATCGTGGAGCCAGGCGGTGCTTTATCTGAAAAGAGCGGCAGCCCTTCCCCCCAGGTCAATACCACTTTCCAGAAACTTTGCCAGACGCTTCCAGGTCCAGTTCAGTCTTTGAGGTCTCTCAGCATAGTGCACGTGGGTACTGGGCTTTATGTTTTGCTGCCCCCTTTTCTCCTGACCCCCATCACTTGCCCCTTCAGTGGGATTTTGCTCTGATGCTGCCCGGGAGAAATTTTAAAACCTGCTCATCAGAATTTCTGAGTGTGTTTTAAAATGCGAGACATAATATCTGATGATTTGAGTGATTGGAGGTTGAGTTAGCCGTGTGGTTTTATGTTCCCATTCTTTTTGTCTTTCCTTTTGTGTGAAGAATTAGTTTACCTGTTGCTCTACCTGATTGCATTGAATTATGCAGTCTGTAGCCTCTGGCCTTTCAAGAGAAGCTGAGCAAAATATGTTAACCCTGAGGGGGGTGGGTAGCGGGTGGCCCTCTTTGGTTCTGTGACCATGGGGACATGTCTCTATCCTACCAAGAGTCTGTGGCACACACGGACTTTCACAGTAACAGGGAGTTCGGGTTAATGATGACACCTTAATTAAGTGACTGGGTCTGTCTTAGAATTCTTTCCAAAACTGGCTGGAGGTATAGATTGTGAAGAAGGCAAGCTTGGCCTCTGGGCATCTCCCGCCCTGGCCTCGTCCCCCCTTCCTTCTCTACCTGCAAGACCCCCAAAAGAGCGCTATTTATGCTGCTTCTTGAGTCCTTTCTGCTTTTGTGTAAACTGATCCATATAGAGAACTTGATTCCCCTCTTTCTAGGGAAAGAATCTCAGTGACTTCTCCCCTCGTGAAAGATCTGACAGCCTCATTCACGCTAAACTGTTGACAGATGAGGACATTTCATGTCTGATTCCTCTCCAGTTAGTTTCGGCTTCCTTCGCTTCCGACTCTAAAATGAGGAAAGTCTGCAGTTCGAAGGGATAAATATCAATGAATGCTGATCAAGAGGGATAGAAATTAATTTCAGGCATCAGCATTTTGCTCACGGGGAGCAATTCATAGGTAGGAGAACTGTCACGTTATTCATCAACCACAGAAGCGACATTTTTAAAGCTGCCCCGAGGGGCCGCCAAGCCAACTTTGTGTGCAAGGCTGGGCTGAAGTCTCCACTTAACTGGCAGCTTCTGTAATTAACTGTTACCGTCTACTTCAGTCATACAGAAATTAGATTTCAACCACCTGTGGAAGTGTGGCCATTTATTTGTTGATTTTTAAGATTACAGTCCAATTTGAAAAGTATTTAGTGTCAAAGAAGACAGTCATTCACATGAAACTGATATTAACATCCGGATGAATGGTGGAGATCTTTTTAATAAGTCATTTATATATTTGTGGCCATTTCTTTCTGGTTTCTGAAATCTTACTTAATTTGGCTGATGTTTTAGGAGGAGTAAAGGAATTCAAACGTATGGTTTTCTTTTTTCCTATTTGCTGTGGTGACTTCACTGGTTTTTTTAATTAAGCTGTGTATAACCAAGAGGCAATTGAGTGGGAATCAGTGACTTTTCAGACTGTGTTCCATAAGGATGTAGGGGTCTGCATACATCATGGAGAGTATTATGGGGTACACTTAGCCCTCCGGACATACCCCCGTCTCTTCTTCCTTTTACTTCCTGAAACTCTGGCTCTAATTATTAATTGTTTCATATATCAGATGTTTATATACTTAGTGTTGTTAAAAAAAAATTTTAGAAACCCCATTAGTCATAAAAGTAGCGGCATTTGAAGTAGCCAATTAAGAAAACTATACTTCTTTTCCCCATTTAGGCAACTAAATATTTGAATACTTAATCTTTCCTGTCTTTTATTATTTGGATGAGGGTTGGGCTTCCCTTTTTTAAAAAAAATTCCTTCGTATGAAACACTCTGGTCCTTATTTTCCAGAATTTTGAATAACCAATACACAAGTCATTTTAGTCAGATGGACTTGATTTTAAATATGCATGGAATTAAAGGCAACTTCATTTGGTAATGGTGGTATAAATTTTCACCAGCCTTTTTTAAAGTACATAGAAATGGACTATTAAGTTTACAAAAGTTGCTTTAACTTTGCTTCTTCTTGATCCTGGATATTGTTATAAAAAGTAACTAGTCATTGAGGTGTCATTTTTGACAGTTAAATTTTTTTTAAAAAAGGAGACTATAAGAGAGAAATTACTGCTGAAATTAGTAAATAGAATAGAGGTGTAATTAAGCATATCTATTTTGGTTTTAAATAAATATATATAATGAATAGGAATTTGCTTTAACACTGTTAAGCAGAAACACTTTGAATAAATCATCCCTCCTGCATTTCAGTGATTGAAGAACAAGATATTTTTTCTCAAAACTATCACCAGTTTGTGTGCAATTCAGTATGCCATCATTTTTTCTGTTTCTTAGTACGGTTGAAACCTGTTTCTTAGTACAGTTGAAACCTGTAATAATCCAATGTAGACACATTGCATTGGTAGCTAAGTACACCTGAAACCATGTTTGTGAACAGTGTTCCCAGGGGCCTGGAAAAATTAAAGTGACTTTTTAAATGTGTCTCATTTTTTTGCAGAGAACTGCAGCCTCCCCTGGGACTGGCTGTCTTAAATATTGTGTGGTTCTCACAGTGCCTGCCGGGCAATGTCAGCAGCCATGAAAAAGTTTATACTCCAAAGCAGCTGAATAGTAAAAACATACTTATCATTAAAAATCCGAAATAAATGATAATGATGGAATTTCAAAGAAGCTTTTTCCATCCATGTCCAAATGATGCTGGAAGGACACGGGGATATTGGGATGAGAGAATATTTCGTCTTTGTTCTCAAAAATAATTTATGCTCCGAATGAAGGTACATAGTGTATTTGACACAGATTTGCTCTCACCTTCCCCCAAGGAAACATGTTAGGCCTTGAAAATGCTTTCAAGGTAATAAGTATTTTTCCATATGGAATAATAGAAAAAAGGTTTCTTTTAATTTTAAGGAAACTTTCAGACTTTAAACGTTGTAGGCCTTGGAAGACACATTTGTCTAAACCTTTCTGTAAAAATTGGAAAAGGAAGACCATTGTTGAAAGAATGTTATTTTTCAACAGTTTACGGAATAATGTTTACAGAAGAAGAATGTGCTGTTACGTGAAGAGAACCTTGTATTATGAAAGCCCAGCCTAGATTGTCTTTCCTTTTATGAAGCCGAGTTAATTAAATGCCATGGAAACACATTTGTATTATATAAATCGCTTCGATACTTGGAAGAGAACAAACATATTTAAGACAAATTTTTGCTTTAAAATTATACCACCCCCTCACTGAGTGCAAATTCATCTAAATTGCTCACAACACAAATGTTTGTAAGAGATTTCGGCTTGCCTAAGTGCTACGTATATTATGGTTTATAAAATATTTCCATTTTAATGAAAACCATATGAATGTATAAAATATAACAAAAGTCTCATTTGTAAAACCTGGACATGGTGCTTTTCAAAAAAGCAAACTTGTAAATTCTGATCGTCTAATGAAGTCTCTGTGGGCCGGATCCCTCTAAACACGTTATACATTTTAGCCCAGTTTTTCTCCACTCTTCTCACTCTTATGTGGGTATCACTTTTTAAAATATTATTTTGAGTCGTTACCGTGTGCTAGGTCTTATACTAAATGCTATAAATACATTCCTTCATTTAATACCTAAAACCACCCTGGGAGACAAGCCTTAATAGCCCCATTTTTTTTTTTTTTTTTTTTTTTTTTTTTTTTTTTTTTTTGCGGTACGCGGGCCTCTCACTGCTGTGGCCTCTCCCGTTGCGGAGCACAGGCTCCGGACGCGCAGGCTCGGCCGCCATGGCTCGCGGGCCCAGCCGCTCCGCGGCATGTGGGATCTTCCCGGACCGGGGCACTAACCCGTGTCCCCTGCATCGGCAGGCGGACTCTCAACTACTGCGCCACCAGGGAAGCCCAATATCCCCATTTTTAAGGTCAGCTATAGTAGGATTCCAGCCTGTGTATATTTATCTGGAAAGCTCGGTGTTGAGCTATTTTTCGCTTATATTTTAATGTGTAATTTTCTCAATAACTTTATCCAGGCCTAGAATTAACCGTCGATGAATGCATAGTTTAGTCTTCGTGTTGCTCTCAGTGTAAGCTGTAGGTATATTAGAAGAAGCAAGTTCATTTGTAGATGTTTGTGCTTGGCCCTAACCTGTTACTGAGACAAATTGTCTTACCTTTAACATCCTGTTCTTAAATGCTACCTTCTTCTTATTATTATTACTATTCCATAACATTTATTTTTTGCCTTCTCAGCAAAATAATTAAGTGGTTAAAAAGCAAGCTTTTTGGCTAAACAATAGGGTCCTACTGTCTAGCACAGGGAACTATGTTCAATATCCTCTGATAAACCATCATGGAAAAGAATATGAAAAAGAACATGTATATGTATAACTGAGTCACTTTGCTGTACAGCAAAAACCAACACAATGTTGTAAATCGACTATACTTCAATAAAATTAAGAAAAAATAAACTGTGCTGAAAACCATGCTTTTCCAGAGCAGTTCCTCAGAGCTATCTAAGAGGCTGTCTTTCAGGCTATAGTCCTCGGTTTGGCTCAAATAAAACTCTTTTCTACTCCTATTAATAACAATTAAAAAAAAACCCACAATCTTTTCACTTCATATTCAAACATTACACCAATGGGCCAGAAAATTGTACAAAGTATTTTAAGTTTGTATAATTCGCTACCACTTCTATAGCTGTTTCAACATCTCTCAAAACATTCTCTAGATCCATCCAATAATGTGAAGAGTTGGCACCGGGCTTCATTCATGTTCCATCTAGATCAATCTGTCTATCAACTTATCTATCTACCTATCTATCCGTCTGCCTGTCATCTATCTCTCAACTGTCTAATCTATCTATCTACCTATGTAAAGGTAATCAGAGTTCATACTGCCAGATGTTCCTCAGCCACCATGTGCAAGGACCTCCCCAGTATAGGAACACCTGTGGAATTACAAATTAAGACATGAAAAGAAGCAAACACTGGCTGTTGAGTGCCCCTGGGAACAGTACTTCATTATGCACGAACCTACTGCCTTCATGCTCTCTGAAGGCTTCTGACCAGTTACTCTCCTCTCTCAGTACAACTGCCACAGTCCCTCCTGCACAGAAATGCTTATTTTTTTTAATGCCTTATCTTTAGTGGCCATTAACCACAGATATGCTAACAGAGAGCATAAATTGTTTTAATTCACCAGTTCTGAATTGCTTTTTCCAGAAACCTCTCCTCCCTATCAACTCACTGAATTGAAATAAATATTTGTGATTCCACCAATAACTTTTTAACATTTTAATTTTATTGAAGTAGAGTTGACTTACAGTGTTGCGTTAATTTCCACTCTACAGCAAAGTGACTCAGTTAGACATATATATATATATATATATATATACATTCTTTGTCATATTCTTTTCCATTATGGTTTGTCCCAGGAGATTGGATATAGTTCCCTGTGCTGTACAGTAGGACCTTGTTGTTGATCCATCCTACATATAATAGTTTGCCTCTGCTAATCCCAAACTCCCACTCCATCCCTCCCCCACCCCTCTCACCCCCCACAACCACAAGTCTGTTCTCCATGTCTGTGAGTCTGTTTCTGTTTCGTAGATAAGTTTATTGTGTCATATTTCAGATTCCACATATAAGTGATATCATATGGTCACCAATAACTTTATAATCATGCCCATATGATGACAATCATTTTTTGTCTTGATCTAGAACATTGTCTGGAGCTAGGTCTAGATTCCTGTGTGAGAGTCTAATAATAATCTCATTTGTCTTTTTGTCTTCTTTTTTGTAGTCATATGGAAAAGGAGCCAGAAGGAAAAACAGATTTAAAGGATCCGATGGGAGCACTTCTTCTGACACTACCTCAAATAGTTTCGTTCGCCAGGTAAGGGTGCTCTTAAATTCATGGTTTGGAAAAGTCTATGAAAATGAATTCACTTTTGGTTTTTTTAGAGGTGGTCTTACAGCGTCATCCCTATGATTTATATAGTATTATTGTACTTGCTTTTAGTTGAAGTGAAAGTTGTGCCGTTGAATGTCCTAATTAATATATTTAAATTTTAAGTGAGACCATATGTGTCATAATTACACTCACCTGGCAAGTTGGGGAAAGAGAAACGCAAACTTCATTACAGAGGATTTCTTCAGAACAGCATGAATGAACCCCAGGAGAAATGATTCCAGGCTTGGGGGGTTTGCGGGGGGGTGGGGGTAGGGAGACAGGCGGTGGGCATCCGTACCACCAGCTGTAAAGTTGAGATACTGGTCTTCCTCCAGCAGGAGTTTTCTTCTTCCCACCTGGGGCTTGAATTGTAGAAGAGAAGATTGGCTCTGCTCTTGAAACGGTCGGTCGAGGCTAGTAAGGTCAAGTAGAGCACACGGTATCTTGGAGGCATAACTGAAACTGCTTTGGAGACAGAGCCTTCATCTTAGTTAAGGTGGATTCCTGCCCAGGAGTTTGGAACTGCCCCCTAGGCAGTGTCAGGACCCCTGACATGGAAACGCTCTCATCCGTGGTTACAGAAAGGACTTTCATTCCCAGAGGAAGAGTAGAGGCAGCCAGATCTCGGAGGATAATAGGTTCCAGGTGAGGCGAAAGTCTCATCAGGCGTAGGTGTGCTGTATCTTCATCTGATGCTTCTGGGTGGAGAGGAAGTGGGGGAGGAGCGTGCTAGAGAGAACCTGCTTTCCTGGCTGAAGGACCACCCCTTTTTGGCTAGCAGGCTCGTTAAATCACCTCTGGTCTGTGAGCGCTGGCTCCTCAAGACGATGGCTAGCAACTGCAAGAGCTGCTTCCTCTCTACTGGAAGGAAGCCATTTTCCCCACTGCTCTGGGGGTCCTTTCCCCGCGTCTCTCCCCCCAGTTAGTTAGCAGCAGTTCAGCCTAAACATGTCGACCTGTAGCGTCCGTGAGGATTTTGTCCTTGGCTTGTGGCTGCCTCCTTCCATTTTCCCAGCACAGACAAACGATGATCCGCCTCCAGCCATCCATTCCCTCCTTGCAACATCAAGGGCGCCAACGGTAAGTCTGAGTAACTTACAGAAAAAACTTTGGTTGTGGTCTCTGCTTGTTGGGATTGTTTCGGTTGTGGGAAGGTGGAAAGAGACAGCTGGTTAAGAAGGAGAGGAGCTTTTGTGTGGCTAAGAGACATTTGGAAAGAGAGAGGAAGATGAAGCCACGTGAGGGCCCACCCTGGAGCCATGTTCTGATAGTGGCAGAGGAGCTGGGAGGGGTGCGAGGGGCACTAAAGGTGTGTGCGTGGGCCTGGTCTTGTCGTGGGCAGAATTCAGGCATCAGGGTCCTCGGTCTGAGTGAAGAGCCTTGAGAAATAGTGACTTAGCTAAGGTGAGCTTCTTAAAGGAAGGTCACTCAAGGCCTTTCCCATTTCAAGCCTCCATATTTATTCTGCCTCTGGGACCGGGAGATTGACCCTGGGGAGTAATCATCTCAGGACTGAACGCTGGAGTACCTGAAGCAGAAACAAATAAGCTTTTTAGGACACATAGAGACTGCAGCAAAGCCACACAAAATGACAGGCAGCTGGTTGAAACTGCGTGGAAAGAAAAACCGCCGTGTTTCAAGTGAGCGAGATATTGTGATAGAAATAAATTAGGGCTCATTGAGCTCTGTAAAAATGTCTTTTGAAGGCAGTCGCCGGGTACCCTTTTCCAATTGTCTTGTTGGCTGTGAATTCCCCTGGTCCTGGAGTTTTTTGTTTTTTTTTTTTTTTGTCCTGGAGTTTTGATAACTTAATCCAGAAGGTTAGGAGGGATTGCTACACTGGGTATGGTAACTGGAATTTGTTTTTCCTTGTGATAATTTCCTTCTGACTTTGTGTTCTCGGTGACGTATGAGATTCTGTGCGTGAAACACAGTTATAAACGATAAAGAGAGCTACGGAACGGCTTACTATCAATTTAGATACCTATTGCCATGTTTTGGCATGTCAGAAGACTGAAAAAAAAATCTATCCTAAAAGTCTGTCTCCTTGAAACAAAGGTCCGTCTCCTTGAAACAAAGACCCAGCTCCTTGAACCTCAGTATAATGAGGTGCTTGCTGTGGCCTGGATTTGGGGTTCTGATTATACAGGCATCATGAACCCTGAACTGCCAGCTTGTTTCTATCACAGAAGGAAAACCAGAGTCTTTGGCAAGAATGCTGAGTCAAACACTGTATTTTTCCTTTGGTAATTTAATCTCTGTTCTGTTAGAACCACATTCATATTTTGCTATCATTTGAAAAATAAGCCATAGCCACTATGGTGTAGCTAAATATTTAACAGGTTATGGTTTCATCAGAGGATCTGCAGAAATGTGGGGTAGGTAGTAACAACGAGTATATGTTAGATTAAATCATTTGAAAGTCCTCCTTTTGAATGTTTTTTTATCACCAGCAATTGATTTGTTAAACAGGTGACATGCATCCGTGTATATTACTCGTCTGTGGCTAGGGCACGTGTGTAATTGGTATCGGAATGGTGTTTGGTCCATATCACTGGGTTCTATGTAAAAATATAATTCGATTTTATTCCTGCCCTTGAATTAAAAATACTTTCCATATAATTTTGAAAATCTTAGACTTACATTTTCACAAACTGTATATTATTAAGACTTTTTAAACTTGGTCCTTTTAGGTGGTCTTAATACTAATGAGATTTAAATATTTTAGAGGTTGAAAATGTGAACAGTTTACATAAAGAGAAGGAATTTTTATTTTTTTTAATAACTGAGAATAGGGGACCCTTCCCAAATCCATATGTTGAAGCCCTAACCCCCAATGTGACTGTACTTGGAGATGGGTCTTTAAAGAGGTAGTTAAGGTTAAATGAGGTCATAAGAATGGGGCCCTAATCTCGTAGAACCAGTGTCCCTACAAAGCAGAGACGCCAGGAATGTGCATGAACACAAAAATAGGCCATTGAGAGGACGGCGGGGGGAGAAGATAGCTGACCCCAAGCCACGGAGAGAGGTCTCACCAGGAGCCAACCCTGCCAGCACCATGGCCTTGGACTTCAAGCCTCCAGACTGTGGGAAAATATATTTTTGTTGTTCTGTTACGGCAGCCCTATACAGATATGTACACAATTGGGCTTGGAAGTAGGCCAATTTTTTTAACTTTTAAAATATTCTTGGGAATTCCCTGGTGGTCCAGTGGTTAGGACTCCACACTTTAACTGCCAAGGGCCAGGGTTCAGTCCCTGGTTGGGGAACTAAGATCCCACAAGTTGTGGGATCCACAAACCAATAAACATTCTTCTTGATATATAACATATATGCTGAAAGATGCACAAATTATGAAGTGTGCAGTCTGATGAGATTTCACAAAGTAAACACTCCTGTATAACCGACAGCCAGGTCAAGAACTAGGTATCACCAGCACTGAGGTGCCCCCTTTGACCCTTGCCAATCATTACTCCCTCCTTCCTCACTAAAGGTAACCAACCACTGTCCCTACTTCTGAGACCATAGATTCACTTGGCCTGTTATGCAGATTTTATAGAAATGGAATCATTTTATGTCTGAATTCTTTCACTCAACCTTACCATTGTTATATGCATCTATGTGGTATGTTTCGGTAACTGGTTCATTTTCTCTGCTGGACAGCCTTCCGTTGGGTGAACATCCAACAACGGATTTATCCCCCTACTGTTGCTAGACATTGAGTTGTTTTCCAGTTGGGTTTATTGAGAGCCCTGCTGTGACATGCAGTCTTGTATCTACCTGTGGTCTACATATGAATGCATTTTTTGTTCAGTGAACAGAGTGGAACGCTGGGTCGTGTGTTCAAGTCAGGTAAACACTGCAGAACACTTTTCCAAAGTTGTGAACCAGTTTTGACTCCCTCAAGCAGTGGAGAACAGTTTTAGTTGTTTCATAGCTTTGCCCACACTTGGTATTGTCGATGGTTTTTCATTTCAGTCGTTCTTATGACAGTGTAGTCATAACTTATTGCGGTATTAATATCCATTTCCCTGATAACTAAGCTACAGTTTACGTGTGGCTGGATCTAGGGAGCATTGTGTGATATATAATATATGTATTTATAAGTGTATATATGTTATATAAAGTATATAATATATATGTAAATTTAGGCTCTGAAAGATCTTATGATATGAAAGTATTTTATTACTCTCTATGGTAAATAGTCCATTAGTCATTGTAATTTGGCCTGTGGCTCTTTGTTGGAAAATTATAACTATAGGTTGGAATATGTTGGAACATACTGAATCCATTAGAACATGAGCATGAGTGAAGGCTACAAGTAAAAAGGTAAAAGGCGTGGTTTTATTTTTTTCCAACCTTTTAGCTGTGTATTTCTAGCCATCATGTGTTTGTGTCGCTCTAACTAATTCTTTCAGAAGATTCATTCGTCTTAAGGGAAGATTGCTTATAGATATGTCTCTGCTTTAGGCCCTCAAGCAGGACAGCAGCTGCTGTAAAAGAACTTTTGTATTCTAATCAAGGTTCCATTTTGGTAGTTGACCAGATCATTGTAAGCTCACCAAATAACCCATCTTCTGGTTCTTCACATCAGCAGCCTACTTGAAGTCAGTGATATTTCAAAGATGGGGATGAGAGGATGCCTTCCCTCATGAGCTTAGTTAATTTCCCCCAGGACGTGGTTTCCATCCTGGAGCTTGGGGGAGGGGCTGAGTCCTGAGCAGTGAGTGTTGCATCATGGCCACGGTCCACGGGGATTGTCGGCTGTGTGTGGCAGTTATTCATGGGGCTTCCCGTGGACGGACTGTGGGAAACCAGGTTGCTGTTGGTTCTACTCTACGTAAGGTCGTTGCGAAGTCACAGCCTAGCTCACCTGGTATATCAAATGCTTCAAAGGCAGAACTTATTTTTGGAAGCTGCAAGGAGGAGCATAAATTAGAAAGAAAGTTCATTGTGGTTTATCTGTTTGCTTTTTAAGTCTCGTTCCTTTATGTTGCGCTTAAAATGTCACCTAGATGCAATATAGGTTCACTACGTGCTGAACTTAGAATTTCCATAGTTCTTTTTTATGTAAATTATGATGTTAGGAGATTTATTTCAAAGGTTTTCCTTCAAGAAGCAGCGTAGTGATGAGAGCCTGGACGCTGAAGCCGGTCTACCTGAGGCTGGATTCTGCCTCTGCCGTTTGTTTATTAGTTGGCTCTTGGACAAGTGACGTAATCTCTCCGTACCTCCATCTCAGCGTCATCATCTGCGAAATAGTGGCCACCTGAAAAGTTGGTCGTAAGGATTACATGAGTTAAAACTTGTAAATTGCTTACAACGGTACCCGCTACCTAATTAATACTATTTAAGAGTGTGTTATTCTTACTTATAAATATTATTACCTATTTAGAACGTTAGTTAAAACCTGAATGGGAAGTAGACCATGGCAGAGGAAGTAACAATAATGGTTATTGACTGTTATGGTTATTTGCTGTATCTTCTGTCTGTGGCTCCATTTTACAGATGAGACCATTAAGACACAGAGCAGTAACTTGTCCACAGTCACACGACAAGTAAACTTGGAGTGAGAATTTGAATCCAGGGGGCTGACTAGATCCTTGCTGTCCTGGGTTATGCTGCACTCCTTTGTAACAAATGCCGCGAATAAATGAAAATCAATTTCACATGTTTCATTCTTTCAGCTAAGAAAGACTTGGAGAAAGACTCCTACCAGTGTCCTTAGGACAAACACAAAGTTTTTCTTTTAACTTCCTTCCTCGTAGGAAGTTGAGGATGTCTCTAGCGCTGACAGTTTTCCCTGGCATCGTGATTTTAAAAAGAAAACATGAAGTATCGGTTCTTTACTTGTTTCATCAGAAGTTGCTCAGATTCCCAGTTGGTGTCACCATTTTAGCAGACTCTGTCATTGTTATTGGTCCTGAGAAGTATAATTGGAAGAGTGTTTATTTTTTCCTTTCTCCCGTGAAAGTCAAAGAAACACAAACTTTCTGGAATTGTGAAAGTCCCTTCTTTTTTTTTTTTTTTTAAATAAACTTGGAAGTGAACTCAAGTCTGCGTCAGCTGCGGTGTCACACTGGTTGGTTTCGAGGTTTGACTGACACTGATGTTGGCCCATGAATCTGGGTAAAGTGAGATGTGTATATACAGCACCTGGGCGTAACATCAGACCCCCCCTTTAGAAATGAGCTTTTGGTTCATTAGGGCTTGTGCTTTGTAAATAGGCACTTTAATTTTAATTTATTGAGGGGTGGAAAGTGTTAAACATGACTTATAGGCACCGTAATTAGAATTAATGAAGATTCTTGTTCAAATTGTTCATGTCCCAAAAGGTATTTAATACATCAAGCTGTGGTTATCTTGGATTTATTATTAAGATAGAAAGATATCCAGGCTGTCTTTGATTGGAGTATAAATTCTCTGTAGTCTTTGGCTCTGTGCTGTGAATAGATCCAACAATAAGAGAACTTCATTTCTCATAATAATAAACCCGGAAAGGCTACAGGTCTTAAAGTCCTTTGCATTTCGTGCCTGGCGTAAATTTCTAGTTGATGAAGATAATTCAGTTTTCATAGAATTTAGCTCTTCCCCCCAACGTCATCCAAAGAAAGGGGGAAAAGAATCCCGGAGATGTGTTGTCAGACATGGAGAAGGAGAGAGAAGAGGTGAACTAGATGTTTCTTTTCGCACCAGTACCTAAGCAAGTAAATTAATTTACTGGAAGAAAACAGGAGGCTAGGAGTAGCAAGGCCCACCTGGCATTGAAGGATAGAACATTTGTGCTGTTCTTTTCAGGAGATTGTGCAAGAACTGCTAACTGTATAAATTCTTGGATTCTGCCAAGGTCAGGGAAACTATGTACCTCTGCAAAGAAGAGCCGGTCATCAAAGTTAAAGCAGCTTGTGGGGTGCGGTGAGGGCAATGTTAGTAACTGCTCTTCAGTCCCATTACTTCCCTCTTCTATCCTCCTCTCCTCTTCTCTCTCTTTTTTTAATTTCTTCATTTCCTTAAAGATGTGTTCGCCCTGGCTACGTTTATGTACCTGGCAGTATTCCTAAGATGAACAACAAATGCTAAGGGGGTGACTGCCAGTTTGCTTTATTTCGATGATCCCACAGCCTGGCAGCTTTCATTCAGTGTTCAGGGTACCCCGTGATCTGAGCTCTCTTCTATGCTCTGCTGAGTGTAGCCAGGACTCACCAACCGTCTCCACTGATCATTTTGATAGATGACCCAACGGTACCAACTGGCGTCCTTTGTGCCCAAAGTTGAGCCTTAGAAGTCAACAACTCTTCTTGGACTTTGCAAGCACCGTTACTTTGGTGGGGTTCACGGGGAAGAACTTTGCCACTGATCTGGGATTCTGCTCACCAGTTTATGTTGCGATTGTCAGGAAGTAATCCTTTTGCATCTAAGGGCTTCCAGGATACAAATCGGAATGACAAAATGGAATGAACCAAATATTTAGCAGAAGGTTGCGCGACACTTTTCAGAACACGGTATTCTAAACACATTCCACTGCTTTCCAGTACCATGTTCTTGGGGCTGCTTTTTTGGACCTTTTCTTCGTTCGGATTGGCTTTAAATACAAATGATTAATCACAGAGACACACGGTCTATCTTTTTAGTTTTGTTTTGCAAAAGACAGATTAAACTGTGATAATGATTACAGACTCCAGGCCTGCATAGACGGATATGTTTAAGGTTGGATAAATCTTTCAGCCCTTACATACTGGCTTGTTGCCGTGTTAGGCTGTATTCGTCACAAACACAACTATAAATAATAATGCAGTAGATTTATTGCCACTGTGATTTCCTGTAAATGTCCTTCTGTCTCACTAGGCATTCATTTAGATTTTGTGAATGGCAGAATCTGTCCTGAGTCCTCTGAAGAGCTCTTCTTAAATATATCATATAAAAATATGGAGCTCTTCAAAAAGTCCACTGTTCTTTCCGTGGTGTAGGCCTTTATGTTACTGAGAATGTTTCACTTTTTTCTTTTAGTTGACATGAGTACTTTACAAAGTAGTTTTTAAAAGTTCTATTTTGTCCTTCACCATATCATGAGCTTTAACGTGTCTTTTTCAACATAATTTTTGTAGGAGAACAAGGGCGTGGTTATATGCCAACGTTCCTCGTTTTCAGATTGTTTTCATGTATTTGGAACACCTACCCTGTAAACTAGTTTTGATTAGGTTTCCTCATTATTAAAATAATTATTATTTTAAAATAATTAAAATTATTAAAATAATTATTATTAAAATAATTTTGGAGATTGATGCATTTTTTTTATGTTTGCCTACCTTTTTTCCACTGAGATAAAAAAATATCACTTTACAACCCAGAATCATTTCTGTAGGTGTTTTTAGTTTTTAGACTCTCAGATATATTTCAAATTATAATATACTTTCCACTTATGCCCCATTTTCTTCCATTATTATTCATCTTCTGCTTGGCCAATCCATGCAAAGTCCTAGCTAGATTAGCCCCACTAAATTAATTGAAAACGTACCGGTGATCTAATATGGAGTCATTAGGATGGCTAAGAAAATGGGGTTCCATTAAGCAGTGAACTTCCAGTAACTTTTCCGAGTCGTGCTGAAGTGAAGGTCAGTTACTTCCCTCCAGGTTAACTGTTTACGTGTCTCAGGTCTTCACAGGCGTCATACCCAAGATAGTAGGCTGATCCAACCAAGGAATAGTTCTGTCTTTCCTATTCTGTCTTTCATAGATGTAAATATCGTCAGCTTCTCTTTGTTCTCTATTAATTTGTTTCTGGAAATCTTCACACCTGATGATTATCAGATGCTAAAGAAGTCCTTTTTGAGAATTTGGCTGATGTCTCAGAAATATTTGCAATAGTTCAATTCAACAGGTATTCCCATCTTATCTCATCATTTTTCCACATTCATGACCAAGCTTGTGTCTTTACTGCGAAGACCTGAGATGGAGAAAAGGAACGGTTTCTCCCACCCCCGCCCCAGATCTTATCATGATGCTTCCTTTCACCCTCTGCTTATTTTTTTTTTAAGAGTTTATATGAATTTATTTGTAAAACATTTAGAATAGTGGTTCTCAACTGGGGACAGTTTTGTCCCCCAAGAACATCTGGCAATGTCTGGAGATATTGCTGGTTGTAACAGCTGGAGGAGGAATGCTACTGGCATTTATCCAGTGGGTGGAGACCAGCGATGCTGCTAGACATCCTACAATGCACAGAACGGCCCCCCAGCAAAGAATTCTCCAACCCGGGATGTCAACAGTGACGTGCTTGAGAAACCCTGATTTGAAACAATGCCTTGCTCCTGATAAATGTTATATTAGCTAGCGTGACTTCGATGTGTTATGTTAAAGATTCCCTCTCCACTCAGAGTGAAGATAGACAAGAATAAAAGGGAGAAAGGGGACCAGCGACTCTGTTCTGCATGTACACGACGGGTATAATGCTGAGAACTTTTAGGAGGGTTGCAGGTATTCAAGATGGTGTCTTTAAAACGTTTAGCCCAGTGCCTGGCATGTAGTAGGTGCTCAGTAAATGAGAGACTTTAGGACTACCCCACCTTTGTCATTGATCCCAGTGTCACCCTCTGCTTATTTTAGAGTTTGAGGGTAAAGGAGGGGAAAAAAAAAAACCAGGAAGATGATCACTGTGGGAGGGAAAAACTTTTATAGAGTCTTCTATTGACTCATAACTGGGAGAAAATATAAAGTTCTTCAGGAAGTCCCTTGCTACCATCTCACCGTCTGTGTCATTCCTGTAAAATGGTCCTTGAGTTTTAAGAGACTTATCTTGGCTTCGAGCTTTACATTTCCCTTCCTATTTCCTTATGTCCTGGATACACGTAGAAAAGTACCAGCTTCCATTCCTTCTTGTACGTGACACCTGGTGACAGGAGAGCCCAGGGGACAGCTTGACTGTTGGGACTTTCTGACAAGGACACTTGGCCTAGACTCTGCTTTCTCCTCTCCATCCTGAGTGTCTGGGCATGGTGACCTCGCCAGTTCTTTCCTAGAAAGTGCTATTTTCTCTGAGCCAGGGGTCCTCTTTTTCATGTAGGTGTGACCTTGAAGTTTACTCCCATTCAGATGTCTCGCTCCCATGGAAGGATATGTCCACTTCTCTTTGGCCCAGGTGCTGTATCTGAAAACTGGCCAACCACTTCTTGAAAGCAACCCCCGCCAACCAAAACAAGCAAACTTTTCATTTGAAAGAAAAATAACGTAGATGGTGTACTAGGGCTGTTGTAACAAAGTACTGCAAACTGGGCGACTCAAACAACGGAGATTTATTTATTTAAAGTTTTTTATTTATTTATTCATTCATTCATTTTTGGCTGCATTGGGTCTTCGTTGCTGCGCGCGGGCTTCCTCTAGTTGCGGCGAGCAGGAGCTACTCTTCGTTGCAGTGCGCGGG
This sequence comes from Lagenorhynchus albirostris, assembly GCF_949774975.1. Classification (NCBI taxonomy): domain Eukaryota; kingdom Metazoa; phylum Chordata; class Mammalia; order Artiodactyla; family Delphinidae; genus Lagenorhynchus; species Lagenorhynchus albirostris. The sequence continues at coordinate 188,252,432 of NC_083095.1, forward strand.
CTTCTCATTGCAGTGGCTTCTCTTGTTGCGGAGCACGGGCTCTAGGTGCGCGGGCTCAGTAGTTGTGGCTCACGGGCTTAGTTGCTCCGTGGCATGTGAGATCTTCCCGGACCAGGGTTCGAACCCATGTCCCCTGCATTGGCAGGCAGATTCTTAACCACTGCACCACCAGGGACGTCCCAAACAACAGAAATTTATTGTCACCTGTTCTGGAGGCTAAAACTCTGAGATCAAGGTACTGGCAGGGAAGGAAAGATCTGTCCCAGGCTTCTTTCCTTGGCTTGTAGGTGGCTGTCTTCGTGTTCACATGGTGTTCTCTCTGTTGTGTGTCTGCAATTCCCCTTTTCATAAGGACACCAGTCATATCAGATTAGGCCCCATCCTAATGACCTCATTTTAATTTAGGTACCTCTATAAAGACCCTATATCCAAATAAAGTCATATTCTGAGGTACTGGGGCTTAGGACGTCAACACATGAATTTGACAGGGACGTAATCCAACCCGTAACAGGTGGTCACTCTGTTATAATAAGCATCATATATAATTTGTTTTCTTATACCTTAAGTGTTTAACATTGATGACAGACTTACACTAAAAAGCACTGACCCCAAAATTAACAGAAAAACATCTTTTACTAGAGTATTAAAAGAATAAAAAGGTGCCTTTCCCTCACATATGTCAGTGATCCGTATAGAAATGAAACACCATGTATTTTTGTCATCAGCCCATTAAACTAATATCTCAGTTATGAACCCACTTTGATTCTCTTTATCATATGATCTTTTATTTAGAATATTCAGTTTCTTCAGAGTATAAAATCTCTTCCTAAGGCCTTGATCACTTATACCTAGGGACAGGTCAGAGGTTTGTAAAACATTTCAAAGGCTTGAGGCTTTTCAACATTGAACTCATCAGCGTAATCCAGAACCTGGTTCTCACTTCAGCATATGAACTGTCGCACATCTGCAGTAAATGTCTTCTTTGCGCTCAGCTTCAGGACAGCCACGAGTCCACACACATGCGGACATTTATGCATAGATGTGTGTGTGAGTGTGTATTCTGTGGCTTCGAAGTTTTTCTTTTACCCTTTTCCCTCTCATATTTAAAAACAGAGCTGTATTTTAAAACGTAATTTTATGCCTAAATCATATGTGTCAAGATTGGGGCTACTGTTTTAAAATAATTTTTGTACTTGAATTTCTCACAGTGAATTACTGTCCATTGCGTTCTTGCAGTTATGACTTCAAGCTTATAGACGTTTAATAGCAAGAAGAATGAGGAAATAACATCCTCACTTAATCTTTCTCTCTGACAATTACGAGGAGAGCTGCAGCAAGGAGAAAAACCCATGGTGGGTCAGGATGCCCTGCTATGTGTTAGTTACTTGTGGGGAAAAAAAATCAAAGATCATAGGTCGTCTCTCGCTGATTTATTTGAGGATGCTTCCTGGTTCGCCAAGGTGAGGTTTATACAGAAGAACAGTACTCTTTTCAAGGTCTTATTTCAAGTGATGTTCCTTTAGGAAGCAGGCTGTGTTTAAGGAGTCCAGACTAGAAATCTCTATGAAAGGTTTCACAGTCAAGTGTGTTGTTAGGATCAACGGCTAGACCTGTGCATTTTGGAAACAGCTCACAAGGGATTCTAATGCTCACTTATGATTAAGCACTATTACCTGAAAGGGATCAAGGGATCAGAATGTATCATAAAAAAAATTAGGTAGCTAGCAGCTACTAGGGAAGTAGTAAACCAAGGCGTGACTTACTGACTTATGAATGACCATTCCTGAACTTGAAGTATATACTATAGTAGAAAAACAGAAGAAAGTCCTGTGTGAGCCCTGAGGAAGTGACCTTTTAATCTGAATAGTAAGGAGAGATAGCATCTAAGCATTTATCCCCCAAATAGTTATCAGTTTAAAATTCCAATTTAAATGTAACAACTTAATTTAAAATTGAAATTTTTAATGAATAATTTGAAACTTAAAATGTAAGTGTGCGATGTGTTTCTGGGATGGTAAGTACCCATGTGCGTGGAACCGGGGCGTATGGAGAGATGGATGGGAGATGAAGTTGGGAACAAAGGAGTGATCTTGGGGGGCCGTGGTGGCTTGAAGCAGGACCTTGTCTTCTTTGAAGAAAGAATTCAACAAAGAGACAGAGATTGTGAAGCAGATAAAGTGTTTACTGGAAGCAAAGTACGTGTGGAAGACACACAGGCAGGCTTGGAGTGAGTCGAGCCCAATAGGGGTGGCTGTGATTGCTTATATGGGGGCAGTTTTCCGAGTTCCCTTTGGCCAATTATCTCATTCATGCCCATATTTGTTCTGACTCAGGGCCCTACCCGATTGGCACATGCATCTTTCAGCCAAGATGGATTCCAGTGCAAGGGTTTCTGGGAGGTTGGCAGGACATATTATGGGCTGGCACCCCTTCCCTTCTCTGACCCCTGAGGAACTTTTCTGTGCACGTGTGGTCTGGGAGGTCTTGACCATGAGGATGAGAAACATGTGGTCGCCTTATCTTTTACTCAAGCAGGGCTCTGCCCCTGTGGTATCTTTATCTCCAAGTGTCAACAAGAGACTGGTTACAGCTACTCAGCCTGGGGCCCAGCTAACTCCCGCCTCAGGAGGCCACCGGATCCCAGACGCCTCCGTGCCATGATGGGTTGTGGCGCAACGTCCTGGGGCGGGGAAAGGTTTGCAAGAATGCACTAATGGGTTGGCTCATTGGAAAAGCAACCGGTGTCAAAGAAACTATTTGAGTAAAAATGATAGTGTCCGCTAACGTTTATTGAAGGCTGGCAGTGTGCCCCCCACTCCGGTAAGCACTTTATTTCATCATTAGCACAGCTCCCTGAGGTGGGCGCCATGAGAGGCCTCATTGAAGAGGTGATGAGTTGAGGCCTGCAAAGGTTAATAATTTGCTCAAGTTCAGACACTTAAAAAAGACGCAGTATTCATTATGTCAAATCGGTGTCCTCTCGGGAACGTCTAGGTGTCTGTTGGGCAGTGAGAAACTTCAGACGATAGCAATGATACTGAAAATCTGGGAGAAGGTGGCGTGGCGGTTCTGGGTCGTGGGGCCAAGGGCAGCGACTGTGACTATTGACTCTTCGTGTAAGGCATGGGGTCCAGCCACCGAGGCAAGGCTCTGCTAGGGCTGGACATAGGAGTGAGTCCCAGGGGCTGAGGTGGCCTCAGGGTCCAGCACCATCAAAGACTCGGGAGGGTCACCTCTTTAGTACTGAGCACATATGAAGAGAGAGAGGTAGAGGTGTTGTTCACAGTTAGGAAATCTGAGTGGAGGTTATGCAGGTGTTTTTTTTTTTTTAATTTTATGGAAGCATAGTTGATTTACAATGTTGTGTTTAACTCTGCACAGCAAAGTGATTCAGTTATACATATATACATTCTTTTTCATATTCTTTTCCGTTATGCTTTATCACAGGATATTGAATATAGTCTCCTGTGCTCTACAGTAGGACCTTGTTTATCCATTCTCTCTCTATACTAGTTTGCATCTGCTCATCCCAAACTCCCAATCCATCCCTCCCCCATCCTCCCTCCCCCTTGGCAACCACAAGTCTGTTCTGTATGTCTGTGAATCTGTTTCTGTCTCATAGGTATGTTGATTTGTGACATACATTAGATTCCACATATGAGTGATATCATATGGTATTTGTCTTCCTCTGACTTACTTCACTTAGTATGATCATCTCTAGGTCCACCCATGTGGCTGCAAATGGCATGATTTCATTCCTTTTTATGGCTGAGTCATATTCCATTGTATATATGTACCACCTCTTTGTCCATTCACCTGTTATGGACAGTTAGGTTGTTTCCATGTCCTGGCTGTTGTGAACAGCGCTGCTATGAACATAGGGGTGCATGGATCTTTCGAATTACAGTTTTGTCTGGATATATGCCCAGGAGTGGGATTGCTGGATCCTAGGGTAGCTCTGGTTTTAGTTTTTTACTCTCCGTAGTGGCTGCACCAATTTACATTCCCACCAACAGTGTAGGAGGGTTTCCTTTTCTCCACACCGTCTCCAGCATCTGTTATTTGTAGACTCTTTAATGATGGCCATTGTGACCGATGTGAGGTGGTACCTCTTTGTGGTTTTGATTTATGCAGGTATTACTAACTGTACCTGTCTTTACATTTTTCTATAGGTTTGAACATTTTCAAAATAGCTAGGGGCAAGAGGAAGACGTAGGGTGGGTGAGAGTGGGCGGGGTGCGAGGTAAAGTGAAGGGCAGAAGCTCTTGTGAGAGAGACGAGGACCCCAGGGTGAGGCTCAGAGGGGGTGTTCAGTGAACACCTGCCCCACCGACACACAGAGAACGGGCCGTGTCGCACTCTCAGAGATTCCATAGCCGTGGCCGGCCTGCCCGCCCGCCTCTCCAGAGAGGTTTCTGGGCTGAAGGACCTGACAGAGCACAGCTAGAGGCAGAGGCTGATGTTTTCTACCGGCAACCTTATCAGGGTTTTGCATTTTTTTAAATCTGTTAAGAGTTCTCCAGTAGATAAAATAAAACCACAGGCCAACACAATATAAACAGGTTTTCCTCATCATCACCAAGTTGAAGAAGGTTAGAGGGATCGTAGCCCCAGACAGCTGCTTCTCTTAATGTCATGTTGTGGCTTTTTCAGTGAATGTGTGCAAACCCTTTTAAACCCGTGCTGCGGTCGGTCGTTTCCCCCGGAGTAGAAGTAGTTAGCTCGTAGATGTCGAGAATCAGCCATTCTCTCTCTGCCTCAGGCCGTTTGTTTGCGGGAGAGCAGTCATTTGAGAAAATTAGGTTGTTTGGTTAGGGAGAGACACTGCCCTTTGCCCTATCTAATTACCCTCTTTTGGAAGAAGAATTGCTTAGTGTCTGTTAGACAGCTCTGCAGGCTAATGGTCTTTGGGGAGCTGTTTACAATATTCCCATAAAACAGGTCAAAACAGTTTTACTAGCCTTTTCCACAGTTGCTCTCCATCGCAGTTAATACAGGAAGCGTCAGCATCCTGAAGATGTGATATGTCATAAAAATATAATAAACTGTATTTTAATGATTAAAAAAAAAAAGAAGATTGCATGTAGCCTGATTTTCAAACACAGTCGTTTCAGGACCACACACCAGTGTTCAGTCTTTTTTATTCAAAGCAGAAGAGCAACTGGGGATTGAAGGTTTGAAGGTATCTACACTTTCTTATGAAGTGATGCCTCTGACTAACTTTTGGTTGTTTATGAAAACTACATGGAAAACAGACCAGGTACTGATATATCTGTACTTCCTGACTCTGCTAGACTTTATTTGTACTGAGTTCTCTTTACTGGCCCTCATTTACCCAAAGCTGCTTGTTCATTCATTGATTCATTTATTCACCAACGTGTGGCATGTCTTTGCCAGGCACTGGGCCAGACAGAGAATAAAATAACCAGGTTCTTTCCAGTTTTAAGATAAGTAAGTCCTAGGGATGTAATGTACAGCGGAGTGACTGTCATTATCGATACCGTCGTGTATATTTGAAAGCTGCTAACAGTAAGTCTTCAACATTCTCATCACGAAGAAAACAAAATTGTAACTTTATGTGGTGGTAGATGTTAACTAGACTTACTATGGTGATCATTTCACAATATATACATGCATCGAATCATTATGTTGTACCCCTAAAATGAATCCAATGTGATGTGTCGATTATATCTCAATAAAATAACAAGGTGCCTAGGTTAAAGTACTAAAGCATTTTATTAAATGTATTAGTGCTTTAAAGTCCACTGTTAGGAGTTTGGTGATAGAGGTGCTTGCAAAATGGGTTGGGTCCAGGGGGCGGGGTGGGGGAGGAACTGATGAATTCTATCATGGGAAATGGAGGACATGTCACAAAGGAGATCTGGTTTGAGCTGGATGTTGAAAGATGGGGAGAAATGTTCTAGGGGGAGAAACTGGGAAGGATGCACCAGGCTGAGAAAGCTCGTCCTGTGTCAAGGCAGAAAAAAGGGCAGAAAAATGACATGTTCCCTCTGCTGTGACTGGTGGGCGGGAGATGAGGCCAAACAGGTCTATGGAGGAACAGCATCCCTGCCCCGTGCGCCCCCTGGAGCACACCTGTGGGTCCTCTGGCGTTTCCCTCCAGGACTGCTTCTGTCCCAGAGACGTTTCCCCATCTTTCCAATACCTTCTTCACATCCATCGGTTCTGCCTAAAACTGTTCAGAACCTACTCCATCTCAGTAAGCACCAAATAAGGGTTTTCTCTCTTAGCTCTCTCTTTACGTGGGGGGCATTTTAAAGGGCAAGATGGATATTAACAAATGCCATATGCCTTCGAACTTACCTTCAGACTGATGTTAGGTTGACGGTGGATGTTTACATTTCTGTGGTTTGAAGAGTTGTAGGTTTCTGGGTCAAAAATGTGTTTTGTTTTAGGTTTCATGTCAAAAACGATCACTTGAGAAAGTTGTATAATTTAAAAAGCGGGCTCTGAATAGGAGTTGACCTTATATCCATAATATATGACTATATATGTACATATATATGTATAAATGTGTACACATTTCCTTCTATGTATGACTTTCGGGATAATGTATATATTCTAACATTATTATTAAGGTCGTAAGTATTTCTGTTGTAAGTTGGCAGTGATCAATCGTAAAGCATCCAGGCAGTTCAAATCTGAATTAATTGATAAGCACATCTCTTTAGGAGTTCCTTTATTTTAATCTCCAAACATAACTCTCCCTGGATATGTGTTTAGGAAATTATGTACACTTTCTTACTTTGAGGATAGTTAGTTGTGCACCAGTTCTTTTGCCTGAAGAGGTCTAGTCCCCATCGGGAAAGAGGAGGCAAAAGGTGTTGAGGGTCCCCAGACCTCCGCAGAGGGGCAGAGAAAAGGAAAGAATTGAACAGAGCTGGGAAGTGCTTTGAATTCTCTCTCAAACTTCTAGATCCCAGTGGCTTCCCATTTTCCTTCCCAATTACTGAGACTAAAACCGGAAAGTTTCTAGAGCCCTGAGGCCAGACCTCCCCAATCCCGTTACCCCACCCCCATCCTGTTTTTAAAGGGAAAGTTGCCTAGAGTCATTCGCTAAGGAAACAATGGAACAGATTGGGGATGGTGGGAGAGGGGATTGCCAGAGACTGGGGGGCACACCCGGTGTTTTCTTTCTCACTGACTACTCAACCCTGCAGCTCATTTCAGAAATGCTTGCGTTGACTGTGGAAGTTGACTGTGGAAAAGATTAGCCTAAATAACCTTATTATACCAATAATAACTGCAGTAGCATAGAATCTCAAGGAAATTCAGGAGTGATAATACTGGGTCATTGGTAGTCATTTTTTTTTTTTAAAACTAGCTCCTTTTGTTTGATAAATGTGACCTGTATTAGAAAAAATATGTCCTGTTGTGCATGAGCACAACAGGTGATTCCACTTCAGATATCTGCTATCATCATCCTTGTTTTATGTTTCAAATAAATCATAAAATACAAATATAATATTTATATGTTTATTCTCGTTGAGGCTCTGCTACTCAGTACCTCTGTGACCTGGTAAAGTTACTAGAATTCTCAGGTCCTCTGGGAAGAAGGATAATAGTACAGAACTGGTAGGGGAAGCAGGCATTCAGCTTGGCCACAAACACATCTATTCTCTGAGGGAAGACAAAACATCCACTAAGTGATTGCAGCTTTAAGCCAGGTGTCATATCCAAGGACCTGAGTGCAAAACTACCTGCTTAGCCAAGCAAATGAGGCTTCTCCCCCAGGTCCCCACCCACCACCTGTTCCAAGCAGTGTTTGTTCTAAGCGCCTTTGGTGTGGAAGTTCTGGGAGAACCATTTGTGATGCCTCCACATCTAAGAAAAAATCATGCCGACCTTCCTTATTTCCTGGAGCTGGATTTGTTTTCAATTGTTGTTCTTTTCCTGTTGTTTACTTCCTTTGTCAAAGGCTGTTCAGGAGGCTGGTAATCAGGCGGACGGCACGGCTGCTGAATAAATCAGCTACTAGGAGGGTTTTCAATCAACAGACAATGTGATGTTTTCTCCCCAGAAATTGATTTTGAGCAAGGCATTTTACATCAGAGGGCCTTCCTTCAGCAAAAATGTGATTTCTGGGTGATATCTTAGTCTAGATCTGAATCCCCCCTTCTCTTTTTTTTTTCCCCTGAATCTATATTTAGAATCCATCAGTCACTTTTCACTGCCATTCTTTTCATTCTCTGCCTCAGGAGCTCAAGGATCCATTTTGTCCATTCAGTTTTCCCCATTTTACTCAGACATTGAATACAAGCTTCCAGTTTTTTGATCGACATGCTTTCTTCTTCAGGTGCTGTGTCACCATGGAAGGTTGGCCTAGGTGATTTAGTGGAAAATTAGTTGGACCATAGAAGTCCAGTTTGAAAAGCAAATGTGTTATTTTCCCCAAATGGAAGCACCTGGAGAATGATTTTTAACCGTGGCACCTTTACATAGGCCAGTGGTGATAATTTGACCAGGGCTTGGGTTTCCCTGCAAAGACCTGATAAAACCTACTTAATCTGGAGACTTGTTACTTTTCCACAGTCTGTTCCCAGCCACGAGATTTTTAAAAACAACGGTTTTCTTCTGTTTAGTTCATTCTGAATCCGCATCTTGAGTATACATGATAAATGGTGATTGGGCGCCCAGATTAGCCTAAATAACCTTATTATACCAATAATAACTGCAGTAGCATAGAATCTCAAGGAAATTCAGGAGTGATAATACTGGGTCATTGGTGGTAATTTAAAAAAAACTAGCTCCTTTTGTTTGATAAATATGACCTGTGTTAGAAAAAGTATGTCCTGTTGTGCATGAGGACATCCGCGTGTTTACCAGGTGATTCCACTTCAGATATCTGCTATCATCATCCTTGTTTTATGCTTCAAATAAATCATAAAATACAATTACAAACATAATATTTATATGTTTATAATACTATAATTTATAAATGCAATTTATAGATCATATTTATTATATTAGAAATACAATATAATTGATAAATACAATCTACTTATAAATTATATTATACGATATATTAAATAAATCATAAAATATTCAATATTTTTTAGAACCTGCTGAAAATATCTGTTATCATTCTTGGTTTTTGTGTATTTTCAGCGACGAATCATTTATTCGAACAAGACAAAAATGTCTCCACATTGTTTCCTTTTATACAGAAAGAGGAACATTTCAAATATATTAGCTTCTCTCTTTTTCAACAGGATTTATTTCAGTCTGGTCCCAGGAACTGCCTTTCATTTCAGGGTTCACGTTTTAGTAACGCGTATGCGCCCATTACAACCCAAAGAGCACACCTGAATTTTGGATGGTCGTTCATTATTATGGTGACCATACCAACCTATGGTAAAAACCCTCTGGCTCTCCCCAACATGTCCCTCGTTTCGAGCCAGCTCTGGCCTTCTTTGTACTAGCCTCTATCCCCAACGTCATTATTATCTCCCCTGGTCAGAAATTTGATGTCTCCATTATCTTTTTCATGAACTTTGATAACTCTGTGAACTATTGGAATGTCTCGTCTTTCGACTTTAAAAGCAACGATTTCAGCAGCTCTTACCGGGTGTTCCAGGGAATTTGTTAGGAACAGAAGGTGACCCCTGTGAAAGGCTGGCCCACGCTGTCACTCAGCACCACCACGATGGGACTCCCGCTGCCAGTGAGGACGATCAGGCCTTTCCAGACCATGAGCGCAGAAGACACAGTCATGGCGAAGTTTAAGACCAATAGAGCTGGTGCTTGTTCATCTTCCTCGGGTCCCCAAAGGTGTCCAAGCCGGACGCGGGGAGATGTGACCCCACGGTGCCCATGCACACCGTGCCGGGCTCTCTGGGGGCCGAGGCGGCCCGCGGGCTCCGGGTGTCACAGACAGCTGCGGAGCACCGGCCAGACCCCCACCCAACGGCCTTCATCATTCTTGTTTTCTGATTAAATGCAGGTGGTTTTCTCTGAATATAAAATTAATATATGCTCACTTAAAAATAATTCAGAAAAGAAAGATTGCTCGTGATTCCACGACCCAGATCTATTTACATTTTAAGATAACATGTGGAGATTTTGTGATAAAAGATATGGTGACAATATTGCCCTCTGAATGAAGTCCTCTGAGTTCACTTCAGTTTGCAGGACTTTACTCAATCGATTGTAGACTTTGGACCAAATGCTTGTATTTTATAAGGTGGGTATTTTATACAAGGTAGTGCAGACTGACTCCTTCATTAGAAAATTTGCCTTCTTGGATCACAGCATTTGTTTCCTTGGTCGCCATTTGTACTTATGGACCCGTTCCTCCCCTTTGTTCACATCTCCCCTCCAGTTTCCCCGTGTTCATCTTCGGAAGGATCCTTCTTTCTGGAAGGGACATCAGTCAGGATCCTCTGTGGCAGGAGCCTGCACGCAGGACCCAGGCTGGCGTAAGCAAAAAGGAGGTTTGGGGCTCATTGAACTTTCAGGCCCAGGCGTCAGTGACTGGAATGGGACCTCTGTCCTTGGGCGCCTGGTTTCTCTCCATCTCTCGCCTCTGCTCCCCCCATGTGTGCTTCATCCTCAGCCCTAGGTGGTGGCAAGATGGTGCCCGACAGCATCAGGCTTCCATCCTTCCAAGTTCATGTTCTGTTGCCCCTCACTGACTGTGATTTGAGTGATCGTGCAGCCGTGGATGGAGAGCTCAGGCTGTGGTCTCTGATCCACTGATGGGCCAGACCCAAGCCGCATGCTCAATCGGGAGGATGAAGAGGCAGGGAGAAAAGTCAGCTCCATATAAGACACGTGGATTAGGAGGGAGAAGGTGGCGACTTCCAGGGGAATATCCAAGAGCTGTTACCAGGGGAAGAGTGAACAGGTTTAGGATGGTGGCGAAAAGAGCTGAGGTCCACTTCAGAGGATGAATGAAGCCTTTAGACCTGTGAGCTCTCAGGTTCCTAGGGCGGCTCGGGAAAACACCATACCCCAGGTGTAGGTGCAAGAAGAAATCATTGCAACCCCTCAAGCCTTCTTCCAACCGTACTATGCTTTCTCCCATCTAGAAGCAAGTGGATTCCTAGTGGGAATGAGTGAGTCTGAGAAAAGATACCTTCCTGGAAATATGTATGTACATTTATGTGTCTAGAAATATGTGTTCATGAGCATGTGTGCTGCCCCTATAATTTTGAAAGTATCAAATCTTAGTCTTCGTTATAAAACCACTCCAGTTACCAGTGTAAAATTAGAATGTTTCAGTGGTGTATGTGTGCGTTATGTGTGTTGGTGTATGTGTGTTGAAAAAGCCCATGTGGGCACCAGAGGACTGGCTAAATCGAATTATCACGGTCTTAATAAAATTTGAGTGGCGCTAATGTGCTCAAGGCAGAGGAGAGAGTTTGGCTGGTTTGAGAAACCAAGAAGTCGTGTTCTTGATTTTTTTTTTTTTTTAGCTTGAATATAGTATTGTCAGGTTTTACCACAAGACTAGACACCTTAAGGGAATTTAATGAGATGTTTGAGAATCTTACTAATTGGGGCAAATTAAGATATTAAGATTGAGATTGTATTTTGTTTTAAGGAGTAGTCATAACTTTTGCTTGGGGTCTTAATTCAGTGGAAAGGAAGGTTTCATTTGCCGGTTTGTGAGGTGTTCAACACAGTGTGCGTTACCATTGGCTTTGTCATTAAAAGTACCCGCGACGCCCGTCCAGAGAAAACTGTTGTCCTTGTTCTCAGATCTCTGTAGTAAGGATTTTTTTGGTTGTGAATGTCAGAATCCCATCTGAAACTCACATAAGCAAAAGGGAATTTGTTTCCACTCATAACTCTCAAAGGCCTGGATGTTATTAGAAATGGTAAGATGCTGGTAGGACTGTGTCTCCTGCCTAGGTATTGGAGTCTCTCCTACCACAGACCAGATTTCACCATGTAGGCCGGGACATAACAATTGGAAGCCCCAGGCTCCCTTCCTGCCATCTTTGATAACGAATAAAAGGCTGTTGCTTCCTGTTCCCCTTTTCTAATTCCATTTCAAAGAACCACCGAGAAGGACTCTTCATTGACCTGCTTTAGTTCAGGTACCGCCTTTTGGACCAGTCTCTGTGGGCAAGGATGAAGTAGCATGGTGGACCAGTTTGGCTAAAATGTGTGTGTCAAGGGTGGGCAGATGGCGTGGTTAGAGTGGGGGAAGGACAGACCAAGGAAGGAGGGTGGGGGTTGCTATCAGAAGAAGTCAAAAAGGAGTGCGCGGCAAGCCAGTTATCAGTGGAAAGAGTTGACTTCTGTTACCCACGATGCTCGTATGAGCGCCTCTTCAGAAAGCAGACATCTCAGAGACATGGGTCCTTTATCACACTGTCTGTCTTCCCCATGAAGTAACGGAGCCTCACTGGAGACACAGATCCAGAAGAAGGATCGAGCAAGGTGGAAGGTTAAAAGATCTACTCTCTCGGGGAATTACAGAACCAACGTCTTTCAAGGTGTGAAAAGCTAGCCCTTCCGTCTGAGTAGTTGATCGAAAATGCTTTTATCTTGGATTTCACTCTTCCCCTTAGGTTCCATTCACATTGGGCTTTCTAGTTTCCCAGGCCTGTTTTCATACACCATTTCTTTCCAACTAGACAGTCTCTTCTGAAGGTCTGGAAATAGAAGTTCAGAGAAGTTTGGCCCAAGGTCCCAGAGCTACGAAAGGGCAGAGGCAGGGTTTAACTCCGGTGCTCACCACACCACACCAGGCTCTTGGTCGTTAGGTTCTGTTTTCATCTTAGTGTCACGAGTATTCACTGCTAAAAGCCTACACCCGTCTTACTTTACCTTCAACGTGTGTCTTAATCAACAAGTGTTAAGACTGGCGTGTTTATTTCAGTCACTTAGTGGCAGGATTGCTTAGCCACTTCGAGCACAGACTCTGGACTCGGACTGCCCGAATTCAAGTCCAAACTCTCTAGTTCTCAGACTTCAAGCAAGTAACTTAACCTTTGTGAGTTTCAGTCTCTCTTCAAATGGGAAGAATGATAAGACCTATCTTACAAAGCTGTTTCGAGAAACGGAAAAGCTGATGGAGATGCAGGAAAGCTACTTCATCAAATACTCTGATTTACGTTAGCACCCTCCCTCGCTGGGACAGGGTGAATGGATGAATATTGGCTTGAAAGGCGCTAATAACAGATTCAGGTCAGCGGCTTATTTTAGGTCAGCGTACATATCGTTACAGGATACCCACAGGTGAAAGATGTATTTGTGACGGAAGGAGTCTGGAACGTGTTAAGGAAGGTTTCTTAAGACCTGTAGGCCATAGGAACTTTAGGTTTGATTTTGACTTTCGGAGGTGGGTTAGGAGTCCTTAAAAAAGCAAGTTTGTGGTTTAGTGTTTTCTGCCTTTGAATTAGGAGGTAAGTGATGAGTCACTGAGGTTTCTGAATATGGGGAGACATGCTCCCAACTGTCCAACATGTTTTCCATGACATGTTTTCTTACAGGAAAAGCAAGGACATGGTATGTCTTGTGGATGTTCAGATGTTTGTATCCCCAGGTCGGGCTGTGTCTTGTTACATTTTTGTAGGATTTTAAAATGCTTAGCAATTCACTGAGACTTTCAAACGTTTGGATTTTACATTTCCATCAAGTGACACAAACATCCTTGCAAATTAGTAAGCTCAGTGTGGTTTTCCAGCAGAAAGCGAAGCTGCTGAGTCTGGAATGACCTCTATGAAATGAGTAAATTTGTACTAAATTTGATTAGTACAAATTTAGTTATAGAAAGTGAAAAAGAGACTATTCTATAATCGCTACTGAATGGAGACTCTGTTCTCTAATAGTTACCTTCTAAATGCTCTGAAAAGGTGCCTTGTCTTTGTTTAGTTTGGCCATTATTTGAGAGAATAAAAATTTAACACCTTAGAAAGTGGGGCTCTGAGGCACTTTTATTTCTGCCTTCACATTTGCTTTATTGTTTTCCCTGATTCAGTCACCACAGTGAGCATGTGAGCCAGATGGCTGTTCTTTCTAACATTCATCCAGACTTCAACAGAATTTAGATTCGTCGAGCACAGCCTTCGGATTGTTTTTCCCTTGGACTAATACAAGTGCTTAAAAAAACAAATTCATCTTAGAGAATTGAGACCTTTCACTTTGATTTCAAGACTTAAAAAACAAATTTAGGAACACACATCAAAAGGAAGAGCGTTAGAGCATCAGTGTCATACAATTATTTATAAATAAAATATTAATATATGATATATCAATAAAATAACCTTTAAACATGCTCTATGAACCATCTTCATCTGGAGATTGGTACCTATGCAGCCACATGGATGGACCTAGAGATGATCACACTGAGTGAAGTAAGTCAGTCAAATATCATCTGACAGCACTCATGTGGAATCTAAAAAGAAATGGTACAAATGAACTTATTTACAAACCAGAAATAGACTCACTGACATAGAAAACAAACTTACGGTTACCAAAGGGAAAGGGGGTAGAGATCAATTAGGAGGCAGGGATTAACATATACACGCTATTATATATGAAATAGATAAACAGCAAGGACCTACTGTATAGCACGGGGAACTCTACTCAATATCTTGTAATAACCTATAATGGAAGAGACTGTAAACAAAGAAAAAAATATGTGTATGTAACTGAATCACTTTGCTGTACACCTGAAATTAACACAACATTGTAAATCAGCTATGTGTTGATAAAAATTAAAAACAAAATTTCTCTCTGGCTGATGAGCATTTACCTCCCAATAGGGTCTTGTTTTTAAATCCTTTTAAATAAATCTATAGGATCTTGGGTTTTCCACAGCTCTTAGTATTAAACACAACGTAATTATGTAGATCAGTGTCAGCCTTTGCATCGTGCCGCCTGCAATACATGTTTAAGAAGTCAGTCGCTGCTGTCAGTTTCCACGTTGGCGCCCGTGTGGTCATGAGGGGTCTCCTTTGACTGAAGGCCTCGGTGAAGTAGGCAGAGACTTGAACAGAGAGATCTATTCCCTCGAACACATCCTTGGTCACCTTACCCTCTACTGACTGACTTTGTTGCATATTAAATGAGCAAGATGGATGCAAGTCAAAGGATTGGGTCAGAATAAAGCTATTATGTATGAAGAAAAAATGATAATGATTGAAATGTTAAATCAACATTCAGTACCAAAAGTTTTAGGAGGAGCGTTCATTTTGTTCAAGTTAAGGTTCCTATTTGCTAAGTCTTTGGAAATGTCTCTCTCTCTACACACACACACACACACACACACACACACACACACACACACGTCCATACATATGCGGAGCCACTGCCACGGGACTGGGGACTCCAGTCTTCTTGTTTTTTAAATTCAAAACATGTCCCCCACCCACCAACTCTTGTGGTGTCCAGTAGAAAGCAAGCACAGTGTGTGCTTTTCCAGTAGAAACTTAGGGTGGGGAGTGAGTTCTTGCTGTTGTACTTGCAACAGACACTTTCAGAGCATTGAGATTGGACTGAATTCTGAATTCAGCACATTAGAGATGGGGACACATTTCTTGTCTTCATCAGAGTCATTCCTTGTATGCCAAGGAAAATTGTGTACTTCGATTCATGACCACACAGTGTTTCCTCGTGTTATTCCATGAGTGTCTGCATATTTGGCTTCGGACAAGCAGGGTGAGGAAAGGGAAAGCCTCAGTGATTGTGAGGGGGATTGACAAGGACCTACCACCCAACACCCAACAGAGGACATTGCCTGATTGGGTCTCTGATCCCAGGAAGCTTAGAGTTTTCCATAGGAGCTAAAATATGCAGAGTGTGCTTAATAGAAGAGAGTGGAAGTGTCTTAAACAGGGAAACAGAGAAGGTGCTTCAGGACTTGAGTGTTGGAAGATGGTGTTCTTTTTTTTGAAGATTGTGTTCCTACCAGGGAATCACAAAAGGAGCGCAGGAGAAATTAGATGTGATCCTCCAACAGTGGGAAGGAAAGGCGTTCTAGGAGTAGGGACCAGGGAGACACAGATGTGGTAGGAGGAGAAGCATGATTTCTGTAGAAGAATAGTGAGGAATCTTTTTACCTGGTGTTCAGGGAACACTAAGAATTCGTGGCAGGCAGGTGTAGAGAGGTGGGTTGAAGGCAATGGTGGACAGATAGAATGCCAGATGAAAGAATTAGAATTTAGAGGCTGGAGACAGATGGTCTGGAAGCACCTTCTCCGTTTGCGGGGAGCTGCGATAGAGGGGTTCCAGTAGGAGCAGCCTTGACTCAGAGAAGCCTGGGCATGCTTCCGCTTAACAGGTGAGGGATGTGGGGAAATCTCTCCATTTCAGCCCAGAGTTTCGGGGGACAGAGAGAAAGTGAGGGGAAAATAGGGAGCGGCTGAGCGGGGATTTTGGTTAGGAGTAGAGGATTCCAGAACTTGATAAAAATGCCAGTGAGAAAGAGGATAGAGGTGGGTGGGGGAGATGCCCTCTGTTTCAGGCAGTGACTGGGGAAAACCGTTCCACTCACATCGCAGTCTCCCTGTACCTGGGATTTAGGTTGTAAAGACGTTTGGTGAAGAGAAAAATACAGAAGCAGAAGTACCCTTTAGCGTCCTACAGATCCCCTGTAAGATACAGAATGTATATATGGCACTGAATTCGTCCGGTGTACAGAAAGGAGCTGGCCTGTATTTAGGAGTCATACTGTGTGTATTTTGAATCTAGACTCCCATCTAACGGGGCAAGGCGACCATCCTGGGAGGACAGAAGCTATGAGAGTGATGGCAGGATGCGGTACCTCGTCCCCCGTCTCAGATTCCCAGGGGGACACATACTCGTCATCCTCCTCCCTCTTCTTTGTTTAGTGGTTGTTGTTGAGGACGCAGAGTTGAATTTGGACATCGTGGCGAGGATGTGACTTTGCTGTATTTGTTCTCTCTTTCAGCAGTAAGTCTGTAGGGATCGAGGGCTTGATCTTTGTCATAAAGCCAGGGCACCCGATTCTTTGTGTGTGTGTGTGATACTTGCTGTCAGTGGTCTTCGTAGTGATTCTTAAGCCATTTCACACGGTACTTTAAGCATTAAGCATACATTATGAGTCTTTGTTAGAGCTTAAGTAGTAATGACACGTCTCAGATTCATTCTCGTTCAGGAAACATTCGTTAAATATCTTTTTGGTACATGCCTATCATCATTTAAATATACCAGACCCTGAAAGTCACAGGGATTCGTCAGACAGGGGTCACGTCCTCAAGGATCTGCTTGGCCAAGAGAATCTCTTCTTTTTCGATTCATGTTACTCTCATTTATTGCATCAGGGTAAGGTAAGGTCACACACACACACACACACACACAAAGATCGTGATGGGGGTGGAGGGGTCTTTCCCCTCTTTCTTGTTTGCTTTAGCACGGATGGTAGAAGCGTCTTTGGCTGAAGGTGAGAATATTGGGGGTGAGGGTGCATAGATCCTTCCTATGGAAGGGCTAGCAGAAATGCAGGTGAGAAATCTGAATCAGCCTTTCTGCTTGCCGTGCATTCTGTTTCTGAAGGTGGTGAGGAGTAGCCTTGGTGTTGCCTAGGGGATAGGGACTTAGAAGGAGCCACCATTAGCAAGTCTATTTGAAACTCTGAGAACCTTTGAGCCAAAGGGAAGTGGCCGGTAGTGGATCCCAGGGGGGCTCCTTGGGTGTTTCAACTACCAAACCCTGCAGGGAAGGGGCCGAGGGAGTGACCAAAATATAGAGCAGCATCGAGCTCTTCACTCTTTTTTTTTTTTTTTTTGCAGTACGCGGGCCTCTCACTGTCGTTGCGGAGCACAGGCTCAGCGCACACGGGCCCAGCCGCTCCGCGGCATGTGGGATCTTCCCGGACCGGGGCACGAACCCGTGTCCCCTGCATCGGCAGGCGGACTCTCAACCACTGCGCCACCAGGGAAGCCCTTCACTCTACCTTTTTAAAGAGGGAGACAGAGACTTTCTGGCATCTATGTGTTCTAGTAGAGACGTGCACGTAAACAAATGATAATTTTCTAGGCTTTGCTTTCGAGTGGGTTTCTACCAATTGAATAGCTACCAACATTTCCATTGCAATGTAATTACCGGGAAATAAATGTCAGGGACTTTAATTTTCTCACCTCCTTTTAGCAGAATGTCAGAAAACAAGATGATCTTACTGTGAGGTCTGGAGTGACACAGCTCATAAAGAGCCAGGACAGTAGCCCTTGCTGCCTTGTAAATTGTTGGAGGAAATGGCTAGTTATCCGACAACCATTAAGAAGGGTCCTCTGTGCCTCCGGGTCAAAGGGGTGGGGTGCAGGGTGGTGGTTGGATCCGCTCATCTGCGGAGAACTGGCGTCGCCGGTCTTTCTTCCCACGGCCCTTGCCCCCTGCACGCTGTCTCCGCCACCTCCTCCTTTCCATTTAGTCTCTAACACACCTGCTCGCTCTTGTTGAATGAAACTTTGGTGTTTGGGGTCATATATGCTCTTTTGCGATCTAGAACGTGCCCTAATAAGCCATGCCTATTTATCTCCTTTCCTTCCAGTTTTTGACATCTTTGGACAAAGTGAAGCTCACATCAGTAGGTTTTTCCAGACAGAACTCAAGAATTTCTTCCGAGTACTTGAGTTGAGGCATTTGTGTTTGAGTTCGGGGCTCACATGTTTGCCTGATGCCTTCTTGGATACTGGTTATTTTCTTGCGCTTATTAATGAACATACGCACACATGTGTTTAAAAGGTACTTTAACAGCAAAGAAGGACTTTAAAACTCTTTGCATTCAGATGACTCATGCAAACTGCATTTCCCCTCCAGGAGTCTCACTTGGGGATTTTACCTTTCTCTGACTTGCGTTAGTTTCATAAAAAACCCCTTTAGCTCATCGTTGGCAAAGATGATGCTCTCCGTGGGATACTCCTTGGGTATAGATGCGGCTCTAAGAAAAGACGCGTTCTGAAGGTCCCATCCTTATGCTTGTATGCACAAGTTGGCATGACTACGGGGTCCGCTTCCTCTGCTAGCTGGAACCCGGGCTATTTATAGTGTCTTTTCTTGGCTTCTGAGTTAGCATATCAGCGTGTATTTATGCAAGGGAGAGCTCCGAGGCCATATAAGACTGTAATTTAGAAACCTAGTAGCCTCATTTGCCTTCTGCATATTCTGGATGGAGAAGAGCGATATTATATTTTGCCAACACAGAACTGGAACGGGAATGGAGTGACAAGACACATTACTCCAGCTTTGCTGAAATCACAGGTGACGTAAGCATGGCACGAGGCGGAGTCTACACAGGGAGAAGAATCGCCCAAGGATGAGTGACAGGGGAGTTGTCCCAGATAACAGGGCTGCTGTCAGTGGCACTAGATTAAATCTTTCGTTCCTTTTGCAGGTGGACAGCACCTCAAATTCCTGCTCACTCCCAGAGGCATGGATGTTTTCATTGAGGCCAGTGATTTCCCATAATGATGCCAGGGCAGGGAGGGTGATGTCATGGAAAGAACACGGGCCAGATAAGCCTGGCCTTTCATCTTGGGCCCTGCAGGCATGAATCTGGTGACACTGTAAAGGTCAGTCTCCCCAGTCTCCAGCTTTGTCATCTGCAGAAGGGGAAATTTACATCCTCCTCTCACAGGGCAGTTATGAGGGGCAAGGATAATATAAACCATAAGGAAAGTCTGGTACAGGGCAGGTGCTAATCAAATCCTGAAAACTCCCGAGACATAAAAGTAAATGGAGCGTAGGCAGTCTTTTCCTCAAGGGTCCACATTAAGGTTTTTAGCCAAGTTGGAAAAAAAGAGACCAAATGTATCTTTGGGACCCATTTCCCTTCTGCCTCTGCACCTGGCCTCCAAGGGTCATCTTGTCCTTTAAATTCTCCATCTGAGTAAGTACCTAGATTGGGAGGACCTCCCCTCCGTCTCCTCCCATCTCCCATAAATCTTCCCTCCAGGTAAAAGCAAAGCTGAGACTTTAAGAGATTCTCACAGTTGGTAACAGAATCTTAATAGTGAGTAGATGTAAGCCCATGGCTTTGGTTGAACCTCTTTCCCTTTGTGGTGTTTGGTACCTCTGCTGACAGTATTCGGCTAAGTTTTAGCCTTTAGAGAAAATAATCTACCAGGAGTGCCGGTTTGCCGTTCTCTTATACGGCCAGGAGTCAGAGTTTTGAAATTTGAGGTTAACTTAAACGAAAGCCAAATGAATCCTGAGAAGGCCTAGTGGCCCCTGTGGGCATTTGATAGCACACTGTGTGCCTTTGTTGTACAGGCTGATTTGACTTGATTTTTTCCCTTTTTTTAATTGAAGTGTAAGTTGATTTACAATGTTGTGTCAGTTTCAGGTATCCAGCAAAGTGATTCAGAGATATTCTTTTTCAGATTCTTTCCCATTACAGCTTATTACAAGATATTGAATATACTTCCCTCTGCTATACATCCTTGTTGTTTATCTATTTTATATATAGTAGTGTGTTGTCTGTTAATCCCAAATCCCCAACTTATCCCCCCTCCACCCTGCTTTCCCCTTTGGTAACCGTAAGTTTGTTTTCTATGTCTGTGAGTCTGTTTCTGTTTCATAGATAATTTCATTTGTGTCATAGTTTAGACTCCACATATGAGTGATATCATATATTTGTCTTTCTCTGTCTGACTTAACTTCACTTAGTATGATCATCTCCAGGTCCATCCATGTTGCTGCAAATGGCATTATTTCATTCTTTTCCATGGCTGAGTAATACTCCATTGTATATATGTACCACCTCTTCTTTATCCATTCCTCTGCCGATGGACATTTAGGTTGTTTCCATGTCTTGGCTATTGTGAATAGTGCTGTTATGAACATTGGGGTGCATGTAGCTTTTCGAATTACAGTTTTCACCTTTTCTGGATATATGCCCAATAATGGGATTGCTAGGTCGTATGGTAGCTCTATTTTTAGTTTTTTAAGGAACCTCCATACCGTTCTCCATAGTGGCTGCACCAATTGACAGGCTGATTTTAGTATCAAAGAGTAGGTCTGCGGGGGAGTGACAGTGGTATAAGCTAGTAGGGGTCCACTGGGTGACTGGGGGAGCAGCGTCCCCAGAGTAGACCATGGGCTGCCCTCCCTTTGACCCGCTTGTGTCTGGAGTGCATGCTTACCATTTTTGAACATTAGTAGAAGAGGTACCTAAGCTTGATAAAATTTTTTTTTTTTTTTGGCGGTACACGGGCCTCTCACTGTTGTGGCCTCTCCCGTTGCGGAGCACAGGCTCCGGATGCGCAGGCTCAGCGGCCATGGCTCACGGGCCTAGCCGCTCCGCGGCATGTGGGATCCTCCTGGACCGGGGCACAAACCCGTGTCCCCTGCATCAGCAGGCGGACTGTCAACCACTACGCCACCAGGGAAGCCCTAAGCTTGATAAAATTTTATAGAAACATAATGTAAACTTTCCAAGCATTCAGTCATAATTTGCTATATTGCTTTTTTTCTAAGCATACATGTCACAATTCCTCATAATAGAGAATGTGAGAAAAGTCGAAAAAAGTTTCAAGAAGAAAATAAAAATCACTCAGAATTCCCTCCGCCTAAAGGTATAACCATTACTAATATCATGGGATCTTTCTGCCCAAATCCTTTTACCTCTCCCTCACATCCCTTCACATATATGTGATTGTTACACACGTGTGTAGCAGTTGGGGAAACTGTACAAACAGAACTGTAGTTATCCTTTTATTTTTTTCACTAATAAGAGACAGAAGAGCAAGGTGGTTGAGAGTCTGTGCATCTGGACAGACCTATGTTTGAATCCAGCAAAGTATTATCTGATGGTGGAAGGACCTTTTGGCTCTCCCTTTTTCTCCTCTGTAAAGTACAGATACCAGCATCTCCCCACACACCATGGAGTTGTGAGGGGATTAGTGAGACATTCTATTCAGTTGCCTTAGACTCATCTTGGCTGTGACAGTTTCTCAGACTTACTTTGTTTTTGATGACTTTGACGGTTCTGAGGAGGGCCACTCATGTATTTTGTGGAATGTGCCTCGAGTGGGATTTTTTCAGATGGGGATTTCATTCACATGCCATTAAGAGTCACCCTTTTCAAGTGTACAGCCAACTAAATTTAAGAGAGTCCTTGGGTAGCTTGATTTTGTTCAACTTAAAATTGATTAACCAAATCATGTTACTTAAATTGTATACAGAGTACTTCCACATAGGAAACGTGTTCCTTAACTTCCATTTATATGGTGAGCTCAGCTGCTTCTGGTGAGCGTTGATTTGAGCACAGTTATAATGCATTTTGGCAAAAGGGACCCAGAAGGTCATCTTGGGTTTGCTGTTACCCTGGAAATGTTGAAAGGAATGAATTTGTTCTGGCATCTTCGACTGTTTTCGACACAGTTTCTAGCAGGGTACTTGTTTTTATATACTAACTGAAATAGTACTGATGTCAGAGTAGCTTGCATTTGGAATACAGAAAGGAAAATGGAAATACATCTTTCACCTTGACGAAAGGCTGGCAACAGAGGGGCAGAGATGATCAGAAAGTAGAAATCAGGGTGTGTGAGTGGGACTCCCATTTGTGCAGCTTTCCCTGCATACTCAGCACGTTCATTCATTCAACAAATCTTTATTCAGTGCCTACCACATGCCAGCCACGGTTCTTGGCGCCGGGGGTGCAGCAAAGAGCAAAGCAGATAAAACCAGATTCTCATGGTGCTGATGTAGTGGTGGTGTAGACAGCCAGTAAAGAGATCAGTGTGTGTCGGGGGTAATAAGTGGTTTGAAAAAGCATAAAATGGGGTCAGGTGCTACAGAATCGTTCATGAGATGTGTTCCAGAAAGACCTCTTTGAGTTGACATCTCAGCAGAGACACATACATATTTGACTGAACGTATGTCTACAACGTGGAAGTTCTCTGGGGAATGAAGTTGATTCAATCACAGTCAGTCCCCAAACATGCAGTCGTTTGTATACAGCTGTCCCTGTGCACTGCTCTGGGGGCTTAATGGTCAGTAGGATACGCCGTCCTGGCTTCCAAGGAACTTCCTGCCTTGAGTGGGAACAGGGTGTTAATTAATTAACAGTAAGTCCTTTAGTGACAAACTGCGAGAAGGGCTGGGAAGGAAGGGCGCAGATTGCTGTGAGGCGTAAGAGGGGAGGAGAAGAAGCCAGTCCAATTGGGTGGTCAGGGAAGGCTTCCTTGAGGAAGGGACACAAACTGAGAGGCAACAGAAGAGGTGGAATGGACAGAAGTGAAGAGGGCGTGGGAGGAAGGCCAAGGATCCTGGGTGCCAGGAACCAGGGAGAATTATGAGAGATATCTGCAGTGACAGCAGCACCTAGAGCATCAGCTCCATACAAGTAAGAGGAAGTTCTCCGTCACTTGAGGCCGTCATAGTCTGGAAAATGGCTATCCTTATGATTACCGTAAATACCCAGTAAATGGTAGCACACGAAAGTAAGTTCATCTGAAAAAGGCCATCCAGTTGACTTGCTTGGACATTCTTGGAGTTTAGAGTGTACTTTCAATTTTGCAAAGATAACTAGAATGTCCTATTACGTATCAACTTTTTGATTCCTGGTTCGAGTAGCCAAGAATTAGAAGAGATAGATCACATGACAGGGTTTTTTAAATGATTGTGTTAATAAGAAAAAAACTAGATTCTTTTTAGGAAGACAGTCTATAACTCAAGGCATAAAGGGTTCTTTTTTTTTTTCTTTCCTTTTTTAAAAAAATAGTGGTAAGGGAAATTTTAGAGGAGACGTTGGGTTGTATTATACAATATGGTTCTTAGAGGCAAAATAGCCCTCAGGGAATGTTTTTTAATCTAATAAAATGAATTATCTGTGTTTAAAGCTTTTCCTCTAGTACATTCAGTTACTTCATGCTGTGCATCGACTTTTAAGACTGTTTTGATATGGCGTGCTCAAAGTCCAAGGACTTTATAAAGACTGAACGATGCCTTTGCTAAGGGTGCAAAAATGCCTAATCTCTCTGGCTTTTAAAGTGTTCCTGCCTTTTTAGGAAAATCAAGATGTGATTGTGGAGTCGTATTAAATGAAGGGCTCACCCCAGTGGTGGTGGTTAATGATGCCAGGGGGAGGGGGTGGTGTGAGTGTCCAGGACTGTTCACATCATGTTTGGATTATGACCCTTTCGTGCAGGTAGACAGCAGACCTTGTCTAGTGACATCTGCATACTCAGCTCCAAATTTCCACTAGTTAAAACAACAACAAACACATCCCCCAAAGTTCCAATTATTATTTAAATTCTTCTTTCCGAAGCTTCAGAATTTTGATCAACTTTGAGACTGAGGACCACCTTGTTTGTATATTTCTGATCAATGTTTTTTATTATGAAAGTCGTATGTGCTTATTTTGGAAAAGTTGGGGAATACAGGAAAGGAAAAGGAGACAAATATCTAACATCGTCCCTAATATCTCCTTATAGCCCATGGAAAGGCCATTTAAATGAAAATAGTTTTATTATTTTTTCTGATTATAAAAATAATACCTAGAGGTTGGGATTAACATATACCACAAGTATATATAAAATAGATAATCAACAAGAACCTACTGCATAGCACAGGGAGCTCTTCTCAATATTCTGTCACAAGCTATAAGGGAAAGGAATCTGAAAAGGAATCGATATATGTATATGTATAACTGAATCGCTTTGCTGTACACCTGAAACTAACACAACCTTGTATATCAACTATACTCCAATATAAAATAAAAATTAAAATAACAATATATGCTTAGTACAGAAAAGAAAGGTAAATATGTCATGAGATAGCCACTGTTAAGTTCTGGGGTTATTTCTGCTCTGCGTGTGTGTTTCATATTGTAAAACTTGAACTCAGATCGGTATCAGGATAGACTCTGGGAAGGCTTAAGGAATATACTTTAGAGGATTGTCTAGTAAAAAAAAACACAGTTCTTCAAAGTAGCTGCATCTTGAAAAGCTTGGGCTTTCCCATTTTGATAATCTTCTGATCTTTTCAAACTGGCTAATTTCATAGGTTTGGTTGGGGGCTTTGAGGACCTTACTTTGGAAGAGAACTTAATACTTATGAATAGTCCATTAAAATACTTACTAAATTATTTAACCAATAATTGATATTAATTGAAGAGGGGTTTGAAAATAAATAGAACAAAAAGGAGGTAAGCACACATGACACAACTCCTCAGATAATGTATTTTTATATCCTTCCTTACTTTTCGGATGCACATATTTGAGTGTGTATTATTTTTAACATCTTTATTGGAGTATAATTGCTTTACACTGTTGTGTTTCTGCTGTATAACAAAGTGAATCAGCTGTACGTATACATATATCGCCACATCCCCTCCCTCTTGAGCCTCCCTCCCACCCTCCCTATCCCACCCCTCTAGGTGGTCACAAAGCACCGAGCTGATCTCCCTGTGCTATGCGGCTGCTTCCCACTAGCTATCTGTTTTACATTTGGTTAAAAAAAAAAAAAAGGTTCTGAAGAATGTAGGGGCAGGACAGGAATAAGGACGCAGATGTAGAGTATGTGTGTATTTTTACACAAAATTATTTCATATTTTTTGCGTAATACTGTTGCTTACTTTCCTCATTAAGTTGGATATTGTGTACCTTTTTCCATTTCGCTCAACAAAATTTTCTATTAGGATTTCCAGCGGCTGTAGAGTATTTGGTTCTCTAGTAGTACTGTAGTTTAAGCAATTTTTGTTGTAAAAACATTCGGGTTGTCTTGGGCTTCCCTGGTGGCGCAGTGGTTGAGAGTCCGCCTGCTGATGCAGGGGACACGGGTTCGTGCCCCAGTCTGGGAAGATCCCACATGCCGTGGAGCGGCTGGGCCCGTGAGCCATGGCCGCTGAGCCTGTGCGTCCAGAGCCTGTTCTCTGCAACGGGAGAGGCCACAACAGTGAGAGGCCTGCGTACCGGAAAAAACAAAACAAAACATGTGGGTTTCTTCATTTTTTCCCATTATTACAAAGGAGTACAGTGGTGAATACTGGTATCAGATTATTGCCTGGAGATACCTTTCTAGAAGTTGAATTGTTCAGCATTTTGAATACGAATATTTTTTAAAGCTTTTGTTTTATTGCCAACTTATCCTCCTGGAACGGTGGACACACTGCCCCCACATTTTCTTTCACATCTTCATCAACCTTGGATGTAGTCATTCTATTAAATTCTTGCCTACCTACTAGGCAAAGAAAATGTCTGTTGGCTTTAGTTTCCCTGTATCCTGCTCATTTTGATACCATATTTTTTACACAATTCATTTGACAAGTGTTCATGGAAAACCTGGAGGCATATTCTGTTAAACCTCAGCACTTGGACGATGACCCCAAGCGCATGTTGCAAACAAGATGGCGGTGACTTCAGATTCTGATGGTGGAGAATGGGAAAGGGAGCATTGGAAACTTGAACTTGTTCATATTTCCTTCAACATCATGATGGGTGTTCATGCCGCTCAACTGGAAACTTATTCTTTCTGAGGGTGTGTTCCCATTGTACACAACAAACAAACTATCCAATTTCTGAATCTATATTCTATCTACGTTTAGTAGTAACCATTGGAACTTGAGGAGATTGTGTGATTTGCCATTAAAAGATTTAAGTTAAATTTTATGAAAAATTTTTTTTCAATTACAGGATTTCAGCTTTTGCTCATATTTAAGGGCTGTAGAATCCTATAAGTAGGGGAGCGTTAGGACATCTTGCGCCATATTCATGTATTTGGAATCTAAGACGTGGAAAAGCAAACT
This sequence comes from Lagenorhynchus albirostris, assembly GCF_949774975.1. Lineage (NCBI taxonomy): Eukaryota > Metazoa > Chordata > Mammalia > Artiodactyla > Delphinidae > Lagenorhynchus > Lagenorhynchus albirostris. Next base: position 188,279,118 of record NC_083095.1, read on the forward strand.
GGCTTGCTTCGAGTTAGAGGTGATTGCAGAGCTCCAAGGAAAGTATGTTTGTTGGTGTCACGCCTCTTGCTTGCCCCTTGTAGCTGAGCATGTCAACCTGCAAGGAAGGATATCAACTTCTCCCCTTCCACCGTACAAATATACCCAAAATGTGGACAAACTAGGTCAAAACAATTGAACAAGCTGAAGCATTCCCTTTGGTAAAGGTGAATATTGGGGCTGGGGAACGGGGTATAAAGGTGACCCTTGTGGAAGTATTCTTTAATTGATACCGTCACCTTTTAAGTATTTCTCTCTTCCTAGGGTTCTTTTCCTCCCACCTGGTTCTTCTAAGAATTACATTTTTATATGTGCATAATTCTTAGAAGTCGTCGATGACATTTATTTTTCCCTATATTTGCCAACACTTCATGTGGCCATCGCTGCCTCCCGGCTTTCCCGTGCCTGTGAAGGTGATGTTCCTGACCCACTGCCTACAAGAGATGTGGGTCTCCCTGTGGGAGGAGATGCTTTGAGGGGAGCCATTCTTCTATGGAAGAGGTTTTTTTCTGTTTTTTAAAAAAATATTTTATTTATTTATTTATGGCTGTGTTGGGTCTTCATTTCTGTGCGAGGGCTTTCTCTAGTTGTGGCAAGCAGGGACCACTCTTCATTGCGGTGCGCGGGCCTCTTCTTGTCGCGGCCTCTCTTGTTGCGGAGCACAGGCTCCAGACGCGCAGGCTCAGTAGTTGTGGCGCACGGGCTTAGCTGCTCCGCGGCATGTGGGATCTTCCTGGACCAGGGCTCGAACCCGTGTTCCCTGCATTGGCAGGAAGATTCTTAACCACTGCGCCACCAGGGAAGCCCTGGAAAAGGTTTTGATCTATGTTCCTTGAATAAGTCTTTCTTTTAATGTGAAATGAACGATTCACATGGGTTTTGAACCTATGACCTTATTCTACAGGGTAGTGTTCTTTTCCCAAACTAGCTGATGAGTTGATGAAATGGGACCATAGTCAACGTCACTGGTTGGGTTCTCTGCGAGGCAGACTCTGAGACAGAGTTTAGTTGGGTTTATTGTATTTTTTGTATTTTATTTTGTATTTTGTATGTTATTGTATTTTTTAGGGAGTGCACTTGGGTCCAACACTGTTGGAAAGGCATGGTGCTGGGAAAGGAAGCAGGTGATGTGGAGATGCAGTCAGCATCAGTGTTCTTTGGACAAGTTTTCTTGTATCTTATATAAACGAAGACGGGACAGTTGGCCCTGAGGATGGAGATAATGATTTTTATCTCATTGGTTAAACTCCAGGAATTGGCATTTGTTCAACAGGGACAGAATACATCCCTACAAATAAAAAGAGATAGAATAAAAAGAGATGGAATGAGCTGCAGCTTTCATACTGAGCCCAAGTGTCCATCATTAATAGGTCTACAAGGCGAGGCGGTTTCTTTTAGGCAGTGATAACACTTTATCCCTATTTGAGGGAAGACTCATTCCAGGTTCTTCTTTCCTTCCAACTGTGGGTTGAAAACCTTGAGCACCACACGTAATCCTCTTCGTGTGGGATTATGGGTCAGTGGTCACAGATGAAATGGGACATGGGTCAGGCAGGTCCATCAAGGCTTGTCTACTGCATGTGGTTGTGCTGGTCATGCCAGTTGGCTGCTACACAGGAGACCTGCTAAGGTCCGCAAGTGGGTCTTGAAGTTGACCTGTCCCTCCGGCTGCTCTAAAGGAAGGTTTGCTTCTTTCTAATCAGTTTCCCTGGAGGGGGTCCACCTTGCTGATTGAAACAAAGCTACTGTACGTACTGGTAACAGTCCTGTTCAGAGACCCTCATTGAAGACCATTTTAAGCGCGCGCGTGTGTGTGTGTGTGTGTGTGTGTGTGTGTGTCTGTGTGTGTGTGTGTGTGTGTGTGTGTCTGTGTGTGTGTGTGTGTGTGTGTGTGTGTTAAGGCTCCTATAAAGCTCAGATGAGCGGTGGGGATGTGGGAACTTACAGAGAAGCCCTGGGATGACCTTCTTACCCCCTGAGCCCCTTCATTGTTGGAGCTCTGTGAGGTCCCACATGTGTATTCTCTGCACTTCTTAGAATAGCAGGCTCTCAACAAATACTAAAGGGACTCTTACATTGGCTTTGTACCATGATCCAGGGGGCCAGAAGAGCCCTGTAATAATACAGACATATTCACATGGGTTTTCCCAGATATGGACGGTCCAAGAACATGATGGTATAGGAGTAGCTTCTAATCCCTCAAGGATATTCCCTCCAGCTACTCTTTCAGTGGGAGAAGACCCAGGGACTTCCCTGGTGGTCCATTGGTTAAGGCTCTGCGCTTCCAATGCAAGGGACGTGGGTTTGATCCCTGGTCGGGGAACTAAGATCCCACGTGGCATGTGGCGCGGCCAAAAAATAAAAAATTAATTAAAAAAAAAAGAGGAGAAGGTCTAGCCACCCACCTACCATGTTTTCTCTATCTGCTTCTGAGATCTAACCCATCTAAGTGACCCCCCTGGATTAAGTGTGGGAGACTTGGTAGGGGAGGGAGGGTGTCATGGAAGATTTCCTGAAAGAGGCAATGTCTTATTGAAACTTTATGATAGAATTTGATAGAATGTATCGAGGCAAAGGCTTGGAGAAGGTGGCAGTAGTGCGAGTAGGGGGTGTGGGGATTTGAGGGAGGTGGAGAGATGGGGAAACTCTCTCATGCAGCATAGTGTGTTCCAGAGACTGAGTGTTAAGTGTGAATGAGAGAAGAGCAGGAGAGATAAGATGCTAGATGTATCATAAAAGGTCTTAAAGCCAGTTAAGGAGTTTGCCCCAAGGGCAATGGGAAACTCTGGAAGGGTTTTAAGCAGGGGTGGGGCATCCTTGGATCTGGTTTTGAAAGATCATCTGGTGGCAGAGCAGAGAATGCATGGGAAGAGTGCACAGTGGAAGCAGCAGAGACCTTCCTTAGAAGGTTAAGGTCAACCACGTGCAGGATGATGATGATGTCATGAACAGGTCAGTGAACGTGAAGGTGAAAAAAATAGATGGGTTTGCAAAATACTAAAAGGAAGAATGGACAGGACTGGGTAGCTGGGTATTTACAAAGTAATTTTATATTCCTCTTCTCGTTTCACAGTTGAAATAACTCTGTAGACAAGTAAAATGGGAATTCTTATCTGTATTTCATGATTGAAGAAACTGAGGTTCAGAGACGTTGAATGACGTGTCTGATGTCAATGTCAGGGAGCTGGTACAGGAACTAGAACTTGAGAGCAGCTGCCCTGGTGCATTGCTTCTTTCACAATCCTGTGCTTCTCGTTTCAGTGACTGAGTGAGGTTGGGAGAAAATGAAACACTTCCAAATCTGGTTTTCTTGACCTCCACATGTTAAAAGGATTAGCATGTTCCCTACAAGATGCACTTGCGATAACTAGTCTTGAGGCAGGGATCTAGGAGGTTAAATCCTGAATCCTGGACAACCACCTTCCCCATCCCTACACTGCTTCCACTGATGCCCCATGGGTCCAGAGGCAGAGAACAAGGCCAAAGGCCCCTGTGTTACTCATCTGGGCTTTGAACCCAAACCCCAGTGGATCTGATGACTTGAACCGTCAAGGACTTTTTGTCTGTACTAACTAAGTGGCTTCATTTTTTAAATTTTGTTTAAAAAATAACTCACTGAGGTAAAATTCACATAACCTAGAACAAACCATTTTGAAGTGAACAATTCAGCGGCATTTAATACATTCATAGTGTCGTGCAACTACCATCTCTCCCTGGTTCCAACTTATTTCCATCCCTCCAAAGTAAAAGTCCTTCCCTCTTAAGCAGTTTCTGCCCATCCTCCTTCTCTCCCCCCAGCCCCTGGCAACCACCAATCTGCCTTCTGTCTCCATGGGTTTATCTATTTTGCATATTTCATATAAATGCAAATCATACAGTATATTGCCTTTCGTGTCTGGCTCCTTTCATTTAGCATAATGTTTAGAGTCATCCACACTGTAGCATGAATGAATACTTCATTCCTTTTCATAGTTGAATAATATTCCATTATATGGATGTATCACAGTTTTTTTATCCATTTGTCTGTTGATAGACATTTGGGCTATTTCCACCTTTTGGTCATTGTGACCAGCACTGCTGTGCACATGCGAGTATGTATACTTGTTTAAGTACACGTTTTCAATTATTTTGGGTATAGACCTAGGAATAGAATTGCGAGATTGTATAGTAATTGTATGTGTAACTTTTGAGGAACCACCATACTGTTTTTTATGGTGGATGGACATTGTACAGTGATGTACAAGTGTTCCATGTTCTCGCCATCATGCCAACACTTGTTATTTTCTGTTTTGTTTTTAATTCTAATAGTCATTATAGTGGGTGTGAAGTATAAATGGCTTCTTTGTATTAAGCCATTCCTGCTTTCTACTTGAGGAAAGAGCCCCCTTAAAGCAGAAAGGAAATAAGGACAACCTTATTTTGCCAGGAGGAAAAGAAATCTTCAAGGAGATTGATCCAAAAGGACCCTAAAAAGAATTCCTTCTGGAACTCAGGACTTCAGTCCCTTGGTCTGACCTTGTGATCTCCCCACTCTAGCATGGAGGGTGGAGGTTTCGCCTGTAAGGGACTCACTCCTGTTCTCTCTCCTTGAAGGTGGGATGAGTTGGCAGACAAGCGAGGAGGGTTTGTAGGAAGGAAGCCAAAGCTTTCTGGACAAACAGGTCGTCTTAGATTCATTCATTTATGCAGTAAATATTTGTGAATCATCTGTGATGTACCAGGCATTCTTCTAGTTGCTCAAGGTCCATCAGTGACTGAAATAGATACATTTCCTTGCTTTCATGAGCTTTCATTCTGGTAGAGGGAGATAGACACAGAACAATTGAATGTAATAAGTAAATTATATAGTTTGTTAGAAGGTGATAAGTGCTATGGAAAAAAGAGAAAAAGTAGAGTATGGTAAGAAGGTTCTGGAGAGTTGGGATGGGGGGCAGTTTGAACTACTAAATAGGATAGCAGGGTAGACCCTTTTGAGGAGCTGGCAACTGAGCACAGACTGGAAGGAGCTGAGTGTGCAGTGATTCTCTGAATCCAGAGCTTCACCCAGATGGTCCGAGACCCTCCCTGCTGCTCTGGTTCCGCTAGTAAGTGACATCTTTGTCCCCACTTGTTCAGGTTTTTCATTTTCTTAGTCATATTTTCTTTAATTGAAGTATAGTTGATTTACAATGTTGTGGTAGCTTCAGGTACACAGCAAAACAATTCAGTTATAATATATATCTATTCTTTTTCAGATTCTTTCCCATTATAGGTTATTACAAGATATTGAATATAGTTCCCTGTGCTATACAGTAGGTCCTTATTGTTTATTTTGTACATAGTAGTGTGTATCCGTTAATCCCAAATTCCTAATTTATCCCTCCCCTCTCCTTTCCCCTTTGGTAATGATAAGTTTGTTTTCTGTGTCTGTGAGTCTGTTTTTGTTTAGTAAATAAGTTCATTTGTGTCATTTTTTTCGATTCCACATATAACTGATATGTGATATTTGTCTTTGTCTGACTTACTTCACTTAGTATGATAATCTCTAGGTCCATCCATGTTGCTGCAAATGGCATTATTTCATTCTTTTTCATGGCTGAGTAATATTCCAGTGTATATAGGTACCGCATCTTCTTTATCCATTCATGTGTCGATGGACTCAGTCATCTTTTGATGCTCATCTGTCTGCCCCACCTTGCTCAGCTGACACACAGGTGTTTCTAGTTATGACAAACTGATAAGCTATGGTGAAGACTGAGCACCTCAGGGCCTTGAGCAACCGTAGGTCCCTGGGATGCAGGAAGCCAGGTATGAAGGAACAAAAGTTTCCCAGTTTAACTGAGGTGGAGACTCAGAGTTGTAAAGACCTGTAGGCCATCGCTGGATTTGCTAGGGATTTGAGTTTTTTGTGTGTGTTTTTATTTTTACTCTCTTCTCTGGAAGGAACTTCTAGAAGATTTTGGACATATTTACAGCTAAGAGTTCAGATCACGTGTAATTCTCAGACGCCCCCTGCACTTCTGGTGTTGTGCCCTGAGGGCCCCCAACAAAGGCTTGAAGCTGGCTGGGTTTCTCCGTGCAGTTTCCTCCTTACACGTTCATTTTGAGACAGGAGACCATAGCGAGGTGTGGGGAGTATGGCAGAGATGGGCTTGTAATCATGTTGTCATCAGGAGATTGCACTTGAAAGAGGATTCTGAGGCTGTATCCAGATTGGACTTCATCTTTACCGACCTTCCACTGTTCTATACTGAACATGCATTCATAATGTTCATGTGTGCATTGTGAAATGAACCTACCTATCATTATGCTTTTAGCAGCCCCCATCCTGGGAAGCGGTGGGATAGGACATAGATTTCATGATGTGGGTTCGCTTTACAGCGATGGCTGATTTCGAGTCTGTCAGAAGATGGTTCGTTTCGGAAATAAAATTTGCTTCCCATTTTAAACTTGTAGCTTGACATTCAGCATGTAGAGAACGGCGTGTAGTCTGATGATCAGTATGTTTGTGGTCTCTAAATTTTATTGAATTCTTTTGAATTTGAAAAGATATGGCTCAATATAATGAAGACAAGATGTTGCTTTAAATAACGTTTCTTTAAATATCCTGCTCTTGCGAAGGAAGGGTTCAAGATCTTCTCCGAATACTTTCCCAAAACGTAATGGGGTTTGCTCTTTTTCACTTCAGTTATTTCAGGCAGTCATTAAACAATTGTTAGCCAGTTTAGTCAGTTTATATAAAGCTGCATACTTGGAGGATTTAAATGCCACAGGAGAAGTTCCAGTGTAAACAGAGGAGAACAAAATCGGTGCTTCAAACGGAAGCGCCCAGCGCGGTCCCTCATTCCGGGGGAGGAAGTGCTTACATGTACGAGGTCACAAGCCAACTCACCCCAGCGGTTAGAGAGAGTGCTGGGTGCTGCATCTCTCCAGGTTACCGGGAGGTGCCCAGAGGCCAGGTCCCGCTTCTACGTCCCCAGGGGTCAGCGCGATTCACTTGGTTCTGCGGTCACAGATGATGTCTCAGATCCTGGTAACTAGCTCATAAACCATTCCACTCAACAAGACAGTGTGGATCACGGGCTGCTGGCTCCCGGCCAGCGGGAAGCTTCATAGCCCTGGGACAGGCGGGCCGAGAGCGTCCTCTATTCAGACCGTCCTTGCCTAACGCGGCGGGGACGGCCCTTGCTGAGAGTGACACCTGCCTTTGGTGGTGAGCTTGGGAGCTCATTCCTCCCGATGACGACTGGCTCTGACGATGGCCAGTTTCTCCCAGAGCTGCTGCTGCAAAAGGAACACGGAGTAAAAGCTACTGCTGCTTCCTGTGTAACATCCATGAACTTGAATTGACCACGTGAGTCCCTCTTCTGGTCCTTGTTCATTAACTAAAGTGCCTTGGTATTTTTTTTTTTTTTTTTTTTGTGGTACGCGGGTCTCTCACTGTTGTGGCCTCTCCCGCTGCGGAGCACAGGCTCCGGACGCGCAGGCTCAGCGGCCATGGCTCACGGGCCCAGCCGCTCCGCGGCATGTGGGATCCTCCCGGACCGAGGCACGAACCCGTGTCCCCCGCATCGGCAGGCGGACTCTCAACCACTACACTACCAGGGAAGCCCACAGCTGACACTTTTTAAGCACTTCCTACATTCCAGGCTGGGTTTTGCAGGTTTTATATATATTAACTCATTTGACCCTCAAAGGAACCCTGTCCAAAGGAAGCTATGATTAGTATGACCATCCTCGTTTACAGATGGGACACACAGAGATTCCATGGCTTAAAATCCCACAATCTGATGTGAAGTTGCACCCACTGTACAAAGCTGTTCAACCACACAAAACAGCGACAACAAGAACACATTTTTGAGTGCATCCCTGGTGTCGATCACCTGGTAAAGCACGACTTGCCTTTGTCAATGTCATCTCATCTCATGGGTGTCTGAAACAAACGCATCTTCCCAACAGAGGGGTACCCTCTCTCTTCTTTTATGCCACCACTGTGAATGAAATGCCTTCGTATGTGTGGCCCACTTTGTTCTAAAATTCATTGGGGAAGGCTTTAGAACAGTTGTCTTCCAGGCAGCCAAGCTTAAGTGACCAGTTTCTCTATGTTCCTGATTTTTCCAGTACAGAGGCTTTTGTTTCCATTCCTATTCTGAGTCCTTCTTCCTATTCCTGGGTTTAGGATGCTCTACTAGGATTCCCTCCCCTCCCCTTTCCTCTCTTTTTTCATTCCTTATTGGGCACCCCATTCTGCCTCATTGCTACCCAGGCATTGCACTATGATAATGATCGTGACATTGGTCAGGAATTTTCAGAGTTCTTTGATGGCAGGGACCGTGTCTCATTCATCTTCTTTGTTCATCTAGCACGTCGCATTTGGGCTTGGCACATAGGGGGCACTCCGTAAATGTTTACTGAACGAGCAGATCCCTTCCTTCCCCTTCCTTCTTTTCCTCTGCCAATAACCTACTCCGGACACTGGTTATTATTTCATGCCGAAGGTATATAAGTTAGAATATTGTTGCCTGCAAGTAACAGCAAAGACAACTCAACCTGGCTTAGGCAGTAAGGAATTTTATTGGCTGACAGAACTGGAAGTCCAGAGACAAAGCAGGCTCCGAGATGGGCTTCATCCAAGCACTGCAGTGTTTCTTTCTGATTCTCTTGGCCCTGTCCTCCTTCGGCCAGCAGTGTGGTGGTTATAAGGATTCAGATCCTCAAATCCAACCACAGCGACTTCCAACCTGTGTCTTCACGGTGCGCTTTTCCTGGAAACGTCTAGGAAGTATCACTTTGCATTTCATTGCTTTGGATTGGCTCACAGATCTGTCCATGAACCGGTTCTTGAAGCCAGAGGATTGCCGAATTCTGAATCATTTACAGCTGGATTTGGGAACCAGGCCATGGCATGAAGGAAGGGATTACTGTGAGATAAAAATACAGTTGGATCACTTCTCCTGAAGCTGGCCTCTTATGGAGGATAGATAGAAAGCTGAATAAACTTGGGGGTACTGTTGAGAAGGGGGATGGATTTGGGGGGTTGTAGCCATTAATATTCAGCCCACTGGGCTCTGCAAAGCTTCCTAATTGGTGTCCCTCCCTCTGGATCCTCCCTCCTTCTAGTCCTTTCTACATAAAGCCACTAGGTTAATCTCTCTGAAACATGACATTTATGATACAACACTGATGAAGACGTTAACTAATTCCCCAATGCCTCCTGGAAAATATTCTGACATTTAAGCCTCCAGTGAAGATAAACCCATTTTATTCTTGCAGATCCGTCGCCCACTTCTCTTGCGTACTAAAGCTGGTGCTATGAACAAATGTTTGTGTCTCCCTCAAATTCATATGTTGAAATCCTAACCCCCAATTTGATGGTATTAGGAGGTGGGGCCTTTGGTTGATAATTAAGTCATGAGGGTGGAGCTCTCATGAATGGGATTAGTGCCCTTATGGAAGAAGCCCCAGAGAGCTATCTAGTCTCCTTTCTGCTACATGAGGCTGCAATGAGAAGAAGGCCGTCTGCAATCAGAAGAGGGTCCTCACCAGAACTCAACCAGGCGGGCGCCTAGTCTCAGACTTCTAGCCACCAGAAATGCGAGGAGTACATTTCTGTTGCTTATAGGTCACCTAGTCTACGATAATTTGTTACAGCAGCCTGAACTGATAAGACGGTTGGGCTTTGGCCAAATGGGTTTGCTAATTATCCTCTGATAATGTTGCTTCATACCGTTGCTCTTGAACTTTCGTTTTCTCCACCTGGAATAATTGCTCTCCTCTGTGCATATCAAAGTCCTAACCTTGCTTTCAAGATCCACCATAAATTGTTCTCTCTGAAGCATTTTATGACCACTCCGCTTTGAATCAATCTTCCTCTATTCTCAAATCTGTAGCATTTATGAAGATAGCATGGTACTCCACACATGTTGCTTTGTAACACTGAATAATTTTTCATTGGAATTTCTTTTTCTTTTCTCCCTAAAGGTAAAATCAAAGAAATATATGCATTCACGATCCTCCTAATATCTAAGTTACTGTCTTGCAATTGGTCAGTGCTCATTGAGTACTTTACATGTGCCCGCCGAGAAAAGTGGTAGCAAAGAAGCATGGTGAAGGCATTGAAAATATGAAGGTTCTGTTCAGCAATTTGAAAATCAGTAGCACAAATATTAACTGATAACCTACTACGTATCAGGCGCTGTTCACGGTTCTGGAACTTACAGCAATGAATCACCAATGTCTCTTCCCTCGATGAGCTTGCATTTCTAGTAGAGAGACAAGCCAATTAATATATAGTAAAATGTCAGGCATGCCAACTGCTGGAAGAAAAACAAAGGAGGATAAGAGGACAGTGGGCTGATATTTAGAAGGTGGAGTTAGCAGGGAAGGCTTCTGATCAAAGTCCTGAATGGTGCCCCAGGGGATGATATGGGACAGAGGGAACCTCCAGAGCGGAAGCCCTGAGGAGAAACCTTGCTTGGCGTGCTTGAGGGCAAGCCAGAAAGCTATAGCATGGTTGGAGGGCGCCGATGGAGAGGGAGGGATGGGAGGTGGAAGTATCCAGGGCGCCAGACTGTGGATAATGTAGGGCCTTGAGGACCGTACCTGAAGTTCAGTTCTATTTGAAATGATGCAGGAGGGCTTTGAAGGACTTCGATCAGGGTAGTGGCTGGACCTGATTTACATTTTGCGAGAATCACTTTGTCTTTTGTGTAGAGAAGAGAGTTTCCGGGAGCCTGATTGGAAGGAAGAAGACCAGAGAGGAGGCTGTTGTAGAAGAACAGGGAAGAATGAGGGCGGCCTGGGATAGAACAGTGGTGAAGCTGGGGTGAAGTGGTTGGATTCTGTGCATGTCCTTTGGAGGTAGAGGTGGCAGGATGTGCTGATGGATCAGACGTGTGTGTGATTATTAATGAAGATAAATAAATAAGAGACTCAAAGACGAGTGAGATAATAGTGGCTTTTCAAATAGAATACTTTAAAAAAATTTATTGAAGTCCAGTTGATGTACAGTGTTGTGTTGATTTCTGCTGTACAGCAAAGTGACTCAGTTACACACATGTATGTATTCTTTCTCATATTCTTTTCCATGATGGTTTCTTGCAGGATATTGAATATAGTTCCCTGTGCTCTACAGTAGGACCTTGTGGTTTATCCATCCCATAGATAATAGTTTGCATCTGCTCATCCCCAACTCCCAATTCTCCCCTCCCCCTCCCCCTCGGCAACCAGAAGTCTATTCTTGTCAAATAAAATACTGAGTTTATGGTTTTAAAAAATCGAATTAACACTTCTGAACAGTGAACATTTTAAATGATGGATGGATGGTTATGAAAACGTGTCCAAAAGTTCCAAGATTATTTAAAAATACTAAATAAATGACAAAATAAAATCAAAGCAGACTTAGAGCAATCATTTGCATTTGTGACACTGTTTGCCGTTCCTAAATCTCTATAATTTAGACATCTTTCTGTTACATTGCATTAATTAGACTTCAAAAATTTTGCTGTGTTGAAAAATCTTCATTGTAGGAGTCATGAATAAATTGAGAGTATTTTGATTTATATAATCCATATATTGGACTGACTTTTAAAATTCATCCTGTTCAGTATAACCTTTGGTGTGTCATCAGGCGTGTCTGAGATCTGAGTATGTCTCCTTCCCATTGATAAAAGAACGGGGAGATTTGCTTGAATGAGAACACAAGAATGAACATAAATACTTTAAAATATTAAAATCTAAAACTCCTATAAAAATAATCCTTTGGGGCTTCCCTGGTGGCGCAGTGGTTGAGAGTCCGCCTGCCATTGCAGGGGACACGGGTTCGTGCCCCGATCCGGGAAGATCCCACATGCCGCGGAGCGGCTGGGCCCGTGAGCCGTGGTCGCTGAGCCCGCGCGTCCGGAGCCTGTGCTCCGCAATGGGAGAGGCCACAACAGTGAGAGGCCCACGTACCGCAAAAAAAAAAAAAAAAAAAAAAAAAAATTAAAAAAAAAATAATAATCCTTTGTTTTTATAACTTTTAGGCATGTTTTCTGTAGTATTTGATTATTCATCATTTTACCTATTTAAATGAATTGGTTCAGTTTTTTTTTTCCCCCTGGTAAGGTACTGCTTACAAAATGAGACATTTTGTATTCTTACACCAGATTTTTCTGAGAAACACAGAACTTTATCAAATTCATGCATTTTTACAATAATTTTATAATTGTCAAGCAGGAATTATTTGTTGTCCCTATTTCTTAAGTAGGGACAATTTAAGAGATGAGGAAATGCCATTTAGAAATTGTTTCCTCATGCCTCCACGCCCACGGTAACCTCCATCTAGAACACTTTGCTTCTAGAAACAGCAGATTTTTGCACTACATACATTTTTTCACTGAGATTCACCTCCATGACATTCAGACAGACCCTTTACGATGGGGTAAGATTTTGGTTTTGATGGGATAATCAGGCTGATGGTTCACTGGCTGTGGTTTTATGGCCAAACTCAATCTGTTGGATGATAATTTTTTGATGTCCCTTTAGGGGAGTTATTATTTGTTTACTTATTAACTTCTTGGGGCAGTTTATCTCTGCATTATTACTATTTTATTCATTCGGTATTGAGGACTATCTTTTTCTAGCGACTGTGGTTGCTTGTTTATTAGAACTTTCAAAACAGTGGGCCTGATAGATTTCTCACCTACTGCCTTCTAACAGGCTCAAGTATCGTTTTTAAACTCTTGTACAATCTGAGGACCAGGTAGAACAGAACAGGTGGAATCTCAAGCCTCCCTGCTCTGTGTCTGTTCATATGCTTTGATTCTCAGATTTTCTTTGACAAGTGACAAAACCCTTCATTATATCGCAAAATAGAAAATGATTAAAATGCTAATTTGGATTGAAGGACTCTTTCACGAAAATTTCACCTGATCAGTGTTCATAGATGGTTCCCCAGTTTGGTGGTGATTGGGTTGGAGAAGGGAGAGTACATGCTTTGGTCTCCTGAAATAGAAGGTAGATTTACTTTTGTTGGGTGAAGGAAGTCAATGAAACAGTTACCTGACAAGACCAAAAAAGAAAAAAAAAAAAGTTGATTGTGGATGGCTTCACAACATTGCCAGTATAACTTTATTGATTCCTTTGGGTGGGATCGAACAGGACTGGAAAGACGGTCATCTTGCACGGTTTGGAAGACAAGTGTTCTCAGGGTGAACAGATCTAATTTCTAGTTTCTTCCCTGGTGATGACTGAGTACTTACAACTATCTTCCTTGTGCCTTAAGTTTCTTCAGCTCTCAAATGTGGCATCTGCTGTGGTCTGAATTCTCCCCTCAAAATTCACATGTTGAAACCGTAACTCCCAAAGGTGATGGTATTAATGCGTGGGGTGGGGCCTTTGGGAGGTGATTAGGTCATGAGGATGCAGCCCTCATGAGTGGGATTAGGGCCCTTATAAAGGAGAACTCACAGGGCTCCCTAGCCCCTTCTGCCATGTGAGGACACAGAGACTGACTGTGAACCAGGAAGGGAGCCTTTACTGGGCCATGCTGGTACCCCGATCATGGACTTCCCAACCTGCAGAACTGCTAGAAATAAACTACCCAGTCTCTGGTATTTTTGTTATAGCAGCCCCTAAATGGACTAAGAAAACACAAAATGCTATAAATGTTGAGAGTCTCTTTAGAGTCAGAGAGACCTGGTCTAAAAATCAGCTCTGCCATTTACTGGAAGTTATTTCTTAAGCCCTCCAAGCCTTCCTTTCCTCCTCTGTAAAGGGAAGATAGCAATACACAGTCTCTACGGGTTTCCAAAAATAGAGATAATGTAGATTATGGATTTAGCGCAGTGCCTAGAACAGAGAATCGCTCCATAAACAGCAGCCAAAGAGAATGAGCTGAGAAGGTTGGACCAGAGTCCACAGCCCCAGAATCACACTCAGGTGCCCCTGGGGGATGCTGATCCGTGCTGTGTGATGCCTGTGCAGTGTGACCTCCATCTGAAATACTGCGGCTCCTAGAAGCAGGAGGTTCTTTGCCCCTGCTGACGTTGTCTTAAGAGGCATTCACCTTGTAACCTATGATGTTTTTACATTGAAACATTGTCTCGACATATATACTGACCTTGTGATTAGCTCGGTTTCATATTGTCTCTGTTATTAAATAAGACAAGGTTTCTGTTGATTAGAAAGCTGTTAACAAGGTGCTCATTAACAGAGCCATCACTGAACACTGCCTCCATTGATGCTTTAAGCTTCTGTCACTCACCCTCTGAAAATATCAGACCATGCAGCGCGGGAGCAGGCTTTGGCAATATTCTGCAGTGTCTCGTGGGTACACCGGAGGCACCAGGAAATAAGCACGTGCCCTCTGGCCACAGCATCCAGATCTGATTCTCAGTGAAAACTTGGCTCCTTCTTCTGTATTCCACTCAACTGCAGGAGGCAGACGTAGTCAGGCTGACCCTAGAGGGGGGGGAACTGTGATGGAGTGGGACCACAGAGAAGTCGCACAGTGGGCAAGCTGGGGCCAGAGGCACAGCACCTCTACAAGCCAGCAGATGGATGGGGATGGGGCTAAGCCTGAACCCGCGGTTGAGAAAGGGGTTTGCACCTTGGCTGGTAATTAGCCTTCCCCTTTTTTATTGAGATGTAATTGACATGGAACGTACAGTAAGTTTAAGGCGCACAACAGGCTGATTTGATGCATGTGTATTGCAATATGATTGCCATTGTAGTCTTATCCGTCACCTCTGTGGAGTCACATAATTATCATTTCTTCTAGTGGTGGAACAATTAAGATTTAGTCACTTAGCAAGTTTAATGTTCATAATACAAATTTGTTGTCTATCATCCCTGCACTGTGTACTAGAGCTCCAGGATTTATTTATCTACCGGTTGCACATTTATGCCCTTAAAAAAAATGTCTCTCCTGTTCCCCCCACCCCCAGCCCCCGGTAGCTACCATTCCACTCTGTTTTTTCACGCTGGGTTTTTAGTTTTTTAATTTATTTACTTTTAAAGTGAAAGCAAGTTTATTTAGAGAGATACATATTCCAAAGGCAGAATGCCGTCTGTCTTGGAAGGCAAAAGTGCCAAATTTGGTTTTTTAGATCCCACCTAGAAGAGATATCATACAGTATGTTTGTCTTTCTCTGTCTGACTTATCTCACTTAGCTTAATATCCTCAAGGTCCATCCATGGGGTTGAAATAACTATTTTTTCCTTGTTTGATGGCTTTCTCCTTTCCTTTGGGTAACACATGAGTGAGGGCAGGAAAGCTTTCATTACAAAGGTAGTAGTTTTATTCGAGATTGAAAGGTTTTGTTACTTTCCATATGACCTCAACTAATTCCTTCGGAAAAAAAAAAAAGATGACGCAGTGAGAGAGAAAGCATGAATAAGTGAAGACCCACACATATGTACAAAATCCAAGTGTACATGTGTATGTGTATCTGTAGAGAGAGAGATTTAAAAGTGACATGTGAACGATCGTCGATTATTTTAGCAGAGCCTAGAGAGTAAGCAGCACAGTTACGTGTATGGTAATGAAGAAGGAACGGTAATCGTGTTGTAATTTCCCTACTCTGCTTTTTTTTTTTTTATTTTTGCAAGTGACAGCTATTATGAAAAGCTGGTTGTTGGAATATAAAACACTAAATAAACAAAGAACTGTCGTTTTATTATAGCCTTTTATAGACTCTTTGGAAACATTATAAAAACTTCACAATCCGTGTTTCTCTGCTTCTGCCAATTATCCATTATGTTTGTGCTTTTTCCTTTATGCATAAAAGTTTCAGCAGGAAAACACAGTCATTTTTGTAAAGGTTAGGTTTATAAGACTCAATAAAAACAGGTTCATTCAAACAAAAAAGCAATCAGATTGCAAAACAGCAAATACAGGAGGAGCTTATCCTTATAGGAGAAAAAAATATTAAATTTTAACCTTATGTTGAAATAGACAAAGGGACCTACTGTAGATGTTACAAGTGCTCATTTTGCTTCCACCGCTCTGGTTCGGCTTACAGATGGTCCATGCGATAGTTGCTATAGAAACCAAACCTTTTTCATCAATCTCTCTCTGTTGCTATGGTGTGTTTGGCGTTGCCGCACGTAAACTTCTGTATCAAGTGTCATTTATGTTTTTCATGACTGACCTTATAATGAAGCCTGTCGATTACGCATTAACCAGCAGTGTAGCATGAAATGATGCATGACCACTAAACATCAGTTACTAAGTAGAATAGGTGAACCTAAAATCATTTGTAGATATCACTGTGCATTTGTTAACCGGGCTATTTGAAACTTTAATGTGACAAAGAAAACTTGCTCAAATTCACAGAGGTGGAATCTTTTTTTTTTTTCTTAAAAGTGATAGTTTTTTCTTGTAAGATATAAGATCTACTGAAGGTTAAATCTGTAATAGGATTCAGAATTCCTGCATTGTAATTTTTGATCTGACATTTGATGTGTGGCCTTAGGCCAGTCAGCCTCTGGATTTAATGAGATAATGAAACTGTGGCATAATAGATGTATGTAGGGTAAGCTCCAGGAGGGCAGATGTACGGCCTGTTTTGATTATCCTTGTACATTCAGAGCCCAATTCAGTATCTAGAAAAAGAGGCTGGAACATAGTAAACACTCAAAAGTACTTGTTGAGTGAATGAATACACATGCCATGGCTTCTGATCACTCCGGCATCTCCTGCTGAAGTTTCTGTGTTAATTTCAAGAAACAATTGCAAGAATATGCCTTGTTTCATTTTAATTCAACAAATATTTATTGAATTCCTAATAGTGGTAAAATGCTTCACTTCTGGCTGGATTCTGTACACTTTACAAAGATTTGGCTTTCATCCTTGGGATTCTGTGGTTCTGTATTCCAAATTCTCTTTTACTAATCTGTAGATCTCGAGTGAGTTTTTTGTTTTGTTTTTGGTTTGCATGTGACGGTATGCTTATTTGAATATAAATTTCCTGATCTTTCTTTTCAAGGTACATTATTAACAAGACAGTTGTTTATCTAAGGCTAGAAGCCCAAAACTTTGAATCAGACAGACTCAAGTGTAAATGGACTACCTCTGCACCATTGGGAAGGCTACTTCCCACCACTAGCCTCTGTTTTCTCATCTGTACAGTGGGAATAATAATACCTACCTCTTATAGTTACTGTGAGAATTAAACGAGATTCATAAAGTACTAAGTACAGCAGTTAGCTGAGTGCGAGCTCCATAAATGGTAGCTGTTATTCTCTGTGTGTGCAGAGAGGGTGAGCTTGCATCTAGTTTGTTGAG
The DNA here is from genome assembly GCF_949774975.1 of Lagenorhynchus albirostris. Classification (NCBI taxonomy): domain Eukaryota; kingdom Metazoa; phylum Chordata; class Mammalia; order Artiodactyla; family Delphinidae; genus Lagenorhynchus; species Lagenorhynchus albirostris. The sequence goes on from NC_083095.1 coordinate 188,296,405, forward strand.
AAGTCACACATCTGCGGATTTTATCATTTCATGTTTCTATTCAATGTCTCTAACTGTGCCCTGCCAGCTCTTACTTTTCCACTGGGTAAGGAGCTCTTAATAACCTTTGGCATATTCCGTAACTCACCAGTCATTTGGGGCTATTTTAAAAAGTCCCATGTGGTTTAAAATCCCAGATGGGCTTCACTCTGGTCCCTGTAACCTCCAGCGCAGACTCCTGAGTCTTGGAATTGGATGGGGCTTGGTCTGTTCATCTACTCTTCCCTCCACTCCAGCTCCTTGGAGTTGTGGGGAGAGGGTGGTGTTTAACTCTTTCCTGTCCCTCATCAAAGCCTGACTCCCGTGGTTTAGATGAGAACTCAGGGTAGCGAAGATTTTATATCATCTTTGAGACATGGGAAGACGTCCTTGGTCTTGCCGTGGTCTGGTCTGGTTCCATCTGCGGAGGCTGAGGGCTGCGGGTGGATCCCAGGGAGAGGGTACGCCTGGTCTGCAGTTGCCCCATGTCTCTTCCATAGACGAGGATTCTCAGGAAGGGCAGCTCTCTCCTTTTGCCTCCTGCAAGCAGTCTCCTTCCCCAACTTTCTCCCCTAGTGGAAATCCACTTCCTTGGGCTGCTGCTAAGGCATCCTTCCAGAAGCTGCCAACATGGAACCAGGGAACTGGTCCTGCCCTGCAGCCCTGTTCCTCCTCTCCCCTGGCCCCCCTTCTCTGCCATGTTCTCTTTATTCCCTGTTGGCAACAGCTGCTCCAAAATGCCTTCCTCCTCCTTTAAGAAAGACATTTCCATGGAAATGTAGAAGTAAGACACGGGCTGTGTCCATGCACTTGCCCCAATCTCCGGACTCTCCCATGAATCCCCCAGCACGCTGTGCCCCTCTCCAAAGGGGGTGCGTGGAGGGGTGCAGATGGGGGAAGGTGCTTCCTGCTGGCCCTGCCCCTGGGCAGGCAAAGGCTCAGGATGGAGATGCCCATTTCCTTTTCCTGTTGGCAGGTCAAGTAAGACGTGCTCACATATATATATCAGAAGTCCATTCTGCAGAGGGACTGGTATATCTTAGTTAATAAACATTGTATCCTACGGCGTTACAACACATAGAGTTATCCTGTACCAAAAATTAAAGGTTATAACATATGGAAGCCATATGGCCCTTAAAGCTTTAATGCAAGCACCTGCAGTCCTGGAAAGCTTAGAAAATCGCTTGCACACATTCATTTACTTTCTGGCTCTTCATTCAGTGTTCTGTCTTTTCAAATGTATTGAACATGTACATTCTAATCAACATGGTACACTATGTTGCATTTCATATAGAAAGAACTTCAGCGTCATTTGTTACTTAAGAATAATTACTGTGAAACAGAGTTATCATTGTACCAGCAGGGGGGAAAGAAGCAAATTATTAAGTGCTTTGATGTCAGATTCAGCGTAGCAAGCTGGTGCATGCGTGTTTTGTGTGTGCTGCTTTTTCAAAAAAAATCTTGTTTCTTTTTAAAGCCCTGAATTCTTAAAAGATACAAATATTAGATGCATTTTAAAGTCAGAAGGACACTAAAATAACAGTTGAACACAAATACTAAGATCCAGACATATAAATGGGTAAGTAAGCTTTTTTTTCTTGATCATTTATGAGGTGCTCCCAAAAGGCCGTTCTTTAAATGAATCTGTTGCTAATCTTCATTTCTTATTTTTTGATCACCTCGTTTGTTAGATTTTAGTCAGCAGATAGACTGGAGTCCAGCATGGCCTTTCCCACAGTTATCTTAGCTACTGGAAAGGCAGCTTTCAAGCTTACTATTTTTGAGAGGATCTAAACTGCAGAAGGTACCATGTTTAGAGAAAGAAAGCCACTGAACACAGACAAGTTCTCAGGAATTCTAAGGAATGGATAAATGGACCATTGCATACTAACCCAGGGTGCTTCTCCTCTGCGGAATTCCACGGTATGTGCCATTGTTTTGTTTGTTGACAATGACATCACTTGATCTCAACTGGAGAAGGCCCGTATTGAAACGGAAGCCGAAATATGCCGTGCGAAACCAACTTAATATCTTCCAGATTAGCTGCCTTTTCACATGACCTATAGAATTGCTTCCTTTGCCTGTGTGGGTCTTGGGTTTGACCGCATATGAAAAATAACGTAAACGTTATGCCTTATTCATGTTTCCAGGGAGATCTGCCTTAACAATGACCCTTCATCACACTCACAAAAATGTGGCTCAATTTTTTTTTTGTAATCACGTGCCTCGGGCAGGAGAGTTCAATGGCGAGGTCAACTGCGTGGAGCCCTAAAACTGTTCTTTTGTGGATGGATGCGGTTCTGGAGGGACCCTCTGCTTTAACTGACAAATGGTTATTACACTTTTCAAGGAAGGCCTTCTTTTAACTCTCAAGTTTACCTATTTTTGACTTCTACAGCAGGAAATTGAAGTAAGGATGTGCTTTTCCAGATGTTTCCATCTTTTCGTGAACTGAGTGATTTTATAAGCTCATACCTAATTCTGAGCTGTATTACACTGGCAGTGAAAGGATCTACATGCAAATTTGTAAAAACATGGCTTTCTTTTCACATATTTATGCTTTATCGAGTTGGGGAGAACTGATACATATTAGGTATTGCTTATATTTATATATAGCCTATTCAAATTTAATGTTTTGAACATTATATTGTTTTAATTAGCGCCAACAAATTTGTCTTAAGGGCAACATGATATATATTTTTTGTTTGTATTCACCTTAGAAACTAGTATTTGCAAAATCATTAATTTTCTTGAGCAGTTTATGTGCTGAATATTACTCGACATACGGAACAGGAAAAATCAAATGTAATCTGAAAAAAAAACCTCTTTCAAGACCTTTATTTTTTGTGAAGATAAAAATATTAAATTAGTTTGGATCTACAAAAGAGAAAATAGTATTTTGTCATTGACAAACGATCAGGAGCTATTTATAAATGTCTAAGCTTTGAGATGGTTAGAGGAAAAAAAAGCATGTCTTTTTTGAATACCATCAGGCACTTAAGCTTTGCTGAAGTTGATGAAAAAAATCCCCTCCAGGTTTACAGAGGAGAGAATGTTCATCCCTCAGTTTGAAAGTAAACTGTTCTTCCTTGGGCACATTTCTGGTGGCTCCATTTGGGAGCGTGGCAGGGTTGGGACCTGCCAGGCGAGCGCTCAGGCTTTTAGACTGTATTGAAATATACTCAGGTTGGTGACTGTAGTCCATTTTAAGCCAGCATAAGCATGTCAGGGGGATAATGCAGCTCTCTGTAGTTCTGTGGAAAGAAATATAAACACACACATAATATACGCGTGTGTATGTGTACATGTAACAATTTTATACTAGTTATCAATAGCATGCGAATTGATTCAGATTAGTTACTGTGCGCCACTCTTAATTTAGTCCTCTTTGAACAAAGGTGATGACTTTTTCCCCATAGTCTTTGAGAGTTGGTGGAGAATGAGGTGGGATGTGAATCTGTGGAGTCAATAAATGGAGTGTCATTGTTACTAAGAACCTGGGCTTTTGGATTATACAGAGAACCTGGATTTGGGCATTGGCCCTGCAACTCATGATCTGTAACTCTGGGTCATACTTAGGTACCTTTCCTAAACCTTGGTTTCCTTGTCTAAAAATCAACGATAATAAAGGACTCTACCTCCTGGGTTTGCTGTTAGCATCCCATGTACCATGAATACGTGCTCAGCTGGTTTTGAAGTGGGACGGTAGATGCACATGTGACTTTCTGCTTAGGCATTGGAATCATCTCTGGAACGTTCGTCTTTGAAATGCATAATTCTCTATTCCTTAGATAAACATTCATTAGGAAATAATTGGCTTTCTTTTGTTTTAAATTTATCATGCAATTTTAAAGACATACCAAAAGGCATAAAGAATAATAAAATACTGTATAGCCATCGCCATCACCCAGCTTCATAAACTGGATTCATTGTTTTTGTTACCAACACACTTGATTCTCTTTGTGTAGACCTCCCTTCCCCAATGGCAGAAATCACAACCCTCAATTTCTGAAATCAGTTCCATGAATTTTTCACATTCTTATTACGTACGTATCTGTCTTTAAGGAATGTACACCAGTGAGTATTCTTACATGGTTTCCTATAAGATATATTTGCATGTTTCAGTTTTGTATAAAGAGTAGAATACTACAGTATGCTTCTAACACTTTTTTTTCCTGCTAGACATTATGACTGTGATTCATCCATAATTTTACACATAGGGAGGGTTCACTCCTTTTCATTCAGTAGAGTATTCTATGATGTGAATTTATCACGATTCATGTACTCCTTCTTCGGTAGGTGAGCATGTAGGTAGTTTCTCCTTCTTCTCCTTTTGGCTGTGACGAACAACGATGCTATGAATACTCAGGTACGTGAGCCCTGGTACAAACGTGCAGGAGTTTCTCTAGGGCAGTGCTTTCCCAACCTTCTCTGAGTTATGGGATACGTAGAAAATAATATTTTTGCAGGCTGTTCACAGCTGCAGGAACTGGCCCAAGCTTCCAGACCTCAGTAGATTGATTGAGGAGCTCTGCTCAAGGTAAACTTTGGAGCGGAATGGCTTAGCTGGAGGGTGCATGTATTTTTAACTTTGTTAGACGTCAAATTGTTATCCCAAATAGCTGTGCCATTTCTACATCCCAACCAGCAGTACATAAGGTTCTCATTCCCCCATATCCTCATCAATACTTGGAAATGTTGGATTTTTCACATTTTTGTCCATCTGATCCACTTTTGCTTTTATACCTCTCCTTTATATCCTTTGCCATATATCTGTTGTGTTGCTTGCATTTTGTATTGAGTTGTAGTGGGTTTTTTTAATTGAAGTATAATTCACTTACAGTATTGTGTTAGTTTCAGGTGTACAGCTTAGGGATTCAGGTTTTTTTCAGATTATATTCCATTATAGGTTATTACAAGGTACTGAATATAATTCCCTGTGCTATGCAGTAAATCCTTGTTGCTTATTTCTTTTACGTATAGTAGTTTGTATCTGTTAATCCCATACTCCTAATTTGTCCCTTCCTCCGTCCCTTTCCCCTTTGGTAACCATAAGTTTGTTTTCTATGTCTGAGTCTGTTTCTGTTTTGTGTATAGATTCACATTGAGTTATATATTGCTTATAGTAACCTTTTGTCAGTTCTAAGTGCTGCAAATATGTGCTCTCAGTCGATAAGTTGTTTTCCACTTTCTTTGGACACTTGTAAGTTTTAAATTGTGATGTTGTCAACTTTAACAGTTTTTCCTTTATGTTTTCCATTTCTCATCTTGTAAGAAATGCTTCCCTAGTAATAGAAGGGCATAAAAATACTCTTCTTATGTTTACTTATAATTTTTTTTCAATTTTTGCTTATTTGCGTTTATGATAGGAGGTAGGAATCTAATTGTATGTTTTCTGCTTGGATAATGAATCGTTCCAGGGCCCCTTATCACATGGTCATCTTTCCCCCACTCCCCTGCATCAGCAAAGGACAACTCTGTCAAAATAACAAGCACCGATTCTGATTTTATTTATTTACTTATTTTTGCGGTATGCGGGCCTCTCACTGTTGTGGCCTCTCGCGTTGCGGAGGCTCCAGATGCGCAGGCTCAGCGGCCATGGCTCACGGGCCCAGCCACTCCGCGGCATGTGGGATCTTCCCGGACCGGGGCACGAACCCGTGCCCCCTGCATAAGCAGGTGGACTCTCAACCACTGCGCCACCAGGGAAGCCCCCTGATTTTATTTTTTAAGTTTGCTAAATTTTGATTTTGAAAATAGAACTTCAGGGAAAATACTGGAATTCTTCCTTTTGAAATGAAAATCACTGGGTTGGAAGTAGGAAGACTTGAGTTCTGAACCAGATTGCGCGAGAGTGCTCTGGTCCTGTCCGGTAGTATATACAGCATATATGATCTAGGTCAAAAGTGTTAGACTTTTTGGCTTTGAGGCCAAGTTCAGATTCCTCCACTTTGGGAGTTTGGGAGATCATACAGCATATATGATCTAGGTCAAAAGTGTTAGACTTTTTGGCTTTGAGGCCAAGTTCAGATTCCTCCACTTTGGGAGTTTGTGGTAAAGCCCACGAGGAAGAAAGGGAATAGAAGACCCTGCCTCTATGAATGATCACCTCATGCAACTGGAGAGTCACGTGTGGGAGCAGTGTGGTCAGAACTCATTTCTGGTTTGTTCATCTGTGGCTCTTGTTAGCAGGTCACATGGCTGAAAGCCTGGAGGCAGAGGAAACCTGTGGGGCTCTTTGCCCCATCAAGGGGACTGAGGCATGGCAGACCCTTGAGGTGGCAGGGACTCAGCTCAGTAAAGTGAGTCCTTAACCTCTTTGACCTTGGTTTCCCCATCTGTTAAGCAACACTGAGCAGCTGCTTTCTCATGTCTTTGGTTTTCGCAAGTGTGTGGGGTGGTTGTGTATAGCGTCGGTCACCGTAGAACCAGGGAGCTGTCCCATGGCTTTCTGAATCTGTTGTCTTTACGCTTTCAGAAATTGGTGCTGTTTCATTTTGTAATGGCTGAAAGTCACATTTGGAATAACTGTTCATTTTAGAAGGCTCCAAAATACTACTTTTTGAAAACATTTCCCCACTTCATTCCATAGTGGAGATTATCCTGCAAACAAGAGGACTTGGGCAAAACTCTCTACTGGTGGAAATGTGTTCAGCTTTACTGATGTATTTTCAGCAACACACGTCAAATTTTGTGACTTTCTGAGTGACCTTGCTGTAGAGAGCGGGGTGGGAAATTATTCTTTCATTTATAACACTGTGGTCATACACCCCCCCAAAATATACCTTTTAGGCTCCTTGTGAAGAAATACAGTCTAATGGCCAAGAGAACCATTTGGACTCAGATCAGGGTTTCAATGATTGCAAACCAGGAGGAGGACCCTGTGGAACTAAATTAACTTCTTCTTTAAGCCTTAGTTTATTCTTCTTTCTATGAAATAATAAGAGTAATTCACCCACATGGCTCTGAATTTTCAATAAGGTAACACGTGTAAAACACTGAGTTGTTTGCTCACAGGCTAGCTACTTATATTATTATTGATGTGTTTTCATGATTCTTGACTTATTTTTCTTTATTAAATTAAAAATCATCTAAGTCACACTGAACTCTTTACCCACTGACCATAGACTCTTCCCATTTTATTTCCCAGTACTCTAAGTTTCTGTACACAGGGTTAATATTATAGGCTTATAGCACGTACTTGATCTGGATCAGAGTTTATCTATAAGAAGAGTCCTCTTTTTATTATTTATAGGTGGTGGAAACTGACTGGAAATAGAGATAAGTTTATAAAACTTCTTTCATAATATTCACCTATTTTGTATGTCACATAATCCATAAATTGTTTGGAAGGTCGATGTCCAGAAGACACATTATAATGTGTGTGTGATAAAGGAGGCTCCACCTCTTACACGTGAAAAATGTTACAAAATTCTTTATTATTGTTTCTCCCAGGCCTGACTCCTCTTTCCCAGGTAATCGGGTAGACAGGGAAGAATCTTCACGGGTGCATGCAGGGTGAGGCTGCTGGACCAAGTGGGGGGTGTCCTCGTGACTACACAGGGAAAGAAAGTAATTGTCACTCAAGTTTTTGCAGATTCAAATAAAACAAAACAAAAAGCCAAGAGTTCAGACCAAAAAATAATGTTACGTGAGACTTCTTGATTTTCATCATACAATGGTGGATCCACTCCTAAGAGGTCAACTCTGCCTCATCTGCATGTGCCACCTTCGCTGTTAAAGTTATATATTTTGAGGATAGCTCCAAGATGGCGGAGGAGTAAGACGCGGAGATCACCTTCCTCCCCACAAATACATAAGAAATACGTCTACACATGGAACAACTCCTACAGAACACCTACCGAACGCTGGCAGAAGACCTCAGACCTCCTAAAAGGCAAGAAACTCCCCACGTACCTGGGTAGGACAAAAGAAAAAAGAATAAAAAGAGACAAAAGGATAGGGACGGGACCTGCACCAGTGGGAGGGAGCCGTGAAGGAGGAAAGGTTTCCACACACTAGGAAGCCCCTTCGCGGGCGGAGACTGCGGGTGGCGGAGGGGGGAAGCTTCGGAGCCACGGAGGAGAGCACAGCAACAGGGGTGCGGAGGGCAAAGCGGGGAGATTCCGGCACAGAGGATCGGTGCCGACCGGCACTCACCAGCCCAAGAGGCTCGTCTGCTCACCCGCCGGGGCGGGTGGGGCTGGGAGCTGAGCCTCGGGCTTCAGTCGGAGCACAGGGAGGGGACTGGGGTTGGCGGCGTGAACACAGCCTGCAGGGGGTTAGTGCGCCACGGCTGGCCTGGAGGGAGTCTGGGAAAAAGTCTGGACCTGCCTAAGGAGCAAGAGACCATTGTTTCGGGTGCATGAGGAGAGGGGATTCAGAGCGCTACCTAAACAAGCTCCAGACACGGGCGTGAGCCGTAGCTGTCAGCGCGGACGCCAGAGGCGGGCATGAGACGCTAAGGCTGCTGCCGCCACCAAGAAGCCTGCGTGCGAGCACAGGTCACTCTCCACACCCCCCTTCCGGGGAGCCTGTGCAGCCCGCCACTGCCAGGGTCTGGGGATCCAGGGACAACTTCCCCGGGAGAACGCACGGCGCGCCTCAGGCTGGTGCAACGTCACACTGGCCTCTGCCGCCGCAGGCCCGCCCCGCACTCTGTGCCCCTCCCTACCCCAGCCTGAGTGAGCCAGAGCCCCGAATCAGCGGCTCCTTTAACCCCGTCCTGTCTGAGCCAAGAACAGATGCCCTCAGGTGACCTACACGCAGAGGCGGGGCCAAACCCAAAGCTGAGCCCCTGTGAGCTGTGAGAACAAAGAAGAGAAAGGGCAGTCTCTCCCAGCAGCTTCAGAAGCAGCGGATTCAATCTCCACAATCAACTTGATGAACCTGCATCTGTGGAATACATGAATAGACAACAAATCATCCCAAAATTGAGGCGCTGGACTTTGGGAGCAACTGTAGACTTGGGGTTTGGTTTGTGCATCTAATTTGTTTCCGGTTTTATGTTTATCTTAGTTTAGTATTTAGAGCTTATTATCGTTTGTAGATTTGTTTATTGATTTGGGTGCTCTCTTCCTTTTATATATATATATATATGTATATATATATAATTTTTTTTTACCCTTTTTCTTTTAGTATAGTTTTTAGCGCTTGTTACCATTGGTGGGTTTGTTTTTTGGTTTGATGGCTCCTTTCTTTCTTTCTTTTTTAAAATTACTTTTTAATTTTTTTATTTTTAATGATATATTTTAATTTTTTTTAATACCTATTTTATTTTATTTTTCTTTCTTACTTTTGTTTTCCCTTTTCTTCTGAGCCGTGTGGTTGACAGGGTCTTGGTGCTCCAGCAGGGTGTCAGGCCTGTGCCTCTGAGGGGGGAGAGCCAAGTTCAGGACATTGGTCCACCAGAGCCCTCCCAGCCCCAAGTAATATCAGTCAGCGAAAGCTCTCCAAGAGATCTCCATCTCAACGTGAAAAACCAGCTCCACTCAACGACCAGCAACCTACAGTGCTGGACACCCTATGCCAAACAACTAGCAAGACAGGAACACAACCCTGCCCATTAGCAGAGAGGCTGCCTAAAGTCATAATAAGGTCACAGACACCCCAAAACACACCACCGGATGCAGTCCTGCCCACAAGAAAGACAAAATCCAGCCTCATCCACCAGAACACAGGCACTAGTCCCCTCCACCAGGAAGCCTATGCAACCCACTGAACCAACCTTATCCATTGGGGGCAGACACCAAAAACAGCGGGAACTATGAACCTGAAGTCTGCAAAAAGGAGACCCCAGAAACAGTAAGTTAAGCAAAATGAGAAGACAGAGAAATTCACAGCAGATGAAGGAGCAAGGTAAAAACCCAGCAGATCAAACAAATGAAGAGGAAATAGGCAGTCTACCTGAAAGAGAATTCAGAATAATGATAGTAAAGATGATCTAAAATCTTGGAAATAGAATGAAGAAAATACAAGAAACATTTAAGAAGAACTAAAGAGCAAACAAACAATGATGAACAACACAATAAATGAAATTTAAAATTCTCTGGAAGGAATCAATAGCAGAATAACTGAGGGAGAATAACGGATAAGTGACTTGGAAGATAAAATAGTGGAAATAACTACCGCAGAGCAGAATAAAGAAAAAGAACGAAAAGAACTGAGGACAGTCTCAGAGACCTCTGGGACAACATTAAATGCACCACCATTCGAATTATAGGGGTCCCAGAAGAAGAAGAGAAAAAAAAGGGACTGAGAAAATATTTGAAGAGATTATAGTTGAAAACTTCCCTAATATGGGAAAGGAAATAGTCAATCAAGTCCATGAAGCGCAGAGAGTACCATACAGAATAAATCCAAGGAGAAACATGCAAGACACATATTAATCAAACTGTCAAAAATTAAATACAAAGTAAAAATATTAAAAGAAGCAAGGGAAAAGCAACAAATAACATATAAGGGAATCCCCAAAAGGTTAACAGCTGATCTTTCAGCAGAAACTCTGCAAGCCAGAAGGGAGCCGCAGGACATATTTAAAGTGATGAAAGGGAAGAACCTACAACCAAGATTACTCTACCCAGCAAGGATCGCATTTAGATTCAACGGAGAAATGAAAACCTTTACAGACAAGCAAAAGCTACCAAAATTCAGCACCACCAAACCAACTTTACAACAAAGGCTAAAGGAACTTCTCTAGGCGGGAAACACAAGAGAAGGAAAAGACCAATAGCAAACAAAAAACAATTAAGAAAATGGTAACAGGGACATACATATCGATAATTACCTTATATGTAAATGGATTAAACGCTCCAACCAAAAGACATAGACTGACTGAATGGATACAAAAACAAGACCTGTATATATGCTGTCTACAAGAGACCCACTTCAAACCTAGAGACACATACAGACTGAAAGTGATGGGATGGAAGAAGATATTCCATGCAAATGCAAACCAGAAGAAAGCTGGAGTAGCAATTCTCCTATCATACAAAATAGACTTTCAAATAAAGACTATCACAAGAGACAAAGAAGGACACTACATAATGATCAAGGGATCAATCCAAGAAGATATAACAATTGTAAATATTTATGCACCCAACATACGAGCACCTCAATACATAAGGCAAATGCTAACAGCCATAAAAGGGGAAATCGACAGTAACACAATCATAGTAGGGGACTTTAACACCCCACTTTCACCAATGGACAGATCATCCAAAATGAAAATAAATAAGGAAACACAAGCTTTAAATGATACATTAAACAAGATGGACTTAATTGATATTTATAGGACAGTCCATCCAAAACCAGCAGAACACACTTTCTTCTCAAGTGCTCATGGAACATTTTCCAGGATAGATCATATCTTGGGTCACAAATCAAGCCTTGGTAAACTTAAGAAAATTGAAATCGTACCAAGTATCTTTTCCGACCACAACGCTCTGAGACTAGATATCAATTAAAGGAAAATATCTGTGAAAAATACAAACACATGGAGGCTAAACAATATGCTACTAAATAACCAAGAGATCACTGAAGAAGTCAAAAAATACCTAGAAACAAATGACAATGAAAACATGACGACCCAAAACCTATGGGATGCAGCAAAAGCAGTTCTAAGAGGGAAGTTTATAGCAATACAATCCTACCTCAAGAAACAGGAAACATCTCAAACAAACTAACCTTACACCTAAAGCAACTAGAGAAAGAAGAACAAACAAAAGCCAAAGTTAGCAGAAGGAAAGAAACCATAAAGATCAGATCAGAAATAAATGGAAAAAAAATGAAGGAAACAATAGCTAAGATCAATAAAACTGAAAGCTGGTTCTTTGAGAAGATAAAATTGATAAACCACTATCGAGACTCATCAAGAAAAAAAGGGAGAAGACTCAAATCAATAGAATTAGAAATGAAAAAGGAGAAGTAACAACTGACACTGCAGAAATACAAAGGATCCTGAGAGATTACTACAAGCAACTTTATACCAATAAAATGTACAACGTGGAAGAAATGGACAAATTCTTAGAAAAGCACAACCTCCAGAGACTGAACCAGGAAGAAATAGAAAATATAAACAGACCAGTCACAAGCACTGAAATTGAAACTGTGATTAAAAATCTTCCAACAAACAAAAGCCCAGGACCAGATGGCCTCGCAGGTGAATTCTATCAAACATTTAGAGAAGAATTAACACCTATCCTTCTCAAACTCTTCCAAAATACAGCAGAGGGAGGAACACTCCCAAACTCATTCTATGAGGCCAAAACCAGACAAAGATGTCACAAGAAATGAAAACTAAAGACCAATATCATTGATGAACATAGATGCAAAAATCCTCAACAAACTACTAGCAAACAGCATCCAACAGCACATTAAAAGGATCATACAGGTCTTCCCTGGTGGCGCAGTGGTTGAGAGTCCGCCTGCCGATGCAGGGGTCACAGGTTCGTGCCCCGGTCCGGGAAGATCCCACATGCCGCGGAGCGGCTGGGCCCGTGAGCCATGGCCGCTGAGCCTGCGCATCTGGAGCCTGTGCTCCACAACGGGAGAGGCCACAACAGTGAGAGGCCCGCATATCACAAAAAAGAAAAAAAAAATACCGTACGCTAACACATAGGGAATCTAAAAAAAAAAGAAGAAAATGGTTCTGAAGAACCTAGGGGCGGGGTAAGAATAAAGACATAGATGTAGAGAATGGGCTTGAAGACAGGGGGAAGGGGAAGGGGAAGCTGTGACAAAGTGAGAGAGTGGCATGGACGTATATACACTACCAAACGTAAAATAGATAGCTAGTGGGAAGCAGCCGCATAGCACAGGGGGATCAGCTCGGTGCTCTGTGACCACCTAGAGGGGTGCGATAGGGAGGGTGGGAGGGAGACACAAGTGGGAGGGGATATGGGGATATATGTCTACGTATAGCTGATTCACTTTGTTATAAAGCAGAAACTAACACACCATTGTAAAGCAATTATACTCCAAAAAAGATGTTAAAAAAAAATAAAAGAAGAAACTAACGATGAACATGGAAGTGCGAGAAGCGGATTTTTTTTTTTAAAAGCAGAGGGAATACATCAAGTTTAAGGAGCCTGTGCAGCTTCTTGTAGGAAGACTTGTTTATCAGATGGGAAGAAATTGTCCGAAGAGGGAACCCGGGATTGACAGGTGGCTTCCTAGCCTACGTCCTACATCTGAGCATCCTTTACCTTCTCTTTGGTTCTAGGGATGAACCTGATGGCTTGCTTACCTGTGAATGTCATGGTTTAGAAGTGAAATTGGGTATGAAAACAAAGTCCATTTATTCAATAAGATACAAAGGAGTATGTCTTTTTTATAGCTAGCATTTAAATAAAATATGAACTGTCATTTAATGACACAGGTGTGAGGAAACACACACTGGACTAAAATGTTAAAGGTATTTGTTCCACATGTGCAGTAAATACTAAACAAGGAGAAAGCTCCAAGGATTCTACAATCCTTCTTACATATCAAGTTGTATTTTTCTTGCTTAAGAGGCATTAAAATTTGTCCTCTTTCTACAAGATCTCAGTTACATGGGATGAGTCAATAATTTTATGAATAGTTCACATTCTCAGAATTTTTAATGTCCTTTTTAAAATAGCAAAATTTCCAAGATGTATAGTACACAGTTCTATGTGTTAGTACACAAAACTTACTGAATTTAGGGTCACCTTTGTTATAGAGGCAGATGTTTGGGAACGTTACGTTGACTCTCTATTAAACACTGAAAATAACCATAAAAATTACATATTTTATTCAACATAGTACATTTTATTTCTTTAAATTTAAGCACAGTAAACTGTGTATTAGATTTATCTAGCAAGTAAATATAGATTCCTTGCCATTAAACTTGCATATTTTCCATGCAATCTTTCTTGTCCTAAGTTCTTCTTTTAATATTACTTTTTTATAAGGATTTCTTTCCTAGTATTATGGACTTAAGTACATAAAAGCCTGCCTATGAAATATGTGTAAGTAAAAGATTAATTCCTGATAATTTCCTCAGATTATCCTAACTGTTCCTCTCTGAACAAGAAATATTCTTTTAAGTTTCTGTTAATAAAAATCTAATTCCTGCAGATGCAGTATGATATGCTCATCCATTATTCATGTCCTGTCATTCTCTGATTAGGGGTTAGCAACCTGGGAACACAGAAGAATTTAGTTAATGATAAAGTGGGTTATTTTCCAAACGCCACATCAAACTTCAAAATATATGTCGTTCATGAAATAGTCTTAGTACGTTGTATTTTTCCTGTTACATATTTGTACTTATATTAAAATTCGTCCTTTTTTCCCCCCAAGTAGGTAGGGGTAAATTTAAATAAATGGTTCATTTTGTGTTCCGATGAACAAAGTAAAATTGCATGTATCTATAAGTGTCCTTAAAAATATTTAGCTGCCTAGGTTTCTTAAAGAACTTTAAAATTGGTGAACCAGAGAAATGAATTACTTGTAGGACTGTAACCCAGATTGAGAGGTTATGTATCTCTGCCGCTTCTTCTTCTACACACAGACAAACAGATCACGTAAATGCATTTCCAAGATTTTTGCTTGCCTTGCTTGTCCCTGGTAAGAATACCATTGCTCTCACTTCTACTGTTATTTATACACTTAACTTTCATTTCATCCCTATATCTTTTGCTTGAATATTTCCGAGGAAGCACTCAACCTTCTCCAGAAAGGTACCTACATTTCACCCTCCATGACTTATCTCAAATTCATTGTTTTTAAATAAAATTGCAGAGGATCCTGGAATTCACTTGGAAACGAGTGTTTCTTCCTGGATTGGATTAAAAACAGAGAACCTGAACTTGTGCAGCCATTTTTACCTTACACAGAGATGCACTGAAAAACATTTGACGGCTGGCCAGGGAGGTCGCCCACCACAGCCTTGCTGAGACAGCCTGTAACTCAGTTGTTGGGTCTGGGAGGAATTTGGGGGCAGCTGATATGACCAGAACTGCGGGGGAGGCTTGGACTGGTAACTCTCTATGAATCGATAAGGAATTGCCTCAATATTGCAGGAGCCAGTAGCGCTGGGCCCGTGGATACTGGCTCTGTGGCCCCGTGTCACATCCTCTCCAGGCTAGTTTGTCCAGACTGTGACGGGAGGAAAGTGGTATTGAACACTGATAATCACGGTAAAAGTCATCCTTATTACTTCCATGGCTTGAGTTTTTAAGAAAGAAAAAATTGGTGAAAAATCCTTGGGCCTTCTTGGCTGTGCAGTGCTAAACCCCGCAGCACCAAAATCATGACAGTGGGAGATTAAAGGTCTGTTGGAACCTCTCACGTTCCCTTCAGGTTCCTGGCGTTTCACCCTTTCACGAGAGCAGTGACATCTAGTGTCGTCCCCCCACCCCCACCCCAAGACAGCAGTGACTCTGAACTAAGTGTGTTTATTTCAGAAGTAGCCTAGGTGCAACTAGAGGTGATCATACCAAATGAAGTAAATCAGAAAGAGAAACACGATTCCACTTATATGTGGAATCTGAAATAGGACACAAATGAGCCTATCTGTGAAACAAACAGAATCACAGACATAGAGAACAGACTGGTGGTTGCCAAGGGGGAGGGGGCTGGGGGAGGGATGGAGTGGGAGGTTGGGGTTAGTAGATGTAAACTGTTATATAGAGAATGGATAAACAACAAGGTCCTACTGTGTAGCACAGGGCACTTCATTCAATCTCCTGGGATAAACCATAATGGAAAAGTATATAAAAAAGAATGTATATATGTGTATAACTGAGTCACTTTGCTGTACAGCAGAAATTAACGCAACATTGTACATCAACTATACTTCAATTAAGAAAAAAACCCTAGGAGATACCTTATGAGACAGCTATATGAATAAAAAGTTTATAACTCTGAAAAAAAAAAACAGAAATCAGATAGAGCTGGATTGAATCACGTTTCTAACACTGAGATTAGAACTTCTCTTATTTTTAATTTCCTTATTATAAAAGAGAGAGATTATTGCGTAACTCACCAGGTAGTTACAAAGATTAAATCAGACAATGTATGTCAGCTGTTTAAAGTGGTTTGTTTATAATAGTCTTAAAAAAAAAGTTGCCCCTAAAAAAAAAAACACACAAAGAAGTAGCTTACACGCTTGACTTCATCTGGGGCCTGACTTTCACCGTTTTTGAAACCCGTCCCATTAATCTAAGGGGCCTCGTCTGTTCCAGATTTTCATGACCACTGGGGCAGGTTGGCCTGGGAGGCCAGACATTTTCTTGTGTTCTGGCCCCGTGCCACACAGTACTCAGCTCAGAGGCTCCCTGGGAATAAGGCACTTCTGGGACTAATCTGAGGATTTGCAAAGCATTTCAAGTGAGCCCAAAACTACTTTTAATAAAAAGCGAGTAGAGGCTTAAGACCAGCCTTTTCTCCTAATGCATTTTGACAAAAACGGTCATTTTGAATTAGATGGGAGTGGAAAGCTCTTAAGGAATAAAAATGAAAACTCACCAAAATCTTTTATGTTTATATGTGTTCTGAAGTTTTCTGCTCATTTTCAGATTTTTTTTTTATGCCTAGGACTTCATGAATATGTATTTTATTTGTACTTTTTGGTGAGCACAGTACAGAGGAATTGAGTGAGTTTGCGAGAGAAGAATTTTTTTAAACATATTTATTGGAGTATAATTGCTTTACATTGTTGTGTTAGTTTCTGCTGTACAACAAAGTGAATCAGCTATACGTATACATATATCCCCATAGCTCTTCCCTCTTGCGTCTCCCTCCCACCCTCCCTATCCCAGCCCTCTAGGTGGTCACAAAGCACCGAGCTGATCTCCCTGTGCTATTCGAGCTGATCTCCCTGTGCTATTCGGCTGCTTCCCACTAGCCATCTATTTTACATTTGGTAGTGTATATATGTCCATGCCACTCTCTCACGTCATCCCAGCTTACCCTTCCCCCTCCCTGTGTCCTCAAGTCCATTCTCTACGTCTGCGTCTTTATTCCTGTCCTGCCCCTAGGTTCTTCAGAATCATTTTTTTTTTTGATTCCATATACATGTGCTAGCATACGGTATTTGTTTTTCTCTTTCTGACTTACTTCACTCTGTATGACAGACTCTAGGTCCATCCACCTCACTACAAATGACCCAATTTCGTTTCCTTTTGTGGCTGAGTAATATTCAATTGTATATATGTGCCACATCTTCTTTATCCATTCGTCTGTTAGTGGACACTTAGGTTGCTTCCATGTCCTGACTGTTGTACATAGAGCTGCAATGAACATTGTTGTACATGACTCTATTTGAATTATGGTTTTCTAAGGGTTTATTGAAAGAGAAGAATCTTTTTAGAAAGGTTTGCTACAAATCCTGCCCACCCCCACACTCCTGAACACTCCCCCCGCCATCACCCACCTCTGAGGCCTTATAGATGTTTAAGAATGGCCTGTAAACCACTGTTTCCGTTTCTGGTTTTAGTCTAATGTTGGTGGCAAGGAGATCTTTTTATTGTTTCTTATTTAGAGCAACTCCTGCTGGGCTGTACACAGTTGAGCTTGTGCTAATGTGGACCTTTGAATACCCACTTGCTCTCATTCTAGAATTCTCTTTTTATTTTCATTTAAAATAAGTCTTGGGGGTGGCCGTCTCGTAGAGTCTGTCAGAAGAGCTTTTTCATAGGTCTCTTCAGTCCCTTCAGTTTTAAGCAAAAGTGAAAAACACATAGTTATTTCATCACTAGTGGGCATGTCTTAGGATGACAACTCTTTGAGCCATTATTGGCAGTGACTTGGTTAGTGATGTCAGATACTGAGTGCTAGGATGTCTCTATCTCATCTACATTCAGTTGTTGTAGACACACACACACACACACACACACACACATATATATATATATATATATTTTTTTTTTAACTTGTACAGAATAGCATAAACGCTCATCTTCTGTTAGTTCGGGTTGGGGGAAGCAGGCTGAAACGCCATCTGCTGGTTCCTTCCCTTTTTTCACAAAACCCTTCTTGTAGTTAAAAAAAAAAAAATCCATTATTTGAAATTTAGCCATTCCTCTCCAGATTCCAACACAGATTTCTCATGAAAAGCTTCCTAAAAGCTAGCAAAAATCCATATATTGGTTTTTAGATTTCTGCCTGGGTTATGGGGCCAGTGACAACATAACCCAGTCAGGATGGAGGTGCATTTCTTTATGGACCAAGTTCACTTATTTGGACCAAGTTCTCCAATTCCTAGAGATAACCAAGAGATCCTTCCTGGGCTGTAAATAGATTCTTGATCTTCATTCACTTCTTCATATATTCATTGAACAAATATTTCCTTAGCATGTGCTATGAGCCAGCCACATGGGGTGCATCAGTGGACAAATATGTCTTGTTATCCTGTATCCATCCCAGGAAATTCCTTGCCCACATGGGTTTACATTTTAGTGGGAGATTCAGCAATAAACCATAAACCTAATAAGTCCATTGTTTAATATGGTGGAACTTGGAAATGTTGTAGAAAAAAGTGGCACTCAGGAGAAGGGAGATGGATGGGCAGATGGAAGCTGGGACCGTCCTGGTTGAGAGAGTACAGCTTGAGCAAAGTTAGGCATGAGAAAGAAGCCATGTACGTATCTAGGAAGAGGGAACAGCCACTGCAAAGGCCTAAGGAGGAAGTTTGCCCGGTGGGTCCAGAAACACCTAGAAGACCACGTGGCTGGGGCAGAGAGAGTGAGGGAGACAGCGGGTAGGAGATGAGATGCGCAAGGAGCCAGGCCAGCACATTTGCTGAAACATCTCTCGTTACCCTCTCTCCACCCCCGGAAATGCCTGCCCCTAGATCGCCTTTAATGGACTTTCCTTGCTTGACGTGGAGAGCGTATTCTAGTTTTCAGTGGGAATTTCACATTAGTGTGCAGAGCCCCTGTGTCTTGTATCATTCTGTGTCATGATTGATGTGCCTTCTATCCCCTGGGTTACATTTTCTGGGACCTTCTAAGGGTTTGGGGGAGGGCTGAATTGTAAGGGACTGTCCCCTCTGGGGCTGGGATGGCAGCAAGCCTGGCCTTAGCCATCTAATAGAAATACATCTTGTTTGACTAACCTGTAACCAATGTAAATTCTTTGTTAGAGCTTCCCTTACTAAACCCTGAAGCTGTTTTTGCCATGAATGGGATGGCAATCTATCTTTTTGGCTAATCAGTTCAACTAAATGACCTATTGATTAAGTCAAATAGACAAAGAGATTTGTTTTCCTGCTGTATTGATCCTCATTGAGTCTCATGCAGTTTGATTAATTTGAACTCGTAAAAGTATAGATTCCAAGGGGCATGAGCTATTCTCTGTTGTAACTTTTTTATT
The DNA here is from genome assembly GCF_949774975.1 of Lagenorhynchus albirostris. Taxonomy (NCBI): domain Eukaryota; kingdom Metazoa; phylum Chordata; class Mammalia; order Artiodactyla; family Delphinidae; genus Lagenorhynchus; species Lagenorhynchus albirostris. The sequence goes on from NC_083095.1 coordinate 188,315,764, forward strand.
CCGTAGCTCAGAGTGTGCTTTCTGATGTACAGCACAACCATTCAATCAGCTCTGTGTGTGTGTGTGTGTGTGTGTGTGTGTGTGTGTGTGTGTGTGTGTGAAATTTATCTCTTACTGTAAATTCTACCTCCAGAATTCAGAGTGGTATTTTTCCACTCGTGTTCTTACGAGAAGACAAGTGAGTTTCAGAGATTTGTTGTTTTATAACTTGTTCCTTCTTTGCCTCAAATATAAAATGACTCAGCAGTCACTGCTCTTTGTGGGGGGGCAGGGGGGGCGGGAATAATTGATTTGAGCTGGTGGTGAAAAAGAGAATCAGATGACCTGAGCATTCGGTTTCCTGGTACAGTTGGCAAAGACATTTGACCTTCTCAGAAAGGTCAGGCTCTAAGGACTGGATATTGTCAACTTTTCAATATTAGTTACTAGAAAGTGCACTGCCTGACCCTTCTGCCATGTTCCTCTTGATGTATCTGTGGCCCTGAAACAAATTGTCAAAGGCAGAAGTGAACCAGCACAGAAGACATATCAGAAATTCTGTGTGGCTCTGTGTATCACATCTAGGTTAAATAGCCGGTTGGGGCATCCTTTGGAATATAAGACTTTGGGGGAAATTCAGGTATTATATCCTAATCGTTTTTCACATTTGCATTTCCCTGAAGTTCAAGACCTTCTATTATTCACCTTATCTCTGAGCAATTTTACTTTCCATCTTAGCTTCTCTTCTTAGCTGTCTCCTTATTGGATCTCATCATCTACGTTTATTTCTCTAGTCTAGAGGATCCTAAAGGGCGAAGTTTGAATTTTTCCCTTTTATAGGAGAATACAGTCTTGCTCGTGATACAGAGAAATTAACCTGGATGGGGCACAGGGCAGCTCTGCCTGGCTGGGCTGGTTTGCTCTAGTTAGAAAGGAAAGACTGAATCCCAGGCAACTGGCTGGTCCCTGGCAGAGGCTCCCAAAGGTCTTCATCTTTTTTCCTTTAGTCTTTAGAATTTTCAGAACTTGATACCTGTTTCTATTCCAGTGCAAGAATAAAACTCATTCCATGGAGAAGTAACAATAATATTGACTATGTCATGAAGCAATATGGAAATGAAGAATTTACTGGTACCCATGCCCTACTGCCATCTGCTAATTCCTGGAACTATTGTTTTCTTCTCTTAGAATTCATTAGATATTTCACAAGTTTCCATTAAGGACACTTTTTGCTTGTGAGCACTTAAAAGCACTTTAAAAGACCTTTATAAATCCATTAAAAAGAAGTAAAAAGTTTGAACAAGTTCTCTCTTTCTCCCCTAATATAGTTTTCCTTTTCTTCATTGAAGCCAATACAGAATCTTGGACCGCGTTTTGTATCTTATCTTAAGATAAGATACAATGTTTACCTTCTAAAAGTAGCACGGACCAGATCGCCATTGAGACAGAGTTGCTCTTTATATCAGCAGAAGTATTCCAGTTAATAAATGAAGACGGGATCAAAGAATTTGAGTTTCATCGTGTTTCAGTCCTGATGACTGATGGGCTGTAGGCCGGATACCAGCAGTTGCTACCTTTACAAAGAAAGGGAGGACCTGGCATGACATCCCTCCTGATGGGAGTACACAGTACAAGTGTGAAGAGTCCTCGCCAAAGTCAGATAGGAATCGGACCAAGCCTCTAGATCTCACTAGCCGTCTACACTGGAGCTTGTAAGATGAAAATACAGGGGTGCCAAATCCAGAATGTGTAAAATTCTCCAGGACAGATGGCCAGTTTTCTTTATAACCAAATTGCAAGGGAGATGATGAAAAGGGACGGTAGGGAATCTGTAGGTGAAAGAAATGTCAGAGCCAGCAGCCATTGCACTGTCTCGACCTCATTTAGACCCTGATTTAAACAAAAGGTTAAAAAACAAGTGTTATGAGACAATAGGGGAAACGTGAACACAGACGGGACATTTGCTAATGTTAAAGGATCACTTAACTTTTTAGTGTGCGACAGTGGTTGTTATTAGGTTCTTTTTAAGTAGCTCCGATCTTTTAGAGATCCATGCTGAAAGATTCATGAATGAATGGAAAACAAGTCGTACTGAAGTCAAAAAGGACATGGAATACAAATTATGGGAAATTTGTCTCAGAATTATGCTTTCCGTTATTAACTTATCCCCTTTGGGTGTTCCGCATGTAATATGATTCATGAATCCCATCTAACTCCATTGTTAACTTATTCCCTTTGGGTGTTCCGCATGTTATATGATTCATGAATCCCATCTAACCCAGCTTGAGACGCTTGAGTTTTTAAAAATGTTATTGAAGTCTAGTTGATTTACAGTGTTGTGTTAATTTCTGCTGTACAGCAAAGTGACTCAGTTATACATATATATATTCTTTTTCATATTCCTTTCCATTATGGTTTATCACAAGATATTGTATATAGTTCTGCACGCTATACAGTAGGACTTTGTTGTTTATCCATCCTATAGATACTAGTTTGCATCTGCTCATCCCAAACTCCCGTTCCTTCCCGCTCCCCCCCACCCCCACCCCCGCCCCTGGCAACCGCAAGTCTGGAGAATGCTTGATGTTTTGCTGTCAATCACTTGCATCTGCTACAGGCATCACACATGGACAAATGAAACCATTTAACTAGGATTCTAAGAATTACTAGTTTTGCTTCAAAATTCTTTTATTTTGATACTTTTTCCTTAATTTTCATGTATCTGGTCTTCAACTGTGGATGATAGTTTAATCATTTACTCAACACTTCTATTTATGTAATACTGAATATTGATAATTTTGTTCTTTGTTCTTTTCTGATGTCAGCCAAGCTTCTCTGCTCAAGGCCAAGGGTAGACGGTCACTTAGCATGGACGTTCTCTTTCCTTCATTTTACATGTCCCGCTATTGCTCAGGCGCTGGCTTTGTAGGATAGACTTTTTTCTTAAATATAATCCATTATATTCCTCCATGTTGGGAAGGGTCAGTGGGACATTTTTTTAAGTTTTATTATTTTTTATTTTTCATACAATTTTAAAGGTTACTTTCCATTTACAGTTATTACAAAATATTGGCTGTCTTCCCTGTGTTGTGCAACACATCCTTGAGCCTGTGCTACACCCAGTAGTTTGTCCCTCCCACTCCCTCCGCACTGATAACCACTCATTTGTTCTCTCTCTCTCTCTCAGTCTGCTTCTTTATTGTTAGATTCACTAGTTTGTTGTATTTTTAGATTCCACATATAAGTGATATCCTACAGTGTTTGTCTTTCTCTGTCCGATTTATTTCACTCAGAATAATACCTTCCAAGACCATCCACGTCTCTGCAAATGGCAAAATTGCATTCTTTTTTATGGCTGAGTAATATTCCACTGTATATCTGTACCACGTCTTTTTTTATCCATTCATCTGTCGATGGACACTTAGGTTGTTTCCATATCTTGGCAGTTGTAAATAATGGTGCTGTGAATGTTGGGGTGCATGTATCTTTTTGAATTAGTGTTTTTGTTTTTTTCTTTTTTGGATCTCCCTGGGGGTGGAATTGCTGATCATATGGTAGTTTATTAAGTTTTTTGAGAAACTTCCATACTGTTCTCCATAGCAGCTGCACCAATTCACATTCCCACCAACAGTGCACAGGGTTCCCTTTTCTCCACACCCTCTCCAGCATTTATTGTTTGTAGATTTTTTGATGATGGCCATGCTGACAGGTGTGAGGTGATAGCTCATTGTGGTTTTGATTTGCATTTCAATGGGGTCTTTTTAATATTGGATATTACACAATCCCTAGCAGGGTGAGATGCAGGTGGAGGGTAAAGAGAGTAGAAATACGGTAAGTAGCTTAAAAAACACCTCCATTAAATCCATACTCAGTACAAGTGTTTTTATATGTCATCTCAACATATTGCAGTAGTCTTTCACAATAAATATTCTGTCCCCCATTTTACAGAACAGGAAACGAGGGTTCTGGGAAATGTGACCTGAGTAGGGACAGACTCAGGATTTGTGACACGGATCCTCCTTCAAGTAATATTCAAAGATTTAACACATTTTCGTAGCAGGGAGCGGGGCTGGCAATGATGAGGGATGCTTTCCGATCTCCATTCACGGGCACTGGCCATTTCAGCAGGAGTTGGACTCATTTTGTCAGCTTCCTAAGAGCTACCGAGAGATCTGAGATCTTTTCCCAAATTATTTTAGCCCTGTTTTAACACTCCTTATAGATCAGTCCTCTGCTTCCCACTCCTTAATTTGCTCTGACCCTTCCTAGCTGGTGAGTGGCAGAGGTGGGGTTTGAAACGTGATCTTCCTGTGTTCTTTGTTTGTGTCATCTGCCAGCATTTCTTAAGATGCGTGAATGTGTGTGGTCGGTCAGATGGTCACTAGTAAATTAACTCCATAAACATTGATTGAGTGGCTCTTGAATTTGCGTATTGTTGTATGGTTTACAAAGAGCTTTCACAGCTATAATCTCATTTAAATCTGACCCAGGAACACAGGGGTGTCACAACCAACCCTCCTTCACATGCAGAACAGACTCCCCAGTAGGGTCAGGACACTCCTGTCTTCTGACTCCCAAGTTTTATGATACTGTAACGCTCCTGTGTTCCTGGGTTTCTTTCAGATGATGCTACTGTCCAGCCTGGGAATAAGAGAAAAGAGGGAAGGGAAGGGGGGGGGTTACTTAGTAGCTGTGATTTTGAAACCAAGAGAATGGCTACTTCAGTGAAACCATTTCTTCGCCCAGAGCTCTAAGGATGGTGTGAATAGCCACGTTAAACACAACACTGTAATTCAACTGTACTTCAATAAAACATAAATTTAAAAAAATAGCCACATTAGAGGTAGAAGAGGAAACCTTCCTTTTGAAAAGACTATGATGATAACACATTTCTTGAAGGTTTAGTAAGAGTTTTATATTTCATGATATAATGGGGTCAGTAAGGCTTCACAGAGGTGATGTCGTTGGAACTGGGTCTCAGTTAGGGAGTCAGGATTTATCTGAAGCAAGAGGGGGGATAAGAGGCAAGACTGTCTCTTCCTGGGAGAGGAAGAATAGGAGACACACTCAGAGGGGTGCTAGAGAAGGGAGGGTTCAGGAGTGCAGGGCAGGAAGGAAGTGTCGGTGGGGGAGTGGCTGAAGCCCCCGGAAGCTTCCATGCCAGAGGTTACATGACCAAAGGGATGGATGAGAATCATGACCCAGTTGGGAAGGTTGACTGACAGAGGAAAGGCCAGAAATGGGATACTACCGTTCTCTCAATTCTGTACTTAATTCCGTCATAATAAACCTGTTTATCAAGAGTGAGAGGTGGTGAGCGGTATCTTCAAGGGACCTTCCACAAAGAGGAAATGTCAGCCTTCAACATTTTTATGTTCTTTCAAAAGAGAAGACGGCCTTCCCACTGAGACACATGCAAACCTTACAGTCAAAGGTTGGATTATTTGATGACTTTTTTAGGCTCAGTTGGAAAGCATCCTGTTCACCCTTCAAGGCAGTATAGGGTAGCAGGAAGGATAGGACCTCAAGAGACAAAATTCCTACACTGGAATCCCGGCTCTGCCGTGTGCTCGCAGTGTGACCTTGGGTATATTACACGGTGTGGTCACAACACTTGCAAGTGTGCTTGGGGACAAGGATTAATCTGTGACTTATAGTTCAGTCCTCTGCCCATTGTGCTTTAAATGCAGTGCCTAATTTTCACCCCTTTCCCGTTTTCTTTCTTCACTTAAAGGATTTCTTTGTACTTTTAAAAAGCATTTTTACAGCAGGAAAAAATATGTATATGCAAAATAAAATACCCCAATTGTGTTTCTTATATACTCATGTGAATAATGTTGGTATGATTAGTATGAGACATTAGTTTTATTCATTAGTATGGGTAATATTGGTATATGAATGAAGAGAAAAGACCAGAATGTTGCTAATCTGAAGACTAAATCCAATTTCAGTTACATGATTTTATTTATTTATTCTTAGAAAACAGGAATGATTATTCCCATATTCAGGGGTTGAGGCAGAAGTTCAGAACTTTAGTTGTATTTCTGCTTGGGAAAATAGCAGAGATCTAAAATTAGTCTTATAAGACCACAGATATGTACCCAGCCAAATTTAATGTGGGATTTTAAAGTTCATGGAGTGAAATAGTTTAAGGCAGCACTGTACAAAGCAAATAAAAAGTGCACTTTTAAACAGGTTTTTTGGTTTGTTTTATTTGGTAAGGTATCAAAACCATTTGAAGAACGTATTTACATTTTTATGATAATGATACTTAAAATATTTGGCATCGTGAAAAATGTATTAAATGTGAAAACATTCACAAAATGAGAGGTTTTTCTTTAAAGGAATTTCTTTACTGGGTATCACATGGGCTACATCAAAAGAAAACACTCCTCTTTGTGGTAGACGTTCCTAATTCTTAGCTGTGGATTTCTACACTGATAATTTAGTTGGTAGTTATGTGTGGCAATGACTAGTGTTAAAGTTGTGATGTTGTATCTATGGAACAGAAACAAACTCACAGACGTAGAGAACAGACTTGTGGTTGCCAAGGGGTGGGGGGGGAGGGGAGGGAAAGATTGGGAGTTGGGGATTAGCAGATCCAAACTATTACGTAGAGGATGGATAAACAACAAGGTCCTACTGTATAGCACAGGAAACTGTATTCAATATCCTGTGATAAACCATAATGGAAAAGAATATGAAAAAGAATAAATGTATAACTGAATTACTTTGCTGTACAGCAGAAATTAATACATTGTAAATCAATTATACTTCAGTAAGATTTTTATTTTAAAGAAAAGCTGTGATGTTAGAACACTTTTTGAAAGGATGTCTATGATCTAGTTATTTCTTTTCCTGTAGTTAAATAAACTTGAGTTAAGGTTTAATAAAATAAGATGAGGTGTAGCTTTAATCCTACCATTTGGGAAAACTGGATTATGGAATGTAGCTCCTTCAGAATTGAAACTAGGCACCTACTCTCAAAGCAAAAAAAAAAATTTTTTTTTAAAAGCAAAGAAGAATCTTGTGATTTAGTCTGTGCAAGTCAGCCTCCTGTCTTCCTAGAGTTGACAGCAGTTGTTTTAACCTGAATCCCTCAAAGACCAATTCTTCCTTCATTCGTCATGTTCCAAGACTAGCCACTCTCAGTACCTAACAGAGGAAATTGCTGGCATCACATTTTATGTAGTAGGTTCAAAGGGACTAACTTATTATTGCAGGGAAGGTGGGAGAAGTTCACAGCGTCCCGAACTCCCTCATTCCCCAACACAGGCAATGCCGTCCAATATGGAATAGGTAGGGGAAAAGCGGTAGAACTCTCCAGAACATCTGAAATCAACAGCATGCATTTCTGCGATAATGTACCATCTCCGTGAAGTTAGAAAATAAAAGCAAAGAGAATGAGCTCCGTCTTGTGGACAGACCATCCTCTGTCACATGCATCTGTTACCCCGATAATTTTTATATGATTCTTAAACGAATATAATATGGGGGAAAGTTTATCAACTGTGGTCTGATTGGAACAATTTCCAGTAAATAAAGACATTCGGTAGCATTAGTGCATGTGTTGGTTTCTTGAGATTTAAGAACATTTTCAAGATATATGGTACTAAATAATAATAAGGGACAGAGAAATCAGGAGAAAAAGCTAGCTTTCTGTTGGGAAAAAAAATCCGTAAATGATGACAAGCAAAACGCGTGATTCTTAAAGAATCATAGACATTTAGATCTAGAAGGAATCTTGGACATCATTTAGTCAAACCTCCTCATCTCACTAGGTGAGGAGATATTCTTTATTTCCTTAATTAAAATGATAAATTAGCATTTCAAGTCCCATGTGAAGTGGAACTAAACCAGGGCAAAGAGGTCCAGTGTTGGGGCAAGTTGCGTTATGTTTTTGAAGCTTCTAGTCAACAGTTCTGTACATGAAGAGGTTAATGTGAGCTGGAAGTTCCTCAAGGAACTTCAGTGAGGGAAAAATCAGGAAGAAGATTAGTTTGGCTGGAGTGAAAGGATACTTCTGAGAACCTCAGGGTTGTTTTTGTTTTTGTTTTTAATATTCTAACAACAGGTATGGAAATAGCTCTGGTTAGCAATAGTCTGAATGCAAAGTGAAAAATACTGTCCCAAATTCTAGGTGTTTGGTAATGCATGGCTCATGGTGTTGTAGTCACCTGTTTTATCTGGGATGTATCTGGACCCTCTCTCAACTAGACGGCCATCTCTTTTAGGGCCTCTGCTGTATATTACAGTCTGTTTCTTATCCATTGCACCTTACCTGGCACCTTAAGCGGCACATCTTTTTTATTTTTTTACTTTATATTGGAGTATCGTTGATTAACGATACTGTGTTAGTTTCAGGTGTACAGCAAAGTGATTCAGTTATACATATACAAGTATCTGTTCTTTTTCAAATTCAATTCCCATTTAGTTTCTTACAGAATGTTGAGGAGAGCTCCCTGTGCTATGCAGTAGGTCCTTGTTGGTTATCTATTTTAAATACAGTAATGTAACTTCTTAAAAACTTGATGATTTATTAGTTGTTGATTGATAACTGCACCTTTGAAATAGAAACCTTATGTTCCTTCGCTATGTGATTCAAAGGTAAAGCATGATGAAGACATACCTTTCTAAATGAGATTCTCTCACTGACTCTCTCTGGGAGTTCTAATTCCTTTCTGTGTCTTTTATTCAAGACTTAATAGATGATCTTATTTACAAAGCAGAAATAGAGACACAGACGTAGAGACCAAACGTGTGGATACCAAGGGGGAGGGGGCAGTGGGGTAAAAGAAAAAAAGACTTAAACTAGGAGTTACAGCCCTCAGTACTTCCCTAGCATGAAGCTCTTTGTAAGCAGCAAGAGACATTTCTTTTCTTTGGTAAAGCTCTCAGCCACGATAGTGATACTATCTGCAAAAATACATAACTTGGAATGGACCAAACCCCCATATAAAATATACTAATGCCTTATTTTGGAAGTTTTCCTCTAGTGGTTTTATTTTATTTTCCTTCCCGAAGCACATAAAAACGACCACAAGGTATTTCTACAAAACATTTCAAGCTCTCTTTTGAAGATAACGATGATACGTATTTTATGATTTTGTTTTCCTTTGGGGGTTAATAATTGAAGGGAATTTTTAAAAGCTTAGTAAGAAGAATTAACCTGGAGGAAGAAGAAGGGCCGATATCAGTAATACTGCCCATAGCACTTTCTGTGTAATCACTCACCTAATTCTCACAACCTCCCTATGCCCAAGGTTATTATCATTCTCATTTTACAGGAGAAGGAATTTAGAAAGAGAAGGAGTCAAGTAACTCATCCACAGTTACTCAGCCGTGATCTGGAGTTCAGCCCTGTCTCCACAGGCAATGGACTTAACCAGTGTACATACAGCCCTTGAATGGACAAAAAGTATAGGAAAAGACTCATTTCCATCTCAAATCCGTGGTTTGCCATGTTTGCTTTAGCGAGGATAAAAAGTTTATTGAGTTACCTGTGAATCTTTAAAAATATGCTTTTGGTGGGGGGCGGTTAGCATTATACTAATCTCATACTTGAACTGTTGGCTGTTGTCCGCAGAGTGGGTTTGTGTCACCCGGTGGCAGAGCTGACTTATGTAATGCCATCTCCGCCTACTGCAATTTGTGGAAAGCTTAAGAAAATAATAATTCTTGAGTGTATTAATTAAAAACCTAAGGCTGAGTTTCCCAGTGTCTTTTACATAGTTGGTAGGGCTTGGGAAAACACAAAGATACGCTCCCCACACGTGTTTTTGACCTGAAACTGGCTAGAGCCTGGCATGGCAGCCACGCCCACACATCGTAGTAGCATCGGCTGCCCTGCTCTGGGGATGGCCGTCGCCCCAGGGGACCCTGGCGTCGCGCAGGCGGCTTCCCGCACCACGCTTCTCACTGGAGGATGAAGCCTCTCTGTTCATTAGCGCTGCTGCGACTTCCATGTGTTCACTGACCTTCAGTTGTAATTTGTGTGTTGCTTTAAAAACTTGTAAGCACTTGAGACTTCGGAGCTAGTCTCTAGTGGAAACATCTGTTTGTTTCTATTACTGTGTCTGTCCACGTTTCTTTCTGTTAGGTTAAGAAAGGGATCATGTCCTAAAAAAGGAAAAAAAAGCGGGGGTGGGGGGGACCCTGCCCTGGGAGATGAGGGTTAGGGTTTGATCTCGGGCTCTGCCAACACTGTGGCTCCAAGGGTGAGAGTCAGGTCAGCTCTTCAAGGGCCACCGTTAAGAGAGCCAGGCGATTCCTGAGCGTTAAGCGGTAGGCATTGTGCTGTCGAGACGTTCTTTGTTTTCATCGGAGTCTAGTTGATGTACAATGTTGTGTTAGTGTCTGCTGTGCAGCAAAGCGAATCGGTTATACATATACATATATCCACTCTTTTTTATTTTAGATTCTTGTTCCCATATAGGCCATTACAGAGTACTGAGTGGAGTTCTCTGTGTATACAGTAGGTCCTTATTAGTTATCTATTTTATATATAGCAGTGTGTATATGTCAATCCCAATCTCCCAATTTATCCCCCCCTTTTCCCCCCAGTAACCATAAGATTGTTTTCTACATCTGTGACTCTATTTCTGTTTTGTAAATATGTTCATTTGTACCCTTTTTTTTTAAAGATTCCATATATAAGTGATATCATATGATATTTGTCTTTCTATGTCTGGCTTACTTCACTCAGTATCACAGTCTCTGGGTCCGTCCATGTGGTTGCACATGGCATTATTTCATTCTTTTTTATGGCTGTGTAATACTCCATTGTATACATGTACCACATCTTCTTTATCTGTTCCTCTGTTGATGGGCCTTTAGGTTGCTTCCATGTCCTGGCTATTGTGAATAGTGCTGCAGTGAATATTGAGTGCAGGTATCTTTTGAAATTATGGGTTTCTCCAGGTATATATGCCTTTTATCAGCAGGCATCTTTTGAGCTTCAACTATGTGTGAAAAAAGTACTATCCTAGATTCTGTGGGGTACAGAAGAGTATAAGAGAAGATCCCTTCTCCCAGAGATTATCCACCAACGCGTCGGCCGCCTATATTACAACAAATCTGATTTGAAAAGTCACTTCAGTAGTAACTTGGGTTTAAAAGTTGTTTTCATGTCCCTTCTTCTGTCTCCACACCTGTAATACACACGGCCAGCAGGTGCCCTGCTGGGGGCCGAGCCCAGGAAGATCAGCCAGTGTCCATGTCCTGGGCAGAGAGGGCGTCCGTCACTGGGTGTCCATCAGACCAGCCGAAATCCCCCAAACCTCCAGTCTGTTCCTGCTCAGAGCTTCAGAGGCCCCTGCTCCCATGAGCACAGGACTGCAGACCTAAAGGGGAGGCTAGGCGTCCCTGTTGGCTGGCATCAAAGACACATCAGAGACCTGAGGCAGGCAGGGCTTGGCCATGGACCGCAGGCTGTGAAATCAGATCTGGGCCTCAGAGGTTATCTTATCTAATATCTATAACTCATCCAAATTATCTAGGAGAGACACATGTTCTCCTGCCTTGGCCTGAGGTTGTCAGAGGACATGGTCAGGGTCTCGTTTTCTGATGTGCTTTGTACCCAGTGAGGGTGTACGGATCACTTTTTATCTCCAGTATATCTTAAATGAGAATAAAGAATGCAGCCTTGGGCTTCCCAGGTGGCACAGTGGTTGAGAATCTGCCTGCTAATGCAGGGGACACGGGTTCAAGCCCTGGTCTGGGAGGATCCCACATGCCACGGAGCAACTGGGCCCGTAGGCCACAGCTACTGAGCCTGCGTGTCTGGAGCCTGTGCTCTGCAACAAGAGAGGCCGCGATAGTGAGAGGCCCGCGCACCGCGATGAAGAGTGGCCCCCGCTCGCCACAACTAGAGAAAGCCCTCGCACAGAGATGAAGACGCCAACACAGCAAAAATAAATAAATTAATTAAAGTCTTTAAAAAAAGAATCTATACTGGAAACTATTAAAAAAAAAAAAAAGAATGCAGCCTTGGTGGGGATATAAATGGTGCAGCCACTGTGGAATACAGTGTGGTGGTTCCTCAAAATAATTAAATATAGAATTACTGTATGATCCAACAATTCCACCTCTGGGTGTACACACAAAAGAATGAAAGTAGGGACTCAAAGAGATCTTGGGACACCCATGTTCATAGCAGCGTGATTCTCAGTAGTCAAAACCTGAAAGCATCCCAAGTGTCCATCGTGGATGAGCAGATAAACAAAATGTGGTCCACCCATACAGTGGAATATTACTCAGCCTTAAAAAGGAAGGAGACTCTGACACAGGCTACAACACGGATGAATCTTGAAGACATTATGTTCAGTGCGATAAACCAGTCGCAAAAGGACAAATGCTGTATGATTCCATTCTTATGAGGTACCTAGAGCAGTCCGATTCACAGAGGAAGAAAGCAGGAGGGTGGATTCAGAAAAGAATGCAGCCTCCTTTTCCAGGAGAGAGGAGGGGTCTCTCTGATTAAACTGAGAGGACACAATACAAACTGCTGGAGGTTGGAGGTTGGTTCAGGCTGGGGGGACGCTGCCGCTCTGTACCTGTGAACAGCCAAAGGCGCGTCAGCTGGACCACGCTGGCCCTGCTCGGTCCTGCCCTGAGCTGCCCCAGACCTCAGGTTTTCTTGCTGTGACTGAGTCAACAAGAGGGGCGGTGGGATGCTGGCTGGGCAGTAGTCCACTGGTCAGGGCGTCTGATCCCCACTCTAATCCTGGTCTGTACCATCACATCATTCAGTCCGCATACAAGCCTGGTTGCTACAGCACCACCTGATCCCTAGCATGGAGGGGATGAGGGTGAACAACGTGTAGACATTTCTGTATGGGTGAGACGTGATGAATCCATGAGGAGCAGAGGAGGTACAGGCACGCTGCAGGGGTTTCAGAGCCCCGCAGTTCCCTCCCCGGACAATCCTTCATCTAACCCTTATGTCCAGAGCCATCTCAGTAGGTACCCCCAAGAGCAAGGGGCCACCTTCTACAGAAAGCCAAGCGTCAGTATTAGTTAAAGTGTATAAAGGGAATGAAGTCTAGTCGTTTGGGATCAGGCTGTTGCAGAGAAGACATATCCTCTTAGGAGACATGTGTTCATGTCACACACACACACACGCAAAACTAGTACCAAATCAATGGTACTCCAATTACAAAATAAAATTTAAAAAACCCAATGCCCCCAAAATGGTAGGCTCTGGCTTGCAGCCTACTCACCCTCCAGCATTCCCTGCTACTCCCTGAGGCCATCAGCACCCTTGGAGATGTTGTCTTCAGTGATCCAGACACCTGTTTCCCCACCCTCACTCTTTCTTACCCAGAACTTTGCAGGCTGAGCCCATCCTTCAGCTAAGATCTCCTTGAGGGGAGTGTTTCATTCTGACGTTGCAGCTTATCAAATAGAGAACGTGCCAAGGAACTGGATATATTCCAGAGCCCAACTGCTGAGAATTATGCTCATTCATGGGCCCAGAATACTAGGCATCAGGCACAGTGCCAAGCAAGGCAGACACAGAAATGGAAAATGGGAAAGAAAGAGGCCCTGCTGACCTGGGGATGTCACAGGCTAAGGGGTGTGGGCACCTGTAATATGGTTACAGATGCTGCAGGAATATGAAGAAAGGCCCAGAGCAAAAAAGTAGCAACTAACTATTGAGGAGAGAGATAGGGAAAGACACTATGTGAATTGTGTCCCCCAAAAAAGATGTGTCAAAGTCCCAATTCCCAGGACCTGGGAATGTGACCTTATTTGGAAGGAGTCTCTGCAGCTGTAATCAAATTAAGATGAGGTCATACTCCATTCGAGTGGGCCCTCATCCAACGTGATCAACATCTTTACAAGAAGAGAAAACTGAGGTGCAGACGCAAACAAAGGAGATGGCCACGTGAAGATGGCGGCAGAAATCTACAAGCCACGGAAAGTCAAGGACCACGGGCAACTCCAGAAGCTAAGAGAAAGGCGTGGAATAGATTCTCCCCTTCACCCGTTGGAGAGAGTAGTTCTGCAGGCGATGAGCAAAGACAGGAAGATGTGGGGCAGAGGAAAAATAAGAGCTGCTCAGAAAGGGGTGCCCCACTGGGGTACTGGGATACTGGAGTCCACTGGTGTACCCTCTGGTAGGCCAGAGCGGAGCTGTGACTGGGAATGGTGGTAGAAGGATAGGCAGCAGTCAGCCCACACAGGGTGTGTATGCCATGCTTAGCAGTTTGGACTTGATTCACCGAGGGTTTCGTGGCTGAATGATTGTGAAAAGACGCTCGCAGCCTCTCACTCCACGTGCCGCTCGTTCTGTAGCTTAGAGCATATCCTAGTTTGGACCTGATGTTGTCTTGCCTTCGAGTTCTTCCAGACGGAAGGCTGGGCCAGATGTAGGCTGACTTTCAGACTGGAAATATGGAGACTGTTTTCTGAAACATGCCAGTTCCTTGCATTTGGCATCAGGTTTGATATAAGCAACTCCTGTCCACCCCAGACACGGCCTTATGATTGGCATAGAGTGTGCTGAGATGCAAACCGTGATTAAAATCTGTTTTGTTTCTCAGATTCTTGGCACTGTTTCATGAAACACTTCCAATTCTAGTCCGGGCCTCGCTTAACAAAACCAAAACATCTGCTAGCTAGTCTTCCAGGGTTGCCTTCCTACATGTGCGCTTATTCTGCACTGTTGAAAGCCAGGGTTTTGAGGTCTACCTCGGTTCAGTTTTTCAATACTTATTTTCTTATCAAAAACCCACTCTGTCTTTTCATTTTTCTCATTATTTGATTAATGATATTTCCAAGTCTTTTCTAATACATTTTCCACCTAACGTGAACCTGAAAAAAGAACCTAAACGGAATCTAAGGAACTATTTGCTAAAATTTCTGAAAGGACCGTTTCTAAGTTGTTCCAAATAGTGAGGCATGAATGAGTTGACTGCCAAGGGGTAGGGCAGTAGAGTGGAAATTCCTTCGTGATCTCCTCTAAGAATGACATCATATTTGCCCAGAATAGCTTCATTCAGATAATAGTAACTGTTACAGTGCTATAATTTTTAAAACAGTGTGGAAAAAAGTACTAAAGGGAGACAGCAGAGGCCAGAGTCTGAACCCCATTTCTGCCATCAGCTAACACAAGAGCAAACCGTTCTTTTGGCCTCAGTTTTACAGAAAGCGAAAGAGGAGCTAATTAGGGTATTTCTAAAGTCTACAGTTGTGCAATCCTGAGTTTCTTTGTTAATTACAGAAGCAGTGTGAACTCCGAGGAAATATTTTAACATTTGATGACAGCTATAACCCAAATGCTTTTAGTAAGGTTTGAACCTTGTAAAAAAATCTTTTCAATGGTGGCCATATTCTTTGGCAAAGTCTGCCACCTAGTGGCCACAAAGACTGAAAGTCTTTATACAGTTGAACCCCTTACTAAGTTTAATTGACCATCGAGTACAATTATTATACTCAGTTTTAAAACCCTGAGTCTATTTTAAAAGTAGGAAACTGTTCGAAGTACCAGTGAATCTGTATCTTTCCCTTTTCCAGATTCTATTTTTACTTTCTAGACAACCCCCTCTCCACCCTCCCCCCCCCCGCCCCAAATCTTATTAAGTCTCAGAGAAGGAATAGAAGGTCCTAGTGACTCTAGGACATGAGTCATGTGTCAGGGCGTGTGTACATTATCTTTGCTTTGTGGATCCCTTTGGAGTCTGACGTAGACAGCTGTGTCATCTCTGCAGCAACCTTACATGACCCTTGAGTAGCTTCAGATTCTAAAAAGTATTTGAAAACTTTAAGCATGAAGGGTCAAGTATTATCTTCATAAAAATATTGAATGACTGGAATCATAAGAATAGATCATAATACTCATAGTATTGAATACTCATAGTATGTGTATTACTGACATTAGACACATGCCTAAAACCATATTCTATTCGACATTTTTCTTGGTTCCACTTGGACCCCTCTCTTGGACAGCATCAGTCAACAGTCCAAAAAAACACTTTGCAAAAGATTTGCAGTGACTCAAATAGCTTAACATCTTTTCTTGCATTTGTAAAATTTAACCAAAAAGATGATTAAAGTCTTTGCCGAGAGTTGTTTCCTACTCAAAAGGATCACTGCCCTGCTCTGCAGTTTGATAACTTGCCTGCAGTGAGATGATGAGAAAGTGGAGGGCATAACCAGGTAACTGATTGTTCATCTTTTGTTCTGGGAACAAATCTAACTGCTTTCTAGACATCTCCTCTTGATTTTTCTCAAAGACACCTCAGACTTAGTCATGTTCAAAACTGAACCTGTGGTCTTGTCTCCCCTAGACCTGGCTCATTTACAGTCTTTTCTCCCTTAGAAAATCGAAGTTCTCACTAACCCATTACACAGTTACACAAATCATGAACCTGAGAGTCATTCTTGATAACCTTGGTTTCTCTTGAAAGCATTTATATGCTTGTTATCAAAAAGCAAAAACAAAAAAAAAAAAAACAGCCTAACAAGCATGTAAGGTAGGTGTTATTTTAGCCCCCAGTTTTGGAGATGAAACTGCTGAGGAACAGAGTGGTAAAGAGACTTGTCCAAGGTAACAGAGCTTATAAGTGGTAGACCTAGGATGTGAACCCAGTCTCTGTACTCTCCCACAAGAGGCACTCTATTTAAATCTAGGAAAAAGTTAAAGCTACCCAAAATCGTCATTATCTTTAATACTGATTTTGAAATTTCAGACAATGCAACAAGACATGAATTACAAATAAAAATGAATATCGGAAAGACATGGATGATCCTACCATATGTAAAACTAAAAAACTAAAATCCATCAAGTGAAAGGCATTTTAGAATAAAAAATGTTTCAACAGAGATAGATGTAAGAAAAAGTATATGAGATACTACTGCAATGGAGTTTTTAAAATTCACTGAAAACGCTACATCTGGAGTAACAACAGAAAATGTTTACTTTTTAATGTGTGCTCTACTTTGTTCCATTAAATATACAGGTGACCTATAAAAAGATACTTGGAAAACAGAAATTTAAAAATAATGAACGATAGGTATTAAGGTCACTCCATCGTGTGATAAGTAGCAAAATCTCAGAAGGGAGAACAGAGCCCAGGAATTTATAACAGAGACTTCCTGCTACTTAGTTGACCTCTATCCCAACCACACACAAACACTCACATGCTATAATTTCATAAATAATATGATATGCCTACCCCTTGAGGCGTAACTCAGAGGTAAAAACAAACTGATCTGAAGTATTGTAGAAAAAGAGTCAATTTGCTCACCCTATAACAAATATAAAATAGTTGGGCAGAGCTGCTGCCTAAGCATGAACCAAAAAAAAAACAGAATCAAGCAAAAGAGTACATCCAAAACCATGTAGAAAAACACACAGACATACAATGCAAAAGAAAAAGAACCCGCAGCCAAAGAAATATCAAGGTGCAGAAAGAAAATTTTCACAATTACCTACCTCATATGTGGTGTGACTGAGAAGCACATGGATTTAATAAGATAGACACTCACGGAAAACATGAAAAAACAATAGAATTTTTAAAAGGGAAATGGCAGATCTAAGGAAATAGTGGATTGAAACACTATATTTCCAAACTAGTGTATCAATCAGATCAGCAAAGAAAAGGTGACATACCCTTGAAAACTGAATTACTGACACAGAGGAAAGGCCTGGGCTAATCATAGTGACTGCAGATGAAAAAGACTAATATTAAAAGCAATTAGAGAGAAACTAGTAGATGCAGAAGGCAGACAAAGATGAGCCAGCACAAGGATAATTGATGCTGGGGGAAGGGACCCAGCGAATAGGACACAAGGCGTATCACTTGAAATGAAGAAAAATACGGAGATTGCAAGAGTCCGTTGTATTCCATAAAAATATTATACAGAATACCTGCTGAACTTCAAGGATTAAAGAAATATATGCCTCTTAATGCCAGAGAACAGTGGAACATTCTCTACAAAGTTCTGAGGGTGAAAGCATGTGATCAAAGTATATTGTTCCCATGTGACGTGTCCATCCAGTATAATGCCAAACGTGACAAGCCTCGAAGAATATATTATCCATGAGCCTTTTATGAGAAACCGTTTTGTCGATAAAATCCAGCCATTTCATACTTGCATCAAAAGAGAGAACTCAAGAAAAAAAAAAAAGACACTATGGGAAAAGGTCTATAATAAGCACTGAATTAATTTAAATGTAGAGCTGATACCAAAGAGAAGTATGTTACATAACAACAGAAAGTATGTTATTAAGCATTAGGATATAAAAATAATAGTATAAAGAAATAAAAAGTGAGGAATGGGAAAATAAAAGGAAGTATAAGATTGCTAATAGCCTCAGGTTATATGAAAAGACGATGATTTCTGCTCTCAAGAAGCAAAGCCTGTAGTTACAAAAGAAGAATGTCTTATTTTCCCCCTACTTTCTTTCTTAACTATAGAGGGATTTAGGAAATACTGTCTATCGTGTCAAGCAATCATTATTTGAAGTTCAACAGTTCATGTATTTTTATTTATTTCTTTTCTTACTGAAATGAGTGAAATTCAGTTTAAAAGTTTCTATTAAAAATAGCATTTAAGTTGATTCTATTTTAGAAGCATTTGTTTCTATCCATCTAATTGCAAAAGTCATTGTCTGAAATGATTACACTGTTTCTTTATGGGTACTGGTATTTAGATTGATTTTTTTTAATGTGTCATCTTTGTACTTTTCTGCGTATTAAAATTGTTTTTTAATGTGTCAATATCATTTTTTACAAAAGCTAGAGGGAGAAATCTACTTTTTAAAAAAGACTGAAAGTAAATATGATAAGATGTCAGATGGGTAACTGGGTGGTAGAATTATAGATAATTATTATTCTATTCTTTTTACTTTTTCAATTATAAAGATAAAATATTGAAATACAGGTAGACTTGCATAGAGAAGTATTACAAGAACCTAGATGAGAGTACTAAATAGAGAGATCATACTGCATACAAGTAGATTTGTAGATTTAGTTCACCCCTATCAAAATCACAAAGGTAGGGCTTCCCTGGTGGCGCAGTGGTTGAGAGTCCGCCTGCCGATGTAGGGGACGCGGGTTCGTGCCCCGGTCTGGGAGGATCCCACGTGCCGCAGAGCGGCTGGGCCCGTGAGCCATGGCCACTGAGCCTGCGCGTCCGGAGCCTGTGCTCCGCAACGGGAGAGGCCACAGCAGTGAGAGGCCCGCGTACGGCAAAAAAAAAAAAAAAAATCACAGAGGTATTCTTCATAAAATAAAAATTAAAATCTCTAAAAATTGAAATATTTTCACAATATGAGACTATAAAGGTAGTGGAACAGGAAGTTACTCATTTATGCTATTTAATTTGTTTAATCAGTGGGCAGAGTTTTTCTTGCTCTACACTCTAGGTGAATAACCACTATGATCTATGCAGTGCCGCTTCTTATGGTGGGTCAGGCAGCACGGGTTTTATAACAACACAGCTCAGAAATTGCAGGAATGTTACAAGTATTTAGCAACACAGATCCTTTTCTCTAGCTAAAACACAAAGGGAAATGTGTCCTACTTACTACCTGGTACATTTCTATGGTTCACTAACTAGATTTTGCAGTCAAACTGAGCAATTTGCATGGCATTTTAATTACTTTTATTTATATCTACTTTTACTGAATTTTTAATTTTATATGTATATTTTACTGAAAACCCAGATAAATGACTTTTGAAATGCTTAAACAAATAGTAATTATCAGCTAAAATGGGCTTCCATATCAGGTAATATTTTGAAAGAGAAGAGAGTAGCAATCAGATTCCTCTTTTTGGTTATTATAATATATTCAAGCAACAAAACACAAAAGAGAGGGCTGCCTTGAACAAATAATATACCAATAGGACATTCAAGAAAACGCCCAACTAGCCTTCCATTTATGTAATATATTAAAAAGTATACAGTAAAACAAGAGAGTAAGAATATTTAACAAATAATGTAAAAACTGTGTTGGAATAAGAAGTTAGCTACTTAAAAAAATTAGATCCGCACCTTATGTCAAAACCAATTTAAGAGTTGAATAGCACAGTCCTTGGGGAAAGAGTTTAATATAAAATAAATCAGGATTAGAATAAAAGTGTTGATTTATCAGGACAATGGAAAGGTTAAAAAGTCTCGTTTTTTGGTGTTTTTTTTTGAGAATTATGGGTTTTTTAAAAACATCTTTACTGGAGTATAACTGCTTTACAGTGTTGTGTTACTTTCTGCTATATAACAAAGTGAATCAGCTATATGCATACATATATCCCCATATCCCCTCCCTCTTGTGTCCCCCTCCCACCTTCCTTATCCCACCCTCTAGGGGGTCGCAGAGCACCAAGCTGATCTCTCCCTGTGCCATGCAGCTGCTTCCCACTAGCTATCTATTTTACATTTGGTAGTGTATATATGTCCATGCCACTCTCTCACTTCATCCTAGCTTAATTTCCCCCTCCCCATGTCCTCAAGTCCATTCTCTACATCTGCATCTTTATTCCTGTCCTGCCCCTAGGTTCTTCAGAACCTTTTTTTTTTTTTAGATTCCATTTATATGTGTTAGCATATGGTATTTGTTATTCTTTTTCTGACTTCACTCTGTATTACAGACTCTAAGTCCATCCATTTCACTACAAATAACAGTTCCATTTCTTTTTATGGCTGAGTAATATTCCATTGTATATATGTGCTACATCTTCTTTATCCATTTCTCTGTCGATGGACACTTAGGTTGCTTCCATGTCCTGGCTATTGTAAATACAGCTGCAATGAACATTGTGGTACATGACTCTTTTAGAATTATGGTTTTCTAAGGGTATAAGCCCAGTAGTGGGATTGCTGCGTCATACGGTAGTTCTATTTTTTAGTTTTTTAAGGAAGCTCCATACTGTTCTCCATAGTGGCTGTATCAATTTACATTCCCACCAACAGTGCAAGAGGGTTCCCTTTTCTCCACACCCTCTCCAGCATGTAATGTTTGTAGATTTTTTGATGATGGCCATTCTGGCCGGTTTGAGGTGATACCTCATTGTAGTTTTGATTTGCATTTCGCTAATGATTAGTGATGTTGAGCATTCTTTCATGTGTTTGTTGGCAATCTGTATATCTTCTTTGGAGAAATGTCTATTTATGTCTTCTGCACATTTTGGATTGGGTTGTTTGGTTTTTTGATATTGAGGAGCATGAGCTGCTTATAAATTTTGGAGATTAATCCTTTGTCAGTTGCTTCATTTGCAAATATCTGCTCCCATTCTGAGGGTTGTCTTTTCGTCTTGTTTATGGTTTCCTTTGCTATGCAAAAGCTTTTAAGTTTCATTAGGTCCCATTTGTTTATTTTTGGTTTTATTTCCATTTCTCTAGGAGGTGGGTCAAAAGGGATCTTGCTGTGATTTATGTCATGGAGTGTTCTGCTATCTTTTCCTCTAAGAGTTTTATAGTGTCTGGCCTTACATTTAGGTCTTTCATCCATTTTGAGTTTATTTTTGTGTATGGTGTTAGCGAGTGTTCTAATTTCATTCTTTTACATATAGCTCTCCAGTTTTCCCAGCACCACTTATTGAAAAGGCTGTCTTTTCTCCATTGTATATATTCTTGCCTCCTTTATCAAAGATAAGGTGACCATATGTGTGTGGGTTTATCTCTGGGCTTTCTATCCTGTTCCATTGATCTATCTTTCTGTTTTTGTGCCAGTACCATACTGTCTTGATCACTGTAGCTTTGTAGTATAGCCCCAAGTCTGGGAGCCTGATTTCTCCAGCTCCGTTTTTCTCTCACAAGATTGTGTGGCTATTCAGGGTCTTTTGTGTTTCCTTACAAATCATGCAATTTTTTGTTCTAATTCTGTGAAACGTGCCATTGGTAGTTTGATAGGGATTGCATTGAATCTGTAGATTGCTTTGGGTAATATAGTCATTTTCACAAGGTTGTTTCTTCCAATCCAAGAACATAGTATCTCTCCACATCTGTTTGTATCATCTTTAATTTCTTTCATCAGTGTCTTATAGTTTTCTGCATACAGGTCTTTGTCTCCTTAGGTAGGTGTATTCCTGGGTATTTTATTCTTTTTGTTGCAGTGGTAAATGGGAGTGTTTCCTTAATTTCTCTTTCAGATTTTTCATCATTAGTGTATAGGAATGCAAGAGATTTCTGTGCATTAATCTTGTATCCTGCTACTCTACCAAATTCATTGATTAGCTCTAGTAGTTTTCTGGTAGCATCTTTAGGATTTTGTATGAATAGTATCATGTCATCTGCAAACAGTGACAGTTTTACTACTTCTTTTCTGATTTGGATTCCTTTTATTTCTTTTTCTTCTCTGATTGCTGTGGCTAAAACTTCCAAAACTATGTTGAAAAATAGTAGTGAGAGTGGGCAACCTTGTCTTTTTCCTGATCTCAGTGGAAATGCTTTCAGTTTTTCACCATTGAGAACGATGTTGGCTGTGGGTTTGTCATATCTGGCCTTTATTATATTGAGGTAAGTTCCCTCTGTGCCTACTTTCTGGAGAGTCATAAACGTCTATTGAATTTTGTTAAAAGCTTTTTCTGCATCTGTTGAGATTATCACATGGTTTTTATCCTTCAATTTGTTAATGTAGTGTATCACATTGATTGATTTGCGTATATTGAAGAATCCTTGCATTCCTGGGATAAACCCCACTTGATCATGGTGTATGATCCTTTTAATGTGCTGTTGGATTCTGTTTGCTAGTATTTTGTTGAGGATATTTGCATCTATGTTCATCAGTGATATTGGCCCGTAGTTTCCTTTTTTTGTGACATCTTTGTCTGGTTTTGGTATCAGGGTGATGGTGGCCTTGTAGAATGAGTTTGGGAGTGTTCCTCCCTCTGCTATATTTTGGAAGAGTTTAAGAAGAATAGGTGTTAGCTCTTCGCTAAATGTTTGATAGAATTCGCCTGTGAAGCCATCTGGTCCTGGGCTTTTGTTTGTTGGAAGATTTTTAATCACAGTTTCAATTTCAGTGCTTGTGATTGGTCTGTTTATATTTTCTGTTTCTTCCTGGTTCAGTCTCGGAAGGTGGTGCTTTTCTAAGTATTTGTCCATTTCTTCAGGTTGTCCCTTTTAATGGCATATAGTTGCTTGTGGTAATCTCTCATGATCTTTTGTATTTCTGCAGTGCCAGTTGTTACTTCTCCTTTTTCATTTCTAATTCTGTTGATTTGAGTCTTCTCCCTTTTTTTCTTGATGAGTCTGGCTAATGGTTTATCAATTTTGCTTATCTTCTCAAAGAACCAGCTTTTAGTTTTATTGACCTTTGCTATTGTTTCCTTCATTTCTTTTTCATTTATTTCTGATCTGATCTTTATGATTTCTTTCCTTCTGCTAACTTTGGGGGGTTTTTTTGTTCTTCTTTCTCTAACTGCTTTAGGTGTAAGATTAGGTTGTTTATTGGAGATTTTTCTTGTTTCTTGAGGTAGGATTGTATTGCTATAAACTTCCCTCTTAGAACTGCTTTTGCTGAATCCCATAGGTTTTGGGTCATCATGTTTTCATTGTCATTTGTTTCTAGGAATTTTTTGATTTCCTTTTTGGTTTCTTCAGTGATCTCTTGGTTTTTAAGTAGCATATTGTTTAGCCTCCATTTGTTTGTATTTTTTAGTTTTTTTTTTTCCTGTAATCGATATCTAGGCTCATAGCGTTGTGGTCCAAAAAGATACTTGATACGATTTCAAATTTCTTAAATTTACCAAGGCTTGATTTGTGACCCAAGATATGGTCTATCCTGGAGAATGTTCCATGAGCCCTTGACTGAAAGTGTATTCTGTTGTTTTTGGATGGACTGTCCTATAAATATCAATTAAGTCCATCTTGTTTAATGTGTCATTTAAAGCTTGTGTTTCCTTATTTATTTTCTGTTTGGATGATCTGTCCATTGGTGAAAGTGGGGTGTTAAAGTCCCCTACTATGATTGTATTACTGTCGATTTCCCCTTTTATGGCTGTTAGCATTTGCCTTATGTATTGTGGTGCTCCTATTTTGGGTGTTTAAATGTTTACAATTGTTACATCTTCTCCTTGAATTGATCCCTTGATCATTATGTAGTGTCCTTCTTTGTCTCTTGCAGTAGTCTTTATTTTAAAGTCTATTTTGTCTGATAGGAGAATTGCTACTCCAGCGTTCTTTTATTTCCATTTGCATGGAATATCTTTTTCCATCCCCTCCCTTTCAGTCTGTATGTGTCCCTAGGTCTGAAGTGCACCTCCTGTAGACAGCATATGTTTCTGTGTCCATTCAGCCAGTCTGTGTTTTGATTGGAGCATTTAATACATTTACATTTAAGGTAATTAATGGATATGTTATGTTCCAATTACCATTTTCTTAATTGTTTTGGGTTTGTTATTGTAGGTCTTTTCTTTCTCTTGTGTTTCCTGCCTAGAGAAGTTCCTTTAGCATTTGTTGTAAAGCTGGTTTGGTGGTGCTGACTTCTCTTAGCTTTTGCTTGTCTGTAAAGGTTTTAATTTCTCTGTCAAATCTGAATGAGATCCTTGCTGGGCAGAGTAATCTTGGTTGTAGGTTTTTCCGTTTCATCACTTTAAATATGTCCTGCCACTCTCTTCTGGCTTGCAGAGTTTCTGCTGAAAAATCAGCTGTTAACCTTATGGGGATTCCCTTGTATGTTATTTGTTGCTTTTCCCTTGCTGTCTTTAATATTTTTTTCTTTGTATTTAATTTTTGATAGTTTGATTAATGTCTCAGCATGTTTCTCTTTGGATTTGTACTCTCTGTGCTGCTCTGCGGGCAGAGTTTAAGCGCAGTGGAACTTAGACAGGGGTGGGGTTTAGGGTGGGGCGGGACCTAGGCGGGTGGGGGGTGACGTTTGATCATGGGGCGGGGCCTCTGCCTAGGACCTGCACAAAAGGGGAGAGGCCACACGTGGAAAGGAGGGTCTCTGGAGTGTGGGCTTCCAGAGTTTGGAGGTGGGGCCCTGAGTGCGGGTGTGTGGGTGGGGTTTAGGCCGAGCGCGGTGGGGGGGGTCTCAGAGGGGGTCTCAGTGTAGAGGTGGGGCCCTGGCTGCTGGTGCTGGGGCAGAGCTTGGGCTCTGTGCGGCAGGAGGGAGGCTCCCAGGGCAGAGGATTAGTCCCGAGAGCCCAACAGGTGTCCCGGTGCCTAAGTGGACAGGGGAAGCTCTGGCCCCATTCCCTTCCGTTCCTTCATGCCCCTCCCCCAGGGTCTCCCCCATCCCCGCTGGACCCCTAACTGTGGGTGGGTCCCGCTGGGTATAGGAACTCCTCCCCTCCCCCAGCCGCCCTTCAGGGATGCCGGTCCCCGGGGTCCGGCCTTTACTTTTGCTCCCCTTTCCCTCCCTCCCACTCCCTCAGGACCCACGTGGCTGGAGGGGGCCTCGGTGGGCAGAGCACCAGGCCTGGGATCTCAGCAGGTTCCTGGGGGCCCAAGTGGGCAGCGGAAACCTGGCCACGCTCCCTTTTGATCCTGTGCCCTTCCAGTGGTTCCCCAATTTCCCCCTTCGGGCGTGGGATCCCTGCCCCTCCCCCAGCCGCCCCTCAGGGGCGCCAGTCCTTTCCCGCCTCCACTTCTCCTCCCCGTTCACTCCCCCCACGCCCCACGTCCTACCCGGTCGCTGGGGGTCCTCCCATCCCCTTAGGTATCCGTGGTCCCCCACCGGTGCCTGGTAGGTGCCCTAGTTGTGAGGAGACACAAATTCCACGTCCTTCTAGTAAGCCATCTTGACTCAGCCCTCCTTTCTCCGTTTTGATGTGATAGAAAAAAATTCACAAACACTATCACACGGTTATTTTAAAATATTGAGCTGCATAACAAGAAAACATATAAAATGAAAAGACAGTTCAGGAAAGTGAGTCAGAACATCGCATCAGTCGTTTCTATAAATTGGTGAGGCTGCAGCAACAGGGGAATTGAATTCAAAAGTATCTTTGCTATTAATGCAATTGAGGAAAAATAGCTAAATTTTTTTATAAATATGAAAAAAAACTCCAACTCCATATATTGAGATACAGACAAATATTTTTTGACTTTATAAATTATCAACATTGTTGTACTTTCAATAAACTTGAAGCAAATTTATCAAACATCCTGGTAGCTATGAAAAGAAATTGTTATAGAACTTGCAGGACTACTAAGATAAATTCCCTCAACTTCAAGGGCAATCTGGACTCACTGTTGTATTAATTATGACAAAGAATAGAGACAAAGTTGCTGTTAAAATATTTATTTAAGTTTAAAAAAAATGGTGATTCATAAGACTTCTAGATAGCTAGTGCGGAAATTTTGTGTTTAGCAGTAAGGCCAACCTGGCTCCTTACTGGGTCCACACTGGAGATTGTGGAAGCAGGAAGGTGAAAGAGGTCACAACCTAAGACAACCTGACAGAGTTTAAAGAGCAAGGGTTTTGGTGTCCAAGGGCTTTGAGCTGGAATCCTAGCTCTGACACTCACCAGCAGTGTGTCATTACACCTACCACTTTGCCCTCGGAATCCTGTTTCCTCAATTGCGAAACTGAGTTAGTACTACCAGCAGGGCTGCGTTGCTGGGGAGAGAAATGATGCACAGTGGAAGATGCTGGCTTTTGTCACTGACTGTTTTAATGTGCTAATTAGGAAGAGCCAACTGGCTTCTCCATAGTACGATGTCCTTGCTCTCTGCTGCAGTGACCTTGGCTACGAGTCTATTACATCATCAAAAGGGATTTTAAGACTTTTAAAACCCCATCACAAAAGAGTTCCTTTAGAACCACAGACGTCTGGTTTCTTTGCTGAGTTCCATATGAAGTAAGACCATGGAATTCAGCAATGAATTTCAAACATCACAATTTTACTTTTGAACAAAAATCTTTTAAAAACTCAAATTAAAATCGTGAAACCATTTCCTAATTTCTGTATGTTGGTGGCAATGGGGGTCCCTGAAGGATGTGACTTTTCCTGATGTGCAGTGTAATGTCTCTTTTTAAAAAATCTCTATGCTTCTGCAGGTGAAACGTGATACTCATTCACGCCCAGAGCAGAGACCTCCCTTAAGTGCGCCTCAGCAGTTTTAGCTGGGCGTTTTGATTTCATTAGTTAAGGTCACATTTCTGAACAGCTTTCCCGATCCTTTTGTCAACCTTATCTAGGAAGACTTGAGTGTTGTTTGGGTTTGACGGAGAAGCATCCTTGGAGAAAGAAGGACTCCCTACCCAACACACACAAGCCCAGTGGCAGACAAATGTCACCCCAAAGAGGTCCACATCTAAAGCCCTCAACCCGTGAGTATGTTACCTTACGTGGCCAAAGGGACTTGGCAGTTGTGATCTCGTTAAGGATCTTGAACTGGGAAGATTATCCTGGATTATCCCAGCAGGTCTAATGTAATCACAAGGGTGACAGGAGACTCAGAATCAGAGAAGGGGATGGTGACAATAGAAGCAGAGGTCAGAGGGATGTGATGGCTGGCTTTGAAGTTAGAAAGGGACCAGGAGACAAAGAATGCAGCAGCCTCTAAAAGTTGGAAAAGGCAGGGAAACAGATGTTCCCCTCGAGTCTCCAAAAGGGACACAGCCCTGCCGACACCTTGATGTTTTCCCAGTGAGATTCGTTTCAGACTTCTGACCTCCGGAATAGTTAGATAATGAATCTGCGTGGTTTTAAGCCGATATATTTGTGGTCATTTGTTACAGCAGCAACAGGAAACTAATACAAGCACACGGTCTGTAAAACCGCCCACTGTGTGTCTGTTGTGTGTTTCTAGGTGAACCAGGCTGGAACTGCCAGAAGTAAACCTGCAGTGTTGTTGCCTGTGTTCCTTTTTTTTTTTTTTTTTTTTTTTTGCCAAAACTATACAGAATGTGTTTCGTCTTTGGAGTTAGCCATGTGGTTATCTCTCCTCCACCAAGAAGTGAGAAGGTCGCCTGCTACCAGGCATTATCCTCTCCAGCAAGGTATCTTCTGGGGCAGAGCCTAGAATTTTAATTTAAGAGAGGTTCAGAATCCTGAGGAGGTAAAGGTATGGGGTAGGAAGTGTTCCTGCGGTCCTTAATACAACATGAACTTGCATTTATTTATTTATTTATTATTATTTTTTTGCTGTACGCGGGCCTCTCACTGTTGTGGCCTCTCCCGTTGCGGAGCACAGGCTCCGGACGCGCAGGCTCAGCGGCCATGGCTCACGGGCCCAGCCGCTCCGCGGCACGTGGGATCTTCCCGGACCGGGGCACAAACCCGTGTCCCCTGCCTCGGCAGGCGGACTCCCAACCACTGCGCCACCAGGGAAGCCCTGCATTTATTTTTATTTTGACTTTGCTTTCGAATATGCATTGTTCTTATATTAATCAGGAGTTGGGAAGCAATCTATCGGCATCCCTGGGGAGGTGCTAGTGGAGAAAATGTGGAGAAGGGAGCATTCACTGTGACCCTAGGAACAAATGTTCAGAAGGGATTCTCTGTTGGCTCTTCCGCTCCAAGAGTTCAGAGAACGGCTCTAAGTCAAAACTTCAGTGTCCCCTGGGTCCCAAAGGGAAAAAGTCTTAGATGAATGGCTAGCTCTCTAGTGGTTAAACACACCAGCTCTCCGTTCAGACTTCCTGGCATTGAAGCCCCACTCCACTTCCCCTCGCTGTGTGAGCTTAAGGCAGTTAGGTAACCTCTCTGTGCTCAGTGTTCCCATGGGGTAAATGGGTACAAAAATACTAGCTTGAAAGATTGGTGTGAAAATTACAAGGAAAAAAAAGAGAAAGTGCTTAGTACATAGTAAGCACTCCATAAATGTTAAACGATGACTATAATTACGGTATCCTTAGGAAACATCAGAATTTTGACAGAAAGATCAGTATCTACGTTTAGAAGAAAAGATAGACAGATGTATCTCTGATCTCAAGATGGACAAGACTTGCCAGGCATGAAAGTTGTGATTTTTGAATAAAGTCTTCTTGATCACACACACAAGAAAAGTGTTTTGAAAAGGAGAACCAATAAATGAGCCAAAGATGCCCTCGTTTATTGACCCCAACGTTGTTTATTTCCTCACTGAGGGCTGAAATCTGTTAGCTCAAACGCACGCTGGTGCCAAATTCAGATTTTTATATATCCAATTGTTTTAAACATAGCCGACACGAGCAGATTTTTAGCCCTTTCGGGCCTGCCTGGTTTGCATAACTGATGAAATCTCACCCCACATCTGCTGGCCATAGATAAGATAGAGCCTTGTGGTCACAAGGCTCCAGGAGGCTACAGCCCTTGGAGGTCTCCGACCCAGAGACTCCTCGCCATGCCTCTGAGAGACATCACCCAGGCACTGTAAGCCCTCTTCCATCCCCTGCTCCCTTGGGAGTTCCCCTGTCGTCCTCTCCTTCTCAGCAGCAACCCCTGTGTGCCACAGACTCTGGACTAACACCTGCTAGGAGGGACATCCCCCAAATGCAAATCTGTCAGAGTCACCTTATAAAGTTTGTGTGACCTTGGGGTCATATCTTTCTCTTTGATCAGCCCCCAAATCCCTCAGACCCCCTGCATCCTCTTTTCCAACTAATACCAACTCCCAGTAAAGAACATTCAAGCGTATTTTTGCTTCTCCCCCTCATAATAAGCCAAATAGAACCAGAGGACAGAGAAGTCAATGACTTATTTGGTTTAGAGTTTCCCAATTTGGGATACGAAGTGTTGGACATCGGAAGATTGTCAGGGATGCCAAAAAGCTCAAACGATTCCATTCTTTCCAGCCCACCTTTTAAAAACATCATACACTAAGATTGTAAGCATATCTTTTGGTACTTTCCAAAATAAATCTACCGAATGAGAAAAATGAAATTCAAATCTAGAAACTTAAGCTTTGAAAGTCAGTAGAGAGGGAACGCTGCCCAACATTCTGTAATAACCTAAATGGGAAAAGATTTTGAAAAAGGATACATGTATCTGTTTAACCGAATCACTTTGCTGTACACCTGAAACTAACACAACATTGTCATACAACTATGCTCCAATATAAAATTAAAAAAAAAGAAAGAAAGCCAGTAGAAAGCCTCATTTCTCCAGAGCCAATTAAGTTCATGTTAGGACCCAAATGAACTATTCCTTATGAAAGAGGAAAAATGTTTATATCAAACATAATGAGTTGGTTCTTTCAAAAAAGGAAAATTCATAGTTCAATTACTTTGCCTTTGGAGCTGTCTGGTTCATAAATGAGAAGAATAAAATATTTCTGTGGTCTGATGGTAAAAAAAAAATTGTTGGGCAAGTACATGATTTTTTTGGAAGTACTTTATCCCTAACCAGATGACTCTCCCCAGATTTCACTCTTTCTGATCTTAAGATTGAAAGACGGCTTTTCTGTTCCATCTAGCTTTCTTGTAGGGTTCACAACTAATTAAATCAGGCAGGGAAAGGGGAAAAAATGAGATTGTCTCATCCAGTTCTTTGCCCCATGTTGTTCCATTGTTAGTGCGGTAATATGGAAAGATGAACTTCATTTGAAGGCATCTTAGAAAAGAATGTCTGTGATCTCATTTGACATGTCTGAAATTCTTCCTGTCATTCTGTTCTATAATTTTATATCTTTATAACCAACATCTTTTCATAGTCCCTCACCACCACCCCCTCCATTGTCCTCACTTTCCTCCTGACTGTGTAGGCGCCATAATCCCTGCACACATTCTCAACTCTCTCTCTCTCCCCCTCTGTCTCGTACTCCTGGGAACTCCCAAGCCAAGCTGAATCTGGTTCTCGTGGACTCTGCCGTTGAACTTCAGCGGATGAATATGGTGGAGGGAAGAACCACGCTATAGGGACAGTTTTCCTTAAGTCCCTGACACAAATGTCAACCTGCCGTCAGAACTACCCATCACTCCTGTTTCCCTGGTCCTTCCACTTGACCACTCCTGAGATGCCGCTTTCATATTCTACCTGGTCCTCAATCTCCAACACTTTCTCCATCTTCTCACTCTGTTAGTGGCCTTTATTCTAATTTCATTGAGAAAATAAAACTCTCCCAAAAAGTCCTTCCTACTTTTCTTTCCATTAAATCTAATGGAACCCAAACCCTCTGCCCTCCTTCCTGTTACAGTAGGTGAACTGACCAGGAGTCCATCTCAGCCAACCGCCTTGCTTGTGCACGGGGTCCCATCCCCTCTAGCCCAACCAAGGACTTTGCTCCTACTGTTAACTGTGGTCTCTCTTGAAGCATCCTTCCCCCCCCCTTCTCTTTCCTGTAATACCTCCCGTTCAAGGGGAAAAAAAATCCTTATTCCCACATTTTATTGCAGCTGTGTTTTCATTTTGCTTTGCTAAAGAAAATCTCCTTGAAAAAGTTCTCTCTACTCACTGTGTCAAGTTTTCCCTCCCTCTCTTGATTGAACTTATTCTGATCAGACTTTTGACGGAGCCCCTCCATCAGATCCAATCTCTCATGATCATCAGGAGCCTCCACCTGAGTAGATCTGATGGTCGGTTCTCAGACTAGTCTATGTCTAACTTGACCTTGGTTGGTGTTGGACAAAGCCAATCACTCCCCTCCTTACAGAACACCCCTCTCCCCCATTTTCTCCCTCCCTCACTGCTCGCTCCTTTACTGGCTTCTCCTTTTCTTCTGACCCCTCAATGGTGCAGTGTCCCAGGAATCAGTTTCCAGACCCCTCCTCTGTCCATATTCTCTAGGGAATTTCACTAAAAGTCATGGTTTTAAAGACCATCTATAAGCTGACTTCCAAGTTTGTAGCTCAACCCAAAACTCTTTCATTAATACTAGATTGCCTACTTGACATCTCCATGTTGATGTCCTATAGATCTCTCAAAATTCATATCCCCCAAAACTATTTTTTGTTCTCTCCTCTAAGCCTGCTCCTCCCTAAGTGTTCCTCTTCTCAGTAAATGGAACTACCACTCACACAGTTGCCCAGCCCTCATCTGCCCCCCTTCCCAAATTGGGCTCATTCCAGGCTCCTTTTTTTTCCCCCTCCAATACAACATTCTAGGTCCATTCTGTCACTACCTTTATTTTATTTTTTAATTTTTCCTTTATATTGGGGTATAGTTGGTTTACAATGTCATGTTAGTTTCAGGCATACAGCAAAGTGATTCAGTTATACATATCCAAGTATCTATTCTTTTTCAAGTTCTTTTTGCATTTAGGTTATTACAGAGTATTAAGCAGAGTTCCCTGTGCTCTACAGTAGGTCGCTGTTGGTTGTCACTAAATATAGCAGTGTGTACATGTCAATTCCAAACTCCCAATCTATCTCTTCCCCCAACATCTTTCCCTTTTGGTAACCATAAGTTTGCTTTCTAAGTCTGTTTCTGTTTTACAAGTTCATTTGTATCATTTTTTTTAAGATTCTGCATGTAAGCGATATCATATGGTATTTGTCTTTCTCTGTCTGACTTACTTCACTTAGTATGATAATCTCCAGGTCTATCCATGTTGCTGCAAATGGCATTATTTCATTCTTTTTAATGGCTGAGTAGTATTCCATAGTATATATATGTACCACATCTTTTTTTTTTTTTAATTGGAGTATGGTTGCTTTACACTGTTGTGTTAGCTTCCACTGCACAACAGAATGAAGCAGCCAGACACATACCGATATCCCCTCCCGTTTGGACTTCCCTCCCATTTAGGTCACCACAGTGCATTAGGTAGAGTTCCCTATGCTATACAGTATGTTCCCATCAGTTGTCTATTTTATACAGAGTATTAATAATGTATATGTGTCAATCCCAGTCTCCCAGTTCCTCCCACCCCCCACTTCCCCCTTGGTATCCATACATTTGTTCTCTACGTCTCTGTCTGTATTTCTGCTTTGCAAATAAGATCATCTATACTATTTTTCTAGATTCCACATATATGTGTTATTATATGATATTTGTTTTTCTATTTCTGACTTGCTTCACTCTGTATGACACTAATTCCATCCACGTCTCTACAAATGACCCAACTTCATTCCTTTTTATGGCTGTGTAGTACTCCATTGTATATACGTACCACATCTTCTTTATCCATTCGTCTGTTGATGGACATTTAGGTTGCTTCCATGTCTTAACTATTGTAAACAGTGCTGCAGTGAACATTGGGGTGCATGTATCCTTTTGAACCTCTACTGTTGGTGGGAATGTAAATGGTGCAGCCACTATGGAGAACAGTATGGAGGTTCCTTAAGAAACTAAAAATAGAGCTACCATATGATCCAGCAATCCCACTTCTAGACATATATCCAGAGAAAACCTTACCTTTAAAATATATCTTACCTTTAAAGGTTTAAATAAACCTTACCTTTAAAATATATTTAAACCTTACCTTTAAAATATATTTAAACCTTACCTTTAAAATATATATTAAAGGTTTAAATAAACCTGACCTTTAAAATATATCCAGAATCCTACCGCTTCTCAATATTTTCCCCCACTAAGGCTTTAGACTCAATATTTTCCCCCACTAATGCTTTAGACCTCTCAAGCCCCTCTCACCTGGACTGTTGCAGTAATCTCAGAAATGATCTCTCTCTGCCTTAGCTCCCTGGGGTCTTCATACAGCAGACGGAAGGCCACTTGTAAGATGTAAATCAAATCACGCGTTCTTTTCAAAGCCCTCCAGTGGCTTCTCTTCACAGTTCGATAAAATCCAGTCCTGCATTGACCTGATGGTCCTAAGCGATCAAACCCCTGGCCACTCACTGGGCTCCAGCTGTAGGCGACTTCTTGCTCTTCCTCCTGTGGGCCCAGGACATTCCCTCTCATGCCATTTGCCTGGATTTTTTCCCCCCGGTGGTGACATGTCTCGCTCCAACCCTTTATTCTGCTCAAGGCTCATCTTTCTAAAAGGCTTTCCCTGACCAACTTATACAAAGTAGAGACTTACCCCTCCCCACTTCTTTATCCCACTTCACGCAATGCAGAAAAGATGCATGCGGACACTTTTTAACATTTCTTTTCATTTCCGTTGACTGCCTAGTTCCATGAAGGTAGAGATTTTGAGTTTTCACCAGTGTAACTCCACTGTCTGGAATGGGGCTTGATGCACAGAAGGTACTCAAGAGCTAGTAGTTGAGTGAATGGAAAGAGCTAATAAATTCTTATTATTTGCTCAGCAAATAATTGGAGACGGCAATTAAGTCTTAGCTTAGGTTGGTAACCCCAGTTAATTTTGTCTTTCCCCAAAGCCTTATTCTTCAACATCAGCTTTGCATTTCTTCCCTAATCTCGCCCCAGGTTTTGAATATTTTTAGGAATAAGTTAGGAAACTCAGCGTTAGACCAATATCTAACCAGTTGTCTTAATTTTTCATGTATTTTTTATGGACATGTCAAATTTTCTGTTTTTTAAAATTTCCCATTATCAGTTCATTTCTGCCTATTCTCTGTATTTTAATATAAACACTATTCTTTATCTTTTTCCTTTCTTCTTTTTTTTACACTTATTTTCTCTAAAGGGATTTTTTTCTCACTAACGTTGTTTTGTATATTATTCTTGATGTCTGGACATTGGCCTGGTGTTTTCAATGTCAAGGAATATTTCAGGGTATTTATTCATTCGTTTATGTAACCAAAAAAAACAATTATTGAAACCCTATTATGTACTCACAGCATAATTTGAAAAGGACACAATAATAGTAAAAATACCCATTTATTTTCAGACTTGAGCTTAGTAGAAACCAGAAAGTCTGGCAACCTGCGAGAATATTTCCATGAAATCCTCAACAAACTCTTAGCAGAGTCTATGCAAAATTTGGCTCTAAATGTTATTTTCTTACTTTGTTTCTAAATGGAAAAATTTGGATTTTGTGGGACTATCTGAGGTCTCGCTTAAGTGAATATATACAGACTCTTGGCTACCCCATTTGGCCAATTATCACCTCTTCTTGGCTCACACACATAGGAGGTACCCAGTAATCTTCTTGAACTGGATGGGGCCTACCAGAGCAATCCTTTCATCTTCTAAAGTAATTAAATTAACCTGGAAGCACTCAGTTTCATATTAGGATAGAAAAGAATAATACTACATGCTTTCCTTTGAGGGGAAGATGAACTAAAAGAGCACATTAAAACTATTAAATAGAAAATGAACCCAAGGTGATATTAACGCCTAATACAGTAGTCTGTTTTTTTAGAGAACTTGCTGAGTGATTTTGAACATTTATTCTAATATAGACTCGTTAGTAATTTTTGACGTAATTTCATTTCTCCTAAAATGCAGACAGACACTTTGCTGTGCCTTTTTTTAGCTTCTGCTCCTGTCTAATCCTCCATAAACAGTCTTAAAGAGCTGCGAAAAACTGGCCAATTTAATGACATGCGCGAGGCAGTTGCTGTTTGACCATCTTAACACATCTTTTCTGAACTAGTCCTTCGGGCCAGTCTGCCCTCGGTTTTAGCTCATCATTTTTGAAGTTGTCCATTCTAAATGTGGAGAGCCTTCAGCAAGCAACGGCTGCAGAAGAAGGTCTTCTACTTTTGGACCAACTAAAGATTAAAGATACCCAGATGGTTGTGAGCATCGTACAACTACACACCATAGTTGAGCGTAGAACAAAAAACCAGGCAAATTGCTTTTGAACTAGATGCCATTGATCTTGGGCTTCCTCGGTTTCCATCTCCCCATGTCTACTCTCTGAAGCCCTCATCCAAAGCCCCAACATCATGCTCCAGCTCCTCGCGGGTCTGTTCTTATTCTCCAGGTGTCCATTCACTGAAGCCACCTGCTTCTCCTCTTCTGTTCTCTGAAATGTTTCCATGATAATTAGGTACTTGGAAGAAAAGCCGCTGGCTTCAACTACACCTGCAAACAGAGGGGGGTGGCCTTGTCTTAAGTGTTCTCGTCCTTCATTGTACTTCCAGCTTGATTATTGGATCTGTGTTGAACAAGCCACTGAAAATCTGTCCTAAGGTCATTGTCACTTCATTTTTATCAGAAGCTCTTCAGTGAGAAACAATATTCAGTGGAATTGTTTGAAGGACACAGAGTCCATCACTGTCTAAAACTCTGGAGGCCTAGTGTTTAGGAGCAAGTGCTTTGGAGTTCAACAGATCTGAATTCAGATTTCTACTGCTTATGAGTTGTTGGACCTAAACTCTTGTCTGTTTCCTCCTTTGTAACCCAGGGGTAAATAATAACCATACCTTCTTCAGCGCTGGTATGAGGATTAAAGGAATAGTGCTTCCTCACGTCTGCATCAGTAGATGTTAACTCTTCTCGTTATTGCTGTTAATACTCATGGATCGAGACACATCTGTATGGGTTGAGGTATCTGGTGGAGCCCAGTCTCCCCTGATTCCCCTGGATTATTTTCTTGAACGTCGCTGCGGTGGGAGACTTAGTTTCCAGGGAAGGTCGGTCTAAGAAGCATCCCTTTACCACCCACGGTAGCATTTCCTGTAAGGACGCCGTCGGGAGCACTCTTTATCACTTTCCAACAATGTTCCTTTTTATGGGGACCTCCAGGAAAAGTCAGGGTCCAGTGTCAGTGCCAAGCAGAGACGTTCTCTTGAGCATTTGGTTTATTTTAAGCTCATGGACAGTAAATTATATAACCGACTGAGTTTCCCTTTTTGAGTTGGCTGCTAGAAAGCTTAGAGCCAAACACATGGCTCATTTGTTGGCGGTGCGTCAATTATTACGGGATGCATTTTGTGTCTCTGTCTTTATTCTGTTTTTTCTTTTAATCCTTCTTCTCTTTCATGCAAATTAAATGTTACTTTAAAATTTATTCTTGTAAATTGCCTAAAATTACTTCTGAAGCAAGATGAGTAATACATAGGTAGAAAAATAGATGATATATAAACTAAGGCTTTCAATAATTTAACCTGTGTAAATGGCTTGTAGCTTGTATATCTAAAAGATGTTTAACTTTTGTAAGAAGATACTTGTTATAGAAAAAGAATTTTCCAATGGGTAAAATTTCAGATTTTTCATGAAAGAGAAAGTAATTGGTTCAAGGATGGGAATGTTTTGCTGGAAGATAAGTTCGATTCGGGAAACCAGTAGGGGAGCCACTGAGCTCTTGGTGGAGAAGTGTCTTGTATGATTGGATTAGTTAATTAACTTAATCATTGTGTACAACCCCAGGGTCAGTTTATAAAAAGAATTTTTAACCTTTCATAGAGAGCATAGGACGACTGTGGACTCAGGAGTCAAACTCCTGGATAGAAATCCTGGCTCTGCCATTTATTGGGCAATTTACTTAACTTCATTGTTCCTCAGTTTCTTTGTTCAGAAAATGGAGATCAAACTAGTACTTACCTCATAGGGTTCTCAGGGAAATCAAAGGATAATATACACGTACCAAGAGTTTAGAATAGTGACTGGCGTTCGGTAGGAGTCAATGCATATTAACTCTTACTCTTCTTTATCTTTTCCACTGGAGCCCAAGGATTTTAAAAAAGATGTCTTTTTTAAAGACATCTTGTCAGTTTTGTAATATATCGCATAGTAGGGCTGGTCAGAGATTGGTGATGGCAATAAAATATATATGTGGTTTATACATATGCCACAGAATTCCCAAATCTATCATGAGTGGTTCATGGCAACTTCAGAGAAAATGTGTGTTTTTCTTTTTTGGTCTTTCCAAACAAACAGGAAAGCAAAATAGCTTCTGTGAAATATTCTATCGTGTTAGCATCATAGAGTTGTTCATGAAACATGACACCATGGATAGTGTGTCTTGCCTTTTTCCACTCAAGCGTCAGTGTTTTCTTTCTTACATACATGTTCTATTTGCTTAGATCTATAGTGAGTGAAAGAAATTGATTGATCAAATGTGTTTTCTGAAAAAATAGTGTTGTATGGAAAAATTAAATGCGTAAATGCTCTTGCCCGTTCTCCTTCCTCAATTCCTCTGCCTCCCAATATAAAGAGAATGTGTCTGGCGTATTCAGTGTTGAAAGAGAGTAAAAAGCTACAGAAATTAAGCAGATCTGCCAAATATAAGACTGGGGGTTGCAGGTTGAGGGAGAGAAAATAAGGAAACTGAGAGCCTGGGAAGGGAATTTTCTGATGTTTCTGTTTGTGTCAGAAATTGAAGAAAGAAAGCAATCTTGAGAAAGAAAAACAGAGCTGGAGGAATCAGGCTCCCTGACTTCAGACTATACCACAAAGCTACAGTAATCAAGACGGTATGGTACTGGCACAAAAACAGAAAGATAGATCAATGGAACAGGATAGAAAGCCCAGAGATAAACCCACACACATATAGTCACCTTATCTTTGATAAAGGAGGCAAGAATATACAGTGGAGAAAAGACAGACTCTTCAATAAGTGGAGCTGGGAAAACTGGACAGCTACATGTAAAAGAATGAAATTAGAACACTCCCTAACACCATATACAAAAATAAACACAAAATGGATTAAAGACCTAAATGTAAGGCCAGACACCATCAAACTCTTGGAGGAAAACATAGGCAGAACACTCTATGACAATAAACCACAGCAAGATCCTTTTTGACCCACCTCCTAGAGAAATGGAAATAAAAACATAAATAAACAAATGGGACCTAATGAAACTTCAAAGCTTTTGCACAGCAAAGGAAACCATAAGCAAGACCAAAAGACAACCCTCAGAATGGGAGAAAATATTTGCAAATGAAGCAACTGACAAAGGATTAATCTCCAAAATTTACAAGCAGTTCGTGCAACTCAATATCAAAAAAACAAACAGCCCAATCCAAAAATGGGCAGAAGAACTAAACAGACATTTCTCCAAAGAAGATATACAGATTGCCAACAAACACATGAAAGAATGCTCGACATCACTCGTCATTAGAGAAATGCAAATCAAAACTACAATGAGATATCATCTCACACCAGTCAGAATGGCCATCATCAAAAAATCTAGAAACAATAAATGCTGGAGAGGGTGTGGAGAAAAGGGAACCCTCTTGCACTGCTGGTGGGAATGTGAATTGGTATAGCCACTATGGAGAGCAGTATGGAGGTTCCTTAAAAAACTACAAATAGAACTACCATATGACCCAGCAATCCCACTACTGGGCATATACCCTGAGAAAACCATAATTCAAAAAGAGTCATGTACCAAAATGTTCATTGCAGCTCTATTTACAATAGCCAGAAGACGGAAACAACCTAAGTGTCCATCATCGGATGAATGGATAAAGAAGATGTGGCACATAAATACAATGGAATATTACTCAGCCATAAAAAGAAACGAAATTGAGGTATTTGTAGTGAGGTGGATGGACCTAGAGTCTGTCATACAGAGTGAAGTAAGTCAGAAAGAGAAAGACAAATACCGTATGCTAACACATATATATGGAATCTAAGAAAAAAAATGTCATGAAGGACCTAGGGGTAAGACAGGAATAAAGACACAGACCTACTAGAGAATGGACTTGAGGATATGGGGAGGGAGTAGGGTAAGCTGTGACAAAGTGAGAGAGTGGCATGGACATATATACACTACCAAATGTAAAACAGATAGCTAGTGGGAAACAGCCACATAGCACAGGGAGATCAGCTCGGTGCTTTGTGACCACCTAGAGGGGTGGGATAGGGAGGGTGGGAGGGAGGGAGACGCAAGAGGGAAGAGGTATGGGGACATATGTATGTGTATAACTGATTCACTTTGATATAAAGCAGAAACTAACACACCACTGTAAAGCCATTATACTCCAATAAAGATGTTTAAAAAAAAGAAAAGAAAAAGAAAAAATATTAAAAACAGCAAGGGAAAAACAAAAAATAACATACAAAGGAATCCCCATAAGGTTATCAGCTGATATTTCAGCAGAAACTCTGCAGGCCAGAAGGAAGTGGCAGAATATACTTAAAGTGATGAAAGAGAAAAACTTAAAACCAAGATTACTCTACCCAGCAAGGATCTCATTCAGATCTGATGAAGAAATCAGAAGCTTTTCAGACAAGCAAAAACTAAGAGAATTCAGCACCACCAAACCAGCTTTACAACTAATGCTAAAGGAACTTCTCTAGGTGGGAAACACAAGAAAAAGACCCACAAAAACAAACCCAAAACAATTGAGAAAATGGTAATAGGAACATACATATTGATAATAACCTTGAATGTAAATGGATTAAATGCCCCAACCAAAAGACACAGACTGGCTGAATGGATACAAAAACAAGACCCATATATATGCTGTCTACAAGAGACCCACTTCAGACCTAGGGACACATACAGACTGAAATTGAAGGGATGGAAAAAGATATTCCATGCAAGTGGAAATCAAAAGAAAGCTGGAGTAGCAATACTCGTATCAGATAAAATAGACTAAAATAAAGATTGTTACAAGAGATAAGGAGGGACACTACATAATGGTCAAAGGATCAATCCAAGAAGAAGATATAACAATTACTAATGTTTATGCACCCAGCACAGGAGCACCTCAATACATAACACAAATGTTAACAACCATGAAAGGAGAAATCGACAGTAACACAATACTAGTAGGGGATATTAACACCCCACTTACACAAATGGACAGATCATCCAAACAGAAAATAAATAAGGAAACACATGCTTTAAATGACACAATAGACCACATAGATTTAATTGATGTTTATAGAACATTCCACCCAAAAGTGGCAGAATACACTTTCTTCTCAAGTGCACACGTAAACATCTTGGGGCACAAATCAGCCTCAGAAAATTTAAGAAAATTGAAATCATATCAAGCATCTTCTCTGACCACAACACTATGAGATTGGAAATCAATTGCAGGAAAAAACTGTAAAAAACATAAATACATGGAGGCTAAACTTTGTGCTACTAAATAACCAAGAGCTCACTGAAGAAATAAAACAAATACATAGAAACAAATGACAACGAAACCACAACGACCCAAAACATATGGGATGGAGCAAAAGCAGTTCTAAGAGGGAAGTTTATAGCAATTCAATCTCACCTCAAGAAACAAGACAAATCTTAAATAAATAATCTAACCCTACACTTAAAACAACTAGAGAAAGAAGAACAAAGAAAACCCAAAGTCAGTAGAAGGAAAGAAATCATAAAGATCAGAGGAGAAATAAATGAAATAGAAACAAAAAAAAAAACAGTAGCAAAGATCAATAAACCTAAAAGCTGGTTCTTTGAGAAGATAAACAAAATTGATAAACCCTTAGCAAGACTCATCAAGAAAAAAAGGGAGAGGGTGCAAATCAATAAAATTAGAAACAAAAAAGGAGAAATCACAAATGAGACTGCAGAAATACAAAGGATTATAAGAGACTACTACAAACAACTATATGCCAATAAAATGGACAACCACGAAGAAATGGACAAATTCTTGGAAAAGTACAATTTCCAAGACTGAACCAGGAAGAATTAGAAAATATAAACAGACCTATCACAAGTAATGAAATTGAAACCGTAACTAATAATCTTCCAACAAACAAAAGTCCAGGACCAGATGGCTTCACAGGCAAATTCTATCAAACATTTAGAGAAGAGCTAACACCAATCCTTCTCAAACTCTTCCAAAAAACTGCAGAGAGAGAAACACTCCCAAATTCATTCTCCAAAGCCACCATCACCCTGATACCAAAACCAGAAAAGGATACCACAAAAAAAGAAAATTTCAGACCAATATCTCTGATGAACATAGATGCAAAAATCCTGAACTAGCAAATAAATAGCAAAAAAAAAATAAATAGCAAATAAAATAAATAGCAAAAAAAAATACTAGCAAACAGAATCCAACAGCACATTAAAAGGATCATACACCATGATCAAGTGGGATTTATCCCAGGAATGCAAGGATTCTTCAATATACGCAAATCAATCAATGTGGTACACCACATTAACAAATTAAGGAATGAAAACCATATGATCATCTCAGTAGATACAGAGAAGGCTTTTGACAAAATTCAACACCAATTTGTGATAAAAGCTCTCCAGAAAGTGGGCATAGAGGGAATCTACCTCAACATAATAAAGACTGTATATGACAAACCCACAGCAAGCATCATACTCAATGAAGAAAAACTGAAAGCATTTCCACTAAGATCAGGAACAAGACAAGGATGTCCACTCTTGCCACTTTTATTCAACATTGTTTTGGAAGTCTTAGCCACGTCAGTCAGAGAAGAAAAAGAAATAAAAGGAATACAAATTGGAAAAGAAGAAGTAAAACTGTCACTGTTTGCAGATGACATGATACTATACATAGAAAATGCTAAAGATGCCACCAGAAAACTACTAGAACTAATCAATGAATTTGGTAAGGTTGCAGGATACAAAATTAGTGCACAGAAATCTCTGGCATTCCTGTACACCAACAGTGAAAAATCAGAAAGAGAAATTAAGGAAAGCCTCCCATTTACCATTGCAACAAAAAGAATAAAATACCTAGGAATAAACCTGCCTAAGGAGGCGAAAGACTTGTACTCAGAAAACTATAAAACACTGATGAAAGAAATCAAAGATGACATAAACAGATGGAGAAATATACCATGTTCTTGGATTGGAAGAATCAATATTGTGAAAATGACTGTACTACCCGAAGCAATCTACAGTTTCAGTATAATCTCTATCAAACTACCAATGGCATTCTTCACAGCATTAGAACAAAAAATTTTACAATTCGTATGGAAACACAAAAGACCGCAAATAGCCAAAGCAATATTGAGAAAGAAAAACGGAGCTGGAGGAATCAGGCTCCCCAACTTCAAACTATACCACAAAGCTACAGTAATCAAGACAGTATGGTACTGGCACAAAAACAGAAAGATCAATGGAACAGGATAGAAAGCCCAGAGATAAACCCACACACATATGGTCAACGGAGGCAAGAACGTACAATGGAGAAGAGACAGCCTCTTCAATAAGTGGTGCTGGGAAAACTGGACAGCTACATGTAAAAGAATGAAATTAGAACACTCCCTAACACCATATACAAAAATAAACTCAAAATGGATTAAAGACCTAAATGTAAGGCCAGACACTATAAAACT
This sequence comes from Lagenorhynchus albirostris, assembly GCF_949774975.1. NCBI lineage: Eukaryota > Metazoa > Chordata > Mammalia > Artiodactyla > Delphinidae > Lagenorhynchus > Lagenorhynchus albirostris. The sequence goes on from NC_083095.1 coordinate 188,358,610, forward strand.
CTTAGAGGAAAACATAGGAAGAACACTCTTTGACATAAACCACAGCAAGATCTTTTTTGACCCACCTCCTAGAATAATGGAAATAAAAACATAAATAAACAAATGGGACTTAATTAAACTTCAAAGCTTTTGCACAGCAAAGGAAACCATAAGCAAGACCAAAAGACAACCCTCAGAATGGGAGATAATATTTGCAAATGAAGCAACTGACAAAGGATTAATCTCCCAAATTTACAAGCAGATCATGCAGCTGAATATCAAGAAAACAAACGACCCAATCCAAAAATAGGCAGAAGACCTAAAAAGACATTTCTCCAAAGAAGATATACAGATTGCCAACACACACATGAAAGGATGCTCAACATCACTAATTATTAAAGAAATGCAAATCAAAACTACATTGAGGTATCACCTCACACCAGTCAGAATGGCCATTATCAAAAAATCTAGAAACAGTAAATGCTGGAAGGGGTGTGGTGAAAAGGGAACCCTCTTGCACTGCTGGTGGGAATGGAAATTGATACAGCCACTATGGAGAACAGTATGGAGGTTCCTTAAAAAACTAAAACTAGAACTACCATATGACCCAGCAATCCCACTACTGGGCATATACCCTGAGAAAACGATAATTCAAAAAGAGACATGTACCATAATGTTCATTGCAGGACTGTTTACAATAGCCAGGACGTGGAAGCACCCTAAACGTCCATCGACAGATGAATGGATAAAGAAGATGTGGCACGTATATACAATGGAATATTACTCAGCCACAAAAAGAAATGAAACTGAGTTATTTGTAGTGAGGTGGATGGACCTAGAGTCTGTCATACAGAGTGAAGTAAGTCAGAAAGAGAAAGACAAATACCGTATGCTAACACATATATATGGAATCTAAAAAAAAAAAAAGGTTCTGAAGAACCTAGGGGCAGGACAGGAATAAAGATGTAGATACAGAGAATGGACTTGAGGACACAGAGTGGGAGGGGTAAGCTGGGGCGAAGTGAGAGTAGCATCAACATATATACACTACTGAATGTAAAATAGATAGCTAGTGGGAAGCAGCCGCATAGCACAGGGAGGTCAGCTCGGTGCTTTGTGATGACCTAGCAGGGTGGGATAGGGAGGGTGGGAGGGAGGCTCAAGAGGGAGGGGATATGGGGATATATGTGTACATTGGTTGATGCACTTTGTTGTACAGCAGAAACTAACACAGTATTGTAAAGCAATTATACTCCAATAAAGATCGATTAAAAAGAGAACATATATGTATACATACATATATATACACATATATATAAATATATATACACATGTATATATACATATATATTTGAATCACTTTGCTGTGTACCTGAAACTACCACAACATTGTAAATCAATTACACTTCAATAAAAATAAATAACTTTTTAAAACTTTTTTAAAAATTAAAAATTAAGGGCTTCCCTGGTTGCGCAGTGGTTAGGGATCCGCCTGCCGATGCAGGGGACGCGGGTTCGTGCCCCGGTGCGGGAGGATCCCACATGCCGCAGAGCAACTAAGCTGGTGCACCACAACTACTGAGCCTGTGCTCTAGAGCCCACAAGCCACTACTACTGAGTCCACGTGCCACAACTACAGAAGCCCACGCACGAGAGCCCGTGCTCTGCAACAAGAGAAGCCACCACAATGAGAAGTCCGTGCATCGCAATGAAGAGTAGGCCCCACTCACCACAACTAGAGAAGTCCCGCATGCAGCAACAAAGACCCAATGCAGCCAAAAAATAAATAAATAAATGAATAAAAAATTTTTTGAAAAGCCTAGAAATAGGTCTCTATGCTGCCAATGAGTTTGGAATTGGTGAATTCCTAAAAAGCAGGACAGAGAGCTTCCCTGGTAGCGCAGTGGTTGAGAGTCCGCCTGCCGATGCAGGGGACACGGGTTCGTGCCCCGGTCCGGGAAGATCCCACATGCCGCGGAGAGGCTGGGGCCGTGAGCCATGGCCGCTGGGCCTGCGCGTCCGGAGCCTGTGCTCTGCAACGGGAGAGGGCACAACAGTGAGAGGCCCGCATACCGCAAAAAAAAAAAAAAAATTAATTAATTAAAAATTAAAAAAAGATAAAAATTAGTGGAGAAGTTTTTGGTGCACTTAAGAACACTAGGCTCTGCATGGCTGCCATTATAACAACATACTCTGAAGGGAGAGTTCAGTGAGTAGGTATATGGGCTGCAGTGTCTGTGAGAGGAGGGGCTCTTGTTTGCTGAAACCAGAGCCCCCCAGAGAACGGTAAGCACTCAGGCAGCATCAGCCCTGACAAGAGACCTTCACCTGCTCTGCCAAAGGCTCCTCTAGATACAGTTTCATTCTTTGTCATCAAAGAGTGCTCCAAGGAAGCGCTCTATCCTGTTCAACACCCTCTGTGTACTTTTTCCCTCATAACTACTAGTAATGTAGAAAGTGAGTCGTAAATAAACTTGAATTCTCATCCTTTATAAAGACGACCCAGAAATAAATCTCTTGGGACTTTTAAAATTCCTGACGCTGAGATCATAGGCATTTCTCTGTAATTATAGTGAACGTGTTGCTTGTGTTACTCTACCTCTTGTTGTCATTTTGTAATATTCTACTTTCAATATATCTTGCATGTTAACAACCTGGCAAATTTAACAGTTCATCAGGTTTCCGATTCGGCTGCGTGAACCAAACAGCTAGTTTTATTGACTTGATTCGATTTCATTATTGAGTAGACAGACATTTATTTCAGACAACTACAGAAGTTCAATAACTTCAAATTTCTCACTAACAGAGAACGATTGACTAGTTTTTACAAACTAACAGTATGGAGCGGGGTTTTTTTTCCCTATTTCTTAATACAGCCACGGAAATTTTCACATTTAAAGGCTTCAGTGGTTCTGTGTGTCCTTCAAGATAAAGTCTGAACTCTGTGCTGTGACGTTCAAGGAACTTCACGGTCTAGTCCCAGCCTGTTCTCCTGTCCCTCCCCTGGCTTCTTGTCACTTTTTCCTGCTCCTACTTCCCCAGCCTCCTCAACAATCTTAGCGTCTGTGAATTAAGCATTCATTCCAGACACGCTTTGAGGTACTTTTTAAATAAATTTATTTATTTATGTATTTATTTTTGGCTGTGTTGGGTCTTCATTGCTGTTCACGGGCTTTCTCTAGTTGGGGTGAGCGGGGGCTACTCTTCGTTGCGGTGCGTGGGCTTCTCATTGCAGTGGCTTCTCGTCACTGAGCATGGCCTCTAGGCGTGCGGGCTCAGTAGTTGTGGCACGTGGGCTCAGTAGTTGTGGTTCGTGGGCTCTAGAGCGCAGGCTCAGTAGTTGTGGCGCACAGCCTTAGTTGCTCCGCAGCATGTGGGATCTTCCCGGGCCAGGACTCGAACCTGTGTCCCCTGCATTGGCAGGCAGATTCTTAACCACTGCGCCACCAGGGAAGTCCCATGAGGTACTTTTAAATACAGGTTTAGCTTCTATAACTGGGGTCAGACTCAAAGTGACTTAAACGATACAGGCAGACCTCATTTTACTGCACTTCACAGATACGGCATTTTTACAAATTTAAGGTTTGGGGCAACCCTGCAAGTCTATTGGTGCCATTTTTCCAACAGCGTTTGCTTTGTGTCTCAGTGTCACATTTTGATAATTCTCACTTTATTTCAGACTTTTTCATTATTATTCTGTTAATGGTGACGTATGATCAACGATCTTTGATGTTGCGACTATGACTCACTGAAGGCTTAGATGTTGGTTAGCATTTTTTAGCAATAAAGTATTTTTCATTAAGGTACGTACATTGCTTTTTAGACATAATGCTATTGCACACTTAACAGACTACAGTGTAGTGTTAACATAACTTTTATATGCACTGGGAAACCAACAAACTCCTGGGACTAACTTTGCTGCCATATTCGTTTTATTGTGGTGATCTGGAAGCGAACCCCCAATATCTCTGAGGTCTGCCTGCATAGGAGTTTGTTTCTGTTTTATGTACTGTAGAGCACAAGGAACTGTACTCAATGCTCTTTAATAACCTATATGGGAAAAGAATCTGAAAAAGAATAGATATGTATATGTATAACTGAGTCACTTCGCTGTACGTTAGAAATTAAAACAACATTGTAAGTCAACTATACTTCAATTTAAAATTTTGATAAAAAATAATAAAATAAAACAAATGAAAACTAACCAAAAGAAAAAAAAGAAAGAAAAAGAAAATAGAGTCTAAGTGTAAGTGATATAGAGCTGGCTTGGTAGCAGCTCTGTCCTACCTGTACCTTGGTAGCGACACTGTGTCCTACAAGACACAGGCTCTTTCTGTCTTGTTGCTCTTTTCTGCTGAATATGCAGCATCCTTCCATATAGTCGGCTATTCCAGCTGCCAGCAGTGCACCTCCACTCAAGCCAGCAAGAAAGGGAAGACGAGAAAGGGGAAGGCACATGACTAAGGTGTTGGCATGTGTCATTTCCGCTCCTATCCTGTTGAACACGTGTCGGTCACATGGCTGTACCAAGTTGCAAGGGAGGCTGAGATATTTCTCAAACTTAGCCCAGCAGCCCCAGGTCCATTTCTGTTACTTCAGATGAACTAGAGAACGTGTGATGAGGGGAGTCCAAATCTTTGTCATACCTACCATGTCTATGTTACTGCGCTAAGTGCTAGGGATAGAGAGGTGAATAGGGACTGGATTTGGGGGAGAAACCAGTACAGTTGGAGGGATTTGGGGTAAATCCCTGTTGTCTCAATGTATCATAGATACTGAATTATATACATTCTTCTTTACATTCTACATAAACAGAATTTATTCTGTATACAATCTGTACATAATCTTCTGTGCTTTTGCATTTTCTGCCCCCTTCCCTGGATTCTTTCTGCCCCCTTTTCCACTGGATGCAATTCTCCCCACTCTGCAAAGAGTAGCCCAAGAGTTCCCACCTTTGCTAAGCCTTCAGCATTCCTTCCAGAGACAGGTAGGAGTTGTGTCATTAGTGTTCCCATAGTGCTTAGATGCTGTGTTCTCTTTCCCCTGTTTTAAGTGCTTGGAGGCAGGTATGAACTGTGGTTTTATTCGTGTCCTATCCCCAGCACCTAGGACAGTGCCAAAGCAAATAGAAGATGCTGGATAAATGTTTGCCAAATCAAATTAGTGCTTGGCCTCCTGTTGTGGACTCTGGGAAGGCAAAATGAGTGGACTCTTTAATGAACTGGGGAACTCTCTCATATGGTGTATAATAATATCACAGTTGATAAGAAGTTAAGTGAATTCCAAATCAAATTCATAGAGGAGATCGTGTTTCCAATGCTTTCATCTTATTCTAACTTTGAGTTTGCTTTTATTTTTATTCAGTTATGCTAGTAAATGTGTTCTGGCTGAGGGTGATGAAGGGGTCTTAAGAAAAACCTTGAATTTGAATGATGTGTTCTCTTATATTACTTGCTGTATTTCTCACTAAAGTTGATTTCAAAAACCAAAGTGATATCCTACTTACTGGAAATCAATCTTGTGTGGTCCAGGAAATGTTGAATTTTTTCCAGGACTTACTTCAAAAGGCAATTTACAACCTGATTCAAAAATTTGAGTTTCCTTTGGGTTCCTGATGTAATCCCAGAAGGAACCTTACTGTCTGTCCATAGCCTATCCATGATTCCGTTTTGGATCTTCAGCTATGTGGGAGGTTAATCAGTATAGGATAAACACCATAGAATTTTCACAGACTATTCCAATTATATGAATTACTAGATATTAGTAATATGACTGCTTATGTTACTTACAGACAAAGCACTCGACCATTTGGGCCTCAGTTCTTTTATTAGTCAAATAAGAACATTGAACTAAGGCAGGGTTTTTCAGCTCAGCCTGTTAGACTATGAATAATAATAAGAGTTGTTACTTTAAATCACAGGTTTTCAGGAAAGAATGGTAAAGTGCTGAGAATTCATGGGTTTGCACTTTCCATGGGCCTAAAGAACATAATGGTGTGTGATTTCCATCTGTGACATGAAATAGTTAAGATATCTTCTCCAGTGGCAACAGTATATGGAATGACGTGTGGGCGTGGGGACAAATGTGGAGCAATAGCTGTGGCTATATAAATCATTGCTTATTAGAACGGTTGATACCATATAAATTAATAGTTTTATCCCCAAATGCCTTAATCATTCATCTTTTCAGGTGTGACATGTACAAGGCCTTTTAGAAAGAATGTTGCGATCAGCTCCCTCTCTGCAAACTGTGTCTTTAGAAAAAAGATGCAAAGCACAGCGTACAGCTTACGAGGAGTATTCATTTGTGAGATCTGGGGCTTGGAAAGCAGGCTTATTGAGTTTCTTGTATTTAATCATAGGTGATATATTAGCTAATTAATTAATGCAGTCTGACTCAGATCAGATTTGCTTTTGCCGGACTTATGTTTATTTAATGTGCTTTCACGTAGAAAATGAGTATTTGGCAGTGAGCAAAAATAAAAAGCACACAAAAACCTGTGTAGCTGTTGTGGCTGAGTGAGTTGGGTCCTGAGGCCAGTCCTTCCTACAATTCATGGGAAACACGTACTGCAAGATGAAGCGTCTGACAATTTGGAGGCTGGTTCTGTAGTCCTAGGAATCTGGAGTGAATTAAAGTCTAGACTCTGTTATTTTCCAGAGGAAAGGGAGGAGGGAGAAATCACAGATCAGATATGGCCAAAGTGATACGGAGGCAACACTGAAGCAAGGATGCTGCTGCCAGTGTGTGGAGGCTTCAAGGCAGTAATGGCAGAGCAGCTGCGTTCTCAGAGGGTTAGGGGCAGTGTATCAGGAGTAGGCCTCCTCTTGTAACAAAGCAGGAGACTGCCGGCTTGTGAAAGGCAAAGATGCTCTGCTCCTTGAAAATCTCCCCAGGTGAGAATGGCTACTGTCAAAACGTTGCCAAGAAACTCTAATGATCCAGACCGTCAGAACTGTATGTTAGCCATAGTCATTTCAGGAAAATAAATGATACTTTGGGTAGATTTCTGGTCAGTTTCTTCCCTGAAGCAGAAGAGATCGGATTCCCGAGCAAAGAAAAACAGGGAAGAACAAAGTTTGGGCATGCCCGCAGGAACAGCGGTATCTTTAGAAACTACCTGGGAGGCAGAAGCTAAGTGTTGATTTGCCCGTGCCTCCTACCTGGGAGTGGAAGGTGGGAAGAAATGGACAGTGGGTCTGCTCAAAAGAGGAGGTACAGTGCAGCTTGGTGAAGCCACACGCTGACTGCGTTCTGCACGGCTCTTCATGCAGTGCTGTGGGCTGGTGCACCGGAGGCGAGCCCGGGTGTCCTATGTAAGTTTCTATTGCTGTACATTGCAGCTAGGGGCTGAAAATACTATTCGTGTCTGTCTGGTGCGTGGTGCCTCTTTCAGATGTTTTTAATCCCCGTGCTGGGGATCAGTCAGACAATCAACCATTTGTACAACGAGTTTTCAAGCCACCTGAGGTATCGGAGATTCTGAGTTTCTCCGGAGATGTTTTTTTTATGTATCTTTCGTGCGGTGTTACTTGGATAAGGTCGCAAATAACTTGCCCTGGGATCGCTTGGGAAGTGCATTGTCTCAGAGGTCTGTATCAGTTCAAACCAGTTGATATTCTCTTTTACGTAGAGTCCTGTTTTCATCTTTGAATTATGGCATGAAAAGAATCTTTTTTTAGGGAGAAATACCACGGAGTTTGTCAAATTAAAGATAGCCACAGAAGCTCCCTTTAAATCCTGTTTTGAACAGATTTAGAAAAATAGGAGATGGATGACACAGCTGTTGCAGTTACGCCAGCATGTACAGCAGCTTTATCATTCTATGACTCTTTCACTGAAATAGCCCTTATTTCATGGACCTGCCGTGTTTTGCAAAATGGCTGTCTGAGTATTAAATTCTACAAGGCAGGCTTACACAAACACTGAAGTATCACTACTTAAAATGATTGGATGCTAATTGAAAGATGCCGCACAGGATGCTAGCTGACAAGCTCGGGGGGGAAACGCTCACTTTATTTTCACCCTCCTCTTACGTGTGGCTAGTTGATTTTCACGGAGTGATGTGAAAGCGAGCAAGAGGCTTATTCAGGCTGGACAAACTGCAGTGCTGAATTGCTTAACACTGATCTGAGATTCCTGGCTGCAGAACAAATCGAAAATCTACAAAGAGAGCTAATCAATACTTCAGGGTATAGTGTAGAGAAATCTGTGACCTTGGAAAACTGGCCACTACAAGAGATATATGTGACACTTCCAGGACAAACAGGTCAAAATCTGATACAATCTACCTAATATAAAGTTGGAGACCAGGAAGATGGGAAAGGGATAATTACATTCCTATCAAATCTTAAAGAGAATATTCAATTTTATTAAATAATTAAAAGCGTAAAAAGCCCCATTAACTTACAGATTTTTGTAACGGTTATCTATTCAGGGTCATTTGTCTTTTGAATGCAACAGTTGACATGTGAGAAATAAATGTAGTAATGAGGTAGCCAGCAAAGATTTTTAAAGACAACATCTGCAGAAATAGATTTTTTTTTCCCGTAGAAAAATTAATTGCTTTTTAATAGGACTTGGGAATAAGTATTAGAAAGTTTCTAAAGTCTAAAATTATCCACATAAAGGAAAATCTTAAATTAAAAATAGAAATCATTTTAAGTTTAAAATCCATATTTTTATAGATTCATGAAGATTGATAATTCCATAGTTTCATATTTCTGTTTATTCTTATACAATAAATTAGAGGAAATCTGTGGTTATGTAGCCTGCTGGCTAGAGGAATTCTGAAAGAAAGCCTCAAACAAAGCAGTCTTTTTTCACCCAACTTATTTTTGTCCTTTTCCTGACATTGAACATGTAAACAAATAGAAGAGACAGCATAAACTGTGCTCTCTGGAGTCTTGACTGAAAGGTTAGAAGATTTGATTCATCTGCTAATTCTCAAACTTTTTTACCCTGTGTTTTGGTGAAGGAACTACAAAACATATAGCACAAATATACCTTAAAGATAAAAGAAATTCATATATCTTGGTCACTAGAAACAGGTCTTCCTTTATGTTAGAATATTTATCTCTTGGGAACTCTAACCTGTAACCCACCTGCTGCTATTTCAGCCTCTTTTCTCTGGTAGTTTAATACGTGGATTGCAGTTTTCTTTATAGATAGTCAACCGAATGCTGTAGTATGTTAAATCTGAAACATATTTCATTTCCTTGGAGGAAAAGAACCTCTAAGTATATATCTGGCAATGAGAACTCTCGTTTGACTGCAAAGCAGACAACACGTGGAGTCTGGAAGCTGCTCGGTGAATAAACAGGTAGACAGCAGGGCAAAGGGTGCCCAAACCCATGTGTAGCACAAGTGATGGGGGCCTTGTCCATTAAGTGGACTGTCTCAGTGTCCTTTCTCCAATTTGTCATCAATTTGATGGAATGATAACTTAGATCAGGCTAGTACTAAATGCCAACTAAAGTTTAGGAATTAATAGCGGGTATATATAAAAATATATATATACGTACGAGGTATAACATATAATTCAGTTGGCACGGTCTATGTGTAACCATCCACTAGTTCTTATACCTTTTTTTAGTACGACAGTTTTCTCAAGGATTCTTCCTAGTCTCACATCGTCTCTCAGAAAGAATATGAAAGTTCTGTGGGTTCTGAATAAAGTCATGTACATATTCCATAGTCCTTTTGTTTCTAGGTTTTTACCTTCCGTGGCTGTCACCTTTATTAGGCGCCCTCCCCTAACTCACGTCACGTTGCCTTCATATTCAGAAATTGTCCCATGAGCGCCCTGTAGGCTGTGGCCCCTCTTGTTCTCTGTAAGACGCAATTCATAAGCCTCTCTTTTTGGCATTATTGAGTATTTGAACTCAAGAGCTAGTCTTCGTTATTTTATTTATACCAAACAATCATTCTTTTAGAACCCAGCTTCGCATCTTAGACGTAATTCCTACTTTTATCTCAACTGTCCTGCTATTTTTATTTTATTAAATGACATGAAAATCTGTCAGCTGAATAAATACTCCTACACTTAAAAGGATCTAGAAGCCTGATAAGTTCTGTGTGCATCTCTGTGCAACACGTCTAAAATATTGACATTTCCATGCTTTGGGGGAGCAGAGATTGATACTAACTGTTTTGGGGTAAACTCTATTGAAGGATAGCACACATGCAGAAAAGTGCAGAAATCTTAAGTGTTGAGTTTGATGAAAGTTCTCAGAGTGAGCAAGTTTGTGTAACCAACACGAAAATCAAGAAACCAAGCAATGTCAGAACTCTCATCCTACCTTGCACTCACCAATCAGCTCCCCCCTCCTCCACGGTACCCCCAATTTGGCTTTTTCCTGTTTCTGAATTTTATACAGATGGACTCATTCCATATGTATTTTTTGTTCAGCTGATGTTATTAGCATTTTATTTATGAGATTAACCTATGTGGTTGCACTAAATTACAGCAGTAGTCTGCTCTCATGGCTGTATAGCAGTCCATTATGTGACTAGACCATAATTTAATTTTCCATACTGTTGAGATGCATTTGGGGAGTCTCCAGTCAGGAGCTATTGTAAATACTGCTGTTATAAATGTTTGTACCATGTTCTTTTATTGATGCTTACGTATGCATTTCTGTTAGATATAAACTAGGAATGAAATTGCCAAGTCGTGGGGCTTATACATATATTCAGCTTAAGTCAGTACTGGGAAAGAGCTTTCCAAAGTGGTTCAGTCGATTTACACTCTCACCAGCAGTGCCTCACCAAAACTTGATGTTGCCTTCTACATTTTAGCCAGTCTGGTAAATGTGTCCAAGTACCCCATGTATGGTTTGACTTGGTGTTTCTCTGATGACTATTGAAATCAAGTACCTTCTTTATATATTTGTTGGCCAGTTGGATAGCCTCTTTTGTGAAGTACCTGTTTGAGTCTCTCTATTTCTTTTCTTTTAATATATTTTGGAATTTTCATACAGTAGAGATTTTGAAGATTTTTTTTTTTTAATATTTATTTATTTGGCTGCGTCGGGTCTTAGTTGTGGCACGTGGGAGCTTCGTTGCGGCATGCAGGATCTTTCGTTGCAGCACGCAGGCTCTAGAGCACAGGCTCAGTAGTTGTGGTGCACGGGCTTAGTTGCCCGATGGCATGTGGGATCTTCGTTCCCTGACCAGGGGTCAAACCCGCGTCCCCTGCATTGGAAGGCGGTTTCTTAACCACTGGCCCACCAGGGAAGTCCCTGTTTGAGTCTCTGGATTCTTTTTCTGTTAGACTTTCTGTCTTTTGAGGTTTTTTGTTCAAAAACGGACATACAAGGAAAAAGGTATTGATGGTTAGCATAATAAAATGACTAGAGACAAAATGGTATATACAGACATAATTAGAATGTGGAATCAGGCCAATCTAGGTTGGATTCTTGGTGTTCTTGTTTATTTACTGCATGATAGTGGGGAGTTGCTTTTTTTTTTTTCTTAGTCTCAGCTTTCTCATCTGTATAATCGGGAAAATAGGGCAAGCTTGAAGGGTTTTTTTTGAAAGTTAAAATGAAATGTTGACAAAAACAAACCAAAGAAAACAAAAAAAAACCCCAAAAATAAATAAAGTGAAATGTTGTGCTACAACATCGTAAATCAACTATACTTCAATAAAAAAGTTTTTTAAAAAACTGAAATGTTGTTTGTCAGCCCCTACCGGATCATGAGATGGAGAAACTATAGGAAGTGAGTAGGAGGGGACGTTAGGGAGGAAAATGGTAGATAACTGCTCTTTTTAACGTGGAAGTATAGTTGATTTACAATATTATATTAGTTTTAGGCATACAACATAGTGATTCAATATTTTTATAGATTATACTTCATTTAAAGTTATTATAAGATATGGTCTATATTCCCTGTGCTAGACCATATATCCTTGTAGCTTATTTATTTTATATGTAGTAGTTTGTGCCCCTTAGTCCCCTACTCTTTTATTTTCCCTCCCCACTTCCCTCTCCCCACTGGTAACCACTGGTTTGTTCTCTGTAAGTCTCTTTCTGCTTTGTTATATTCACTCGTTTCTTTCATTTTTTAGATTCCGCATATAAGTGATAACAGTGTTTATCTTTGACTTATTTCACTGAGCATAACACCCGCCAGGTTCATCCATGTTGCTGCAAATGGCAACATTTCTTGTCTGAGTAATATTCCATTGTATGTATGTGTTTGTATATACACACACACATATACAAACCCACACACACACACCACATGTTCTTTATCCATCACAAAATACTTCTAGGCCCATTGTGTCATTTGATGTTACCACAGTGTTTAAGAGTACAAAAAAACAAGGCAGGTGATGATAACACCATTTTATAGATGAGAAAACTTCAGACGAGAGAAGTAAACTATCGCCACAGGCCACAGGATCTGATGGGGCCAAGCTGAGATTCAAACTGAAATTTATTTTTATTCCACGTGCCCCGTTTTGTGCATCTTGTTTGGAATGTAGTTCTAAATTAAAATAATGGGATTATAATTAAATTTAATTAATGCTAAATTTCTGTAGTGCTTTCGAGTATAAAACTCAATTGTCATTGAGCTTGAGAAGTATTGTACTAAAGTGCCAGTAATAGAGATTTCTGCTTAGCAGAATTGTAGGTAATATATTTTATGAATTATAGTTTTTTTCTCACAATTCGTACTTTTTTCCAAATTATCATAATTGTCTTATTAGGGGAAATCAGTTTAAGCTATACACTTATTATATATGTTCTGGAAAATATATTTTTATGGCAAAAGACTTTTTAAAGAGTTTTGAGAGGCATCAATTTTGTTCTCCAACAGATAAAGGAATAAGGTTCATATGCATTAGTGGTTTTAATATAGGTGTATATATATACATACGTATATATTGCACCCATATTTATATATTATATACCTTAAATAACGTGGTACTTTTCCAGCCATGTCTTAAGATGTCCTTGAAGGGTACTATTTGGCTTATAAAACCTGTGTCTTGAAAAGTCAAATTTATACATATTTTGCCTGGCCTACTCTTAAAGGTATTTTCTCAACATTTGGGACTGCATGTGCTTTTGATAGTTTTTAATTTTGGCCCTATTAACACCCTTAATTCCATCCTTCAAATTTGTCAAGTGCCATTAATTCTAAAAAAAATTTGAATTCATGTGCCTCTTTCTAGGAAGTGAAAATATCCTTAGACGGTAAATGCTTACATCAGAGCAGTAGACCACAGCTTCAGAAATGACGGCCATGAGTATTTAAGATATTTCACAATAAAAATGCTACTTGACGACTTCATTTTTTTCAGAGCTTTAAATTTTGCTTTAATTATACGCTTCAGTACATGAGGACATTTTATTAATAGAAAATGAGAAAGATGAGCAGGCCTGTAAGTGTTAAGCAGTGCAGAGGGGGGAGATGAAGTTCAGTTAGCAGTTTGCAACCTCTGGGCGTGTACTGAAAATAAGCTTGTTGCTGAATTTTCAGAGACGTGGGACCCTCTAGTTGCTTTCGAGTGTTCTTAGCTCATCCCTTTGTCACTCAATGCTTTTCTTCCCACTGGAGAGGCAGTTTTGTTTATGTACTTATTTTTAGGAAGATAGCATTTAAATTTTTTTTCAGTTTTTCTGAGGTATAATTGACAAATAAAATTATGAGATATTTAAAGCGTACCTCGTGATGATTTGATAAATGTCTACATCGTGTGGGCTTCCCTGGTGGCGCAGTGGTTGAGAGTCCGCCTGCTGATGCAGGGGACACGGGTTCGGGCCCCGGTCCAGGAAGATCCCACATGCTGCGGAGCGGCTGGGCCCGTGAGCCATGGCCGCTGAGCCTGCGCATCCGGAGCCTGTGCTCTGCAACGGGAGAGGTCACAACAGTGAGAGGCCTGCGTACCACCAAAAAAAAAAAAAAAAAAAAAAACCAAAGTCTACATCGTAAAAGATTCCTTCCATCTAGTTAATTAACACATCATCCATCACATATTTATCTTTTTTTTTTTTTTGATGAGAACATTCAAGTTACACTCTCTTTTTGGCAAATTTCAATTCTACAGTACAGTGTTATCAACTCAGGTCACCATGTTATTCATTAGCTCCACAGAGCTTATTCATCTTAGAGCTGAAAGCTTGTACTCTATTACCAACCTCTCCCTATTTCCCTCACCCCCCCAGCCCCTGGCAACCACTTTACTATTCTCTGTTCCTGTGAGTTTGACTTTTTTTTTTTTGATTCCGCATGTAAGTGATACCATGTAGTGTTTGTCTTTCTCTGTCTGACTTATTTCACTTAGCATAATGCCCTCAAGATCCAGCTGTGTTGTTACAAATGGCAAGATTTCCTTCTCTCTCATGGCTGAGTAATACTCTATTGTATATATATATTTACCACATCTTAATTATCCAGTGGTGTGTGTGTGTACATATATATTCCACATCTTTATCCATTCATCCATTGAGGGACACTTAGGCTGTTGCCTACCTTGCGTATTGTGAATAATTCTGCAATAAACATGGGAGCATGAAGATGTGGTTTAATATGTGTTTGAAAGACTGGAGCACGGGCACAGGCTCTGTACATTGTAGACCTTTGGGCAAGTCACTCCGTTACTCTCTGCCTCGGTTTCCCTTTCTGTTAAATGAGGAATAACCACAGAACCTTACTCACAGGTTGGCCATATACATTACATGGGTTAAACGATGAAAACAGTTGGCTTGCAGTATGTACTCAATTAAGTGTGAACTATTTTAATTATTGTTACTCCCATCTCCCTCTGCATCTGAGCACTACTTCTCCTGGGGTAAAAAAAATGGTTGAGAAAGAGCCATCACTTTTGGAAGGGTGAGTTCATTGTTTTAAAGAAAGCTTCTGTAGGGCTTCCCTGGCGGCGCAGCGGTTGAGAGTCCGCCTGCCGATGCGGGGGACACGGGTTCGTGCCCCGGTCCGGGAAGATCCCACATGCCATGGAGCGGCTAAGCCCGTGCGCCATGGCCACTGAGCCTGCGCGTCCGGAGCCTGTGCTCCGCAACGGGAGAGGCCACAACAGTGAGAGACCCGCGTACCGCAAAAAAAAAAAAAAAAAAAAAAAGCTTCTGTAAAGTTTATTTATTTACGAATAGCTGTGATAGCCGTCATCCTCCCATTCATTCGTGAAGCAGTTACTCAGCGCCAGCTCTTTGCCCAGGGCTATCCTGAAAGTTCAAAATACAGAGAGGAATTGAACCCCTAATCCCCACCTTCAGGAAGGCCTAGCTTGATGCCGGAGATACATGAGTTTATGGGAATATTAGTGTCTGACCTCACGAGAATATCCAACAGTAGGAAGAAAACAAATGGCATGCCACCTGTACCAGAGAATAATACCACACCGGCATTAGAGAGAACGCTGGATCTGTACAGACCAGCACAGACGGAGGTCTACGTTCTGAGAATATGTTACTTACAAATTAAGTTGCAGAGCACTGTATATAGTATAGTCACTTACACTGTACATGTGTTTATTTCTTTATGGGTATTTGTGTTTATGTCTCTATGGGTATTTAAGAAGAGGCCTAGAAGGCTCTTCCAATGTACGGGCGTCTTACGGAAGTGGGCTTATCAAGGACGAGGTGGGATTTTGCTGTTTATATCACTAGACGTTTTACAATAAGTATGTTTTATTTTTGTAATAAACACTGAATGTGGCAAATGCCTTTAAATTAATTTTTCCCTCACTTTCTCCCAGTGTATGTAATACACATCTTTGCTCATTAGAAAGCACTCAACTTGAAATGCGTGCAGCGAAAATAATCCAGAAATTGAGGCATCTGTTAGTTGAGAAGTTTTCACACGTACTCCAGGTACTTTGAAACAAGAAGGGTAGATTTTGGCTGGTTCTTTAGGCCTGTCCGTCAGGGGTGTGATGTGCACATGTGCTCAAATATGGGAGGGGGTTCGAATGCTTTGCTTTGCAGGCTGAGAACTGTCTCATGAAGGATGGTCACATCCTTTTGAATTCATTTGCACTCCGGCATGCCTTTATTGTTAGCATATTTCCTAAGTAAATGAAGGTCTGAAGGGATGTGTAAGGTCTGAGCAGAGGAACATAAATCATCTTAGGAGATATTTCCATTAATTTATGCTGGCCTGGTGAGTCATCTCCCTCCAGACAAAGTGGTCAAGAGAGTCAGATCCAGTGGTCATGGCCCCATCCAGCTGTCTTGAACCATCTTTTTCTTCACTTCTGTGTTGCCTCGTTTGCCTGTTTCCATATATCTCTTCCTCTTCCTCTACTATACAGACGATATCTTCATTTTCTGATTTATATTGGTATCCCGTCAGGTAGTCAGTTCTTAGAGAAGCCAATGAATACCAACATACCTCTGAGGAATGGTTAAAAGAAGGAAAACGTAAAGAAAAGTAGCCTTAGAAGAAATAGCCAAAATGACTGAAGGAAAACTGTTCCACGTCTATGCTGATGGCCCCTGAATCGGTATGTCCAGCTCAGATCCTTCTTCCAAGTTGCAGACCCGTATAACCATGCAAAAGCCTTTCGATATCTTTATCTGGAGACACCACGGGCACTGCAGACACAGCCAGTGCAAGACTGAATCCAGTCGTCTTTGTCCTGGTCTTCCTCACCTCTGCTGCTTCCTTCCGCTCTCCCACCAAAACCTGTATCTACTTCCACCGTATTGGTCAGATTAAAAGGCACCACTATCCTCCCAGTTGTCCAAGCCAGAAGTGTATCATCGTCCTTTCTCTTGACTCTCAGATCCAATCACTCATCCCTTTCAATCACTTCTCCCTCAAGAGCTCTGGCATCTGTGCTCTCCTCTACTCCACCTGGCTTGACCCTAGTCGAGGCTCCAGTTATTTCCCTCCCAAATTGCTGCAGCAACCTTCTGAATGGTCCCCCTGGCCTAGTGTTCGTTCTGCGACAATCCTTTCTCCACATTGCAGCCGCCATTGTGATTTTTCTCAAAGGCAATCATGTTATTTCCTTGCCTAAAATCCTCAGTGGATTCCCATTCTCTGAGAATATCAGGACAATCGAGGCAACATGTTGCAAGGCCCTTCTTGATCCAGCCTTTGTTTGCCTCCTGGGCCTTAACCCTTAGCACCTGCACACTCTGAAGTCCCAATGGCATTGACTGTCATTCACTTCCCAACGCCTTTTGCCTCTGCTCCTCGTAGAGTCTGTTCCCAAGTCCAGGTCAGGCATCCTTCCTCTTTTCCGACGGTAGCACTTCCTATACCTTCTCATAATTACTCCTTTACTTGTCTGCCCCCCTCCTTTGAACTCTACGTTCCCTTAGTTCCCTTTGCCTTGTTGTATCCCTGTTGTCCAGGAAGAATGCCTGGCCTTTGGCCAGTGTTCAAGACATATTTGTTGAATAAATAAATAAATGCTGCTGGAGAAATATTATCAAATTCTTACTTTTCCATGAACGCCCTTCTCTTCCCACTAGCCATTATAATACGCAATTTTAATTTTATATTTACACAAAGTTCATTATGTATGTGTCTACGCATGTGTAAACACACATATACATGTGCGCGCGCACACACAACAGGGTTTTGTGATATAAAGTTAGGTTCCTTGGTCTCTTCCATATTTACGAAGCAGAAGGTAAGTTTTGTTGCAAGAGTTTGAAACTATGTAATCATTTACCCTTTAGACCTCTCTTCATTGTTTAGATTAGATTCTGCATATTTCTTTTGAGGATCTAAAGCAAGAACCAGCTCACTTACCCATGGCAAGGACCTGCTCCAGTGCCGCAGAGATCTGAGCTTGATTTCAATGATGAAATTAACCCAAACCTACAAACTAGCTTCATTTAAAAACACTGGTTACCGGGAATTCCCTGGTGGTCCAGTGGTTAGGACTCCGTGCTTCCGCTGCAGGGGGCATGGGTTCGATCCCTGGTCTGGGAACTAAGATCCTGTAAGCTCCACAGACAAAAACAAAACAGACAAACAAACAGAAACCACTGGTTCCAAATAGGTAGATATGTTTTTAAAAATATTTTTAAAGTATCTTTAAGCACAGCCATTGAAAAATGAAAATACCTCCATATTATTTTTTGAAGCCTTGAATTAAAGGCTTTAACAGCTCTATGTACTGAAAGCTGCCCTAACATCTTTCCCATATATAACTTAGGGGCACCTGTTTTAGGAGCTGCCTCATTCCTCCTACATCCCCTGTCGAAGCTCAGGTAGCAGTGCTCTGATGCAGCCTTTTGTGTTGTTGGTTTAGAGACCTTCTATTGCCAGACGACCTTTCTGCTGAATAGATCTGCTTCCCATTGAGCCAGAGTCTTCTGTTTGTTCTCTTTCTTGGTATTACATTGAGATAACAGCCAGTTCCCTTCTGTTTGAATCATTAGAAGTAGCCTCAATTTTCCTTACTGGGTTTTTTCCCCCCTTGCACTCTTTTTTTTATTATTTTAACATCTTTATTGGAGTATAATTGCTTTACAATGGTGTGTTAGTTTCTGCTTTATAACAGAATGAATCAGCTATACATATACATATGTCCCCATATCTCTTCCCTCTTGCGTCTCCCTCCCTCCCACCCTCCCTATCCCACCCCTCTAGGTGGTCACAAAGCACCGAGCTGATCTCCCTGTGCTATGCGGCTGCTTCCCACTAGCTCTCGGTTTTACATTTGGTAGTGTATATATGTCCATGCCACGCTCTCATTTTGTCACAGCTTACCCTTCCCCCTCCCCATGTCCTCAAGTCCATTCTCTAGTAGGTCTGCATCTTTATTTTGTTCTAGTTCTGTGAAAAATGCCAGTGGTAGTTTGATAGGGATTGCATTGAATCTGTAGATTGCTTTGGAGAGTATAGTCATTTTCACAATGTTGATTCTTCCAATCCAAGAACATGGTATATCTCTCCATCTGTATGTGTCATCTTTAATTTCTTTCATCATTGTCTTATAGTTTTCTGCATACAGGTCTTTTGTCTCCTTAGGTAGGTTTATTCCTAGGTATTTTATTCTTTTTGTTGCAGTGGTAAATTGGAGTGTTCCTTAATTTCACTTTCAGATTTCTCATCATTCATGTATAGGAATGCAAGAGATTTCTGTGCATTAATTTTGTATCCTGCTACTTTACCAAATTCATTGACTAGCTCTAGTAGTTTTCTGGTGGCATCTTTAGGATTCTATATTTATAGTATCATGTCATCTGCAAACAGTGACAGCTTTACTTCTTCTTTTCCAATTTGTATTCCTTTTATTTCTTTTTCTTCTCTGATAGCTGTGGCTAAAACTTCCAAAGCTATGTTGAATAATAGTGGTGAGAGTGGGCAACCTTGTCTTGTCCCTGATCTTAGTGAAAATGGTATCAGTTTTTCACCATTGAGGATGATGTTGGCTGTGGATTTGTCATATATGGCCTTTATTATGTTGAGGTAAGTTCCCTCTATGCCTACTTTCTGGAGGGTTTTTTATCATAAATAGGTGTTGAATTTTGTTGAAAGCTTTTTCTGCATCTATTGAGTTTATCATATGGTTTTTATTTTTCAGTTTTTTATATGGTGTATGGCATTGATTGATTTGCATATCTTGAAGAATCCTTGCATTCCTGGGATAAACCCCACTTGACCATGGTGTATGATCCTTTTAATGTGCTGTTGGATTCTCTTTGCTAGTATTTTGTTGAGGATTTTTGCATCTTTGTTCATCATTGATATTGGCCTGTGGTTGTCCTTCTTTGTGACGTATTTGTCTGGTTTTGGTATCAGGGTGATGGTGGCCTCGTAGAATGACTTGGGGAGTGTTCCTCCCTCTGCTGTATTCTGGAAGAGTTTGAGAAGGATAGGTATTAGCTCTTCGCTAAACGTTTGATATGATTCACCTGTGAAGCCATCTGGTCCTGGGCTTTTGTTTGTTGGAAGATTTTTAATCACAGTTTCAATTTCAGTGCTTGTGATTGGTCTATTTATATTTTCTGTTTCTTCCTGGCTCAGTGTCGGAAGGTTGTGCCTTTCTAGGAATTTGTCCATTTCTTCCAGATTGTCCATTTTATTGGCATATTGTTGCTTGTAGTAATCTCTCATGATCCTTTGTATTTCTGCAGTGTCAGTTGTTACTTCTCCTTTTTCATTTCTAATTCTATTGAGTGTTCTCTGTTTTTTTCTTGATGGGTCTGGCTAATGGTTTATCAATTTTGTTTATCTTCTCAAAGAACCAGCTTTTAGTTTTATTGATTTTTGCTATTGTTTCCTTCATTTCTTTTTCATTTATTTCTGATCTGATCTTTATGATTTCTTTCCTTCTGCTAACTTTGGGGTTTTTTTTTGTTCTTTTCTCTCTAATTGCTTTAGGTGTAAGGTTAGGTTGTTTTTTTGAGGTGTTTCTTGTTTCGTAAGGTAGGATTGTATTGCTATAAACTTCCCTCTTAGAACTGCTTTTGCTGCATCCCATAGGTTTTGGGTCGTCATGTTTTCATTGTCATTTGTTTCTAGGTATTTTTTGATTTCCTTTTTGGTTTCTTCAGTGATCTCTTGGTTATTAGGTAGTGTATTGTTTAGCCTCCATGTGTTTGTAATTTTTACAAATTTTTTCCTGTAATTGATATCTAGTCTCAGAGCGTTGTGGTCGGAAAAGATACTTGATATGATTTCAATTTTCTTACATTTACCAAGGCTTGATATGTGACCCAAGATATGATCTGTCCTGGAGAATGTCCATGAGCACTTGAGGAGGAAGTGTATTCTGTTGTTTTTGGATGGAATGTCCTATAAATATCAGTTAAGTCCGTCTTGTTTAATGTATCATTTAAAGCTTTTGTTTCCTTATTTTCTGTTTGGATGATCTGTCCATTGATGAAGGTGGGGTGTTAAAGTCCCCTACTATGATTGTGTTACTGTCAGTTTCCCCTTTTATGGCTGTTAGCATTTGCCTTATGTATTGAAGTGCTCCCATCTTGGGTGCATAAATATGTACAATTGTTTTATCTTCTTTGTGGATTGCTCCCTTGATCATTATGTAATGTCTTTCTTTGCATCTTTTGATAGTCTTTGTTTTAAAGTCTGTTTTGTCTGATGTGAGAATTGCTACTCCAGCCTTCTTTTGATTTCCATTTGCATGAAATATCTTTTTCTATCCCCTCACTTTCAGCCTGTATGTGTCCCTAGGTCAGAAGTGGGTCTCTTGTAGACAGCATATATACGGGGTCTTGTTTCTGTATCCATTCAGCCAGTCTATGTCTTTTGGTTGGAGCACTTAATCCATTTACATTTAAGGTGATTATCAATATGTATGTTCCTATTACCATTTTCTTAATTGTTTTGGGTTTGTTACTGTAGGTCTTTTCCTTCTCTTGTGTTTCCTGCCTAGAGAAGTTCCTTTAGCATTTGTTGTAAAGCTGGTTTGGTGGTGCTGAATTCTCTTAGCTTTTTTGCTTGCCTGTAAAGGTTTTAATTTCTCTATCAAATCTGGATGAGATCCTTGCTGGGTAGAGTAATCTTGGTTGTAGGTTTTTCCCTTTCATCACTTTAAATATGTCCTGCCACTCGCTTCTGGCTTGCAGAGTTTCTGCTGAAAGGTCAGCTGTTAACCTTATGGGGTTTCCCTTGTATGTTATTTGTTGTTTTTCCGTTGCTACTTTTAATATTTTTTCTTTGTATTTAGTTGTTTTTTTTTTGTTTGTTTTGTTTTGTTTTGCGGTACGTGGGCCTCTCACTGTTGTGGCCTCTCCCATTGCGGAGCACAGGTTCCGGACGTGCAGGCTCAGCGGCCATGGCTCACAGGCCCAGCCGCTCCACGGCATGCGCGATCTTCCCCGACCGGTGCACGAACCTGTGTCCTCTGCATCGGCAGGCGGACTCTCAACCACTGCGCCACCAGGGAAGCCCTGTATTTAGTTTTTGATAGTTCGATTAATATGTGTCTTGGCATGTTTCTCCTTGGATTTATCTTGTATGGGACCCTCTGCGCTTCCTGGACTTGATTAACTGTTTCCTTTCCCATATTAGGGAAGTTTTCAACTATAATCTCTTCAAATATTTTCTCAGTCCCTTTCTTTCTCTCTTCTTCTTCTGGGATGCCTATAATTCAAATGTTGGTGTGTTTCGTGTTGTCCCAGAGGTCTCTGAGACTGTCCTCAATTCTTTTCATTCTTTTTTCTTTATTCAGCTCTGCAGTAGTTGTTTCCACTATTTTATCTTCCAGGTCACTTATCCATTCTTCTGCCTCAGTTATTCTGCTATTGATTCCTTCTAGAGAATTTTTAATTTCATTTATTGTGTTGTCCTATATTGTTTGTTTGCTCTTTAGTTCTTCTAGGTCCTTGTTAAACATTTTTTGTATTTTGTCCATTCTGTTTCCAAGATTTTGGACCATCTTTACTATCATTACTCTGAATTCTTTTTCAGGTAGACTGCCTATATCCTCTTCATTTGTTTGGTCTGGTGGGTTTTTACCTTGCTCCTTCATCTGCTGTGTGTCTGTCTTCTCCTTTTGCTTAACTTGCTGTGTTTGGGGTCTTCTTTTCACAGGCTTCAGGTTCATAGTTCCCGTTGTTTTTGGTGTCTGCCCCCTGTAGCTAAGGTTGGTTCAGTGGGTTGTGTAGGCTTCCTGGTGGAGGGGACTAGTGCCTGTGTTCTGGTGGATGAGGCTGGATCTTGTCTTTCTCATGGGCAAGTACGCCTCTGGTGGTGTGTTCTGGGGTGTCTGTGACCTTATTATGATTTTAGGCAGCCAGTTTCATAATGGGTGGGGTTGTGTTCCTGTCTTGCTAGTCTTTTGGCATGGGCTGTCCAGCACTGTAGCTTGCTGGTCGTTGAGTGGAGCTGGGTCTTGGCGTTGAGATGGAGATCTCTGCGAGACCTTTTGCCGTTTGATATTACATGCAGCTGGGAGGTCTCTGGCGGACCAGTGTCCTGAACCTTGGCTCTCCCACCTCAGAGGCACAGGCCTGACACCTGGCCGGCGCACCAAGACCCTGTCATCCACACGCCTCAGAAGAAAAGGGAGAAAAAGAGAAAGAAAAAAGAAAATTTTTAGAAGTTATTAAAAAATAATTATTAAAAAAATTTTTAAGTAATAAAATATGAAAGAGCAACCAAACTAAAAAACAAACCCACCAATGATAACAAGCACTAAAAACTATACTAAAAGAACCAAAAAACAAAAAAAAAACAGAATCCTAGAACAAATGGTAAAAGCAAAGTTATACAGTCAAAATCACACACAGAAGCAAACACATACACATACACAAAAAGAGAAAAAGGAAAAAAAAATATATATCATTGCTCCCAAAGTCCACAATTTGGGATGATTCGTTGTCTATTCATGTATTCCACAGATGCAGGTACATCAAGTTGATTGTGGAGCTTTAATCCGCTGCTCCTGAGGCTGCCGGGAGAGATTTCCCTTTCTCTTCTTTGTTTGCACAGCCCCCGGGGCTCAGCTTTGGATTTGGACCCGCCTCTGCGTGTAGGTCACCTGAGGGCGTCTGTTCTTCGCTCAGACAGGGCGGGGTTAAAGGGGCCGCTGATTTGGGCGCTCTGGCTCACTCAGGCCGGGGGAGGTAGGGGCACGGATTGCGGGGTGAGCGTGCAGCGGCAGAGGCCAGCGTGACGTTGCACCAGCCTGAGGCGTGCCATGCGTTCTCCCGGGGAAGTTGTCCCTGGATCCCGGGACCCTGGCAGTGGCGGGCTGCACAGGCTCCCCGGAAGGGGGTGTGGACAGTGACCTGTGCTCTCACACAGGCCCCTTGGTGGCGGCAGCAGCAGCCTTAGCGTCTCCCGCCCGTCTCTGGGATCCACGCTTTTAGCCGCGGCTCGCGCCCGTCTCTGGAGCTCCTTTAAGCAGCGCTCTTAATCCCCTCTCCTCACGCACCAGGAAACAAAGAGGGAGGAAAAGTCTCTTGCCCCTTAGGCAGGTCCAGACTTTTCCCCGGACTCCCTCCCGGCCAGCCGTGGCGCAGTAGCCCCCTTCAGGCTGTGTTCACGCCGCCAACCCCAGTCCCCTCCCTGTGCTCCGACTGAAGCCCGAGCCTCAGCTCCCAGCCCCGCCCGCCCCGGCGGGTGAGCTGACGAACCTCTCGGGCTGGTGAGTGCCGGTCGGCACCGACCCTCTGTGCGGGAATCTCCCCGCTTTGCCCTCCGCACCCCTGTTGCTGTGCTCTCCTCCGCGGCTCCGAAGCTTACCCCCTCCGCCACCCGCAGTCTCCGCCCACGAAGGGGCTCCTAGTGTGTGGAAACCTTTCCTCCTTCACGGCTTCCTCCCACTGGTGCAGGTCCCATCCCTATTCTTCTGTCTCTCTTTTTTCTTTTTACTTTTGCCCTACCCAGGTACGTGGGGAGTTTCTTGCCTTTTGGGAGGTCTGAGGTCTTCTGTCAGCGTTCAGCAGGTGTTCTGTAGGAGTTGTTCCACGTGTAGATGTATTTCTGGTGTATCTGTGGGGAGGAAGGCGATGTCCGCATCTTACTCTTCAACCATCTTCTCCCCTTGCACTTTTGTGATGAGCTAATCACCTTTCTCCTCTCCATCACCAAAGGAATAATTTATATAATCCACTCTGATTTCCAGACAGCAATGTAGAATAGAATAAAGGACTAAGAGGCAAAGCCATTTCTGAGGCTATGGGTATGTTGAAGTTTCTGTCTCTCACTATTTTTTTTTTTTTTTTGGTAATGGTCTCAGTGATTCTTTGAAGCTTTCCCCAAATGAGTCATTGAGTCCTCTGGTAGTTTCATTATCGGGAAAATTAGGTTGTTCTTTTGGGTGGATTTCAGACTATGAAACAAAGTGATAGTCATTCAGAGGTGGTGGATTGCAACCTTTTTTCTGTACAGAGATTAATAGGACACCCTCTCATCAGGAATAGAAGCTTCTTCACAATTTTTCAAGGCTTCTGGTTGAAGGGGGAAACGGCAGGATGGCAGGGAAGGGGGAGTTTAAAAAAAAGAATCCACCAGAAGATCTGGAATCTCTCTTCTCTCCCAAGGTAACACACCTCTATAATAATCATCACTTTTCAAAGCTTTATAAAGAGTGATTAAGATCATTTGGTGACACACAATAAAAATCACCTCTTTTTAATTTAAACCTAGAATTCATTGGCAGTTTACACCAGTGTTTTTCAGTGTGTTCTTTGAGTCACTGGCATAATAATTCTTGGGGATGTTTGTCCAAAAAAATGCAGATCCCGGGAACCACCCCAGACCCATAGAATCTGCATCTCGGGGACGGATCGTCTTCACTTAATTTTTGGTCATCTCTCAGTCTCTCAGTGGGATTTCTGTGCACATAATTGTTTGTGGAGAGCTCAGAGAATCCCAGAACATTTGAAAGTCAGGATTGGAGTGTCGGGAATCATGGCTGGGCTCTTCAGAGTCCTTCCTCTGAGATGAGTGTAACTCACCTCAAGTTGATTTGTGTCACGTTACACAAGGTTCACTTCCTGAGACAGATGACCCCAGAGGATCTTCTCAGGCCAGAAGAGGCGAAGATGACTTGACGGACTCTCATCAAGCCAGCATACGATGGAGGAAGAGAATTTCCAAAGGAAAATCCACGTCTTGTTTCTAGAAAAAAGAATAGATGCTGGATGGTTGAAACCACGGGTGGTGTATACACATACAGAGGACACAGTCATAAGATTTTTGTTTTAACGAACCACCCTCTCCTGTGGTTAAAGCTTAGAAAGTAAAGCGTGACCACCTTCAAGCTTAGCGGTGCTGACGTTTCTCAGTTACATTAACGGGGATTATGGACAAGGTAGCTCATGGCAACGCGAGCTTGTAGGAAAAATCCAGAATTGCCTTTCCAGGAGAATTAGTGCCTGATAACAACTTGTCAAGAGTAAAGACCTAATATTTGAATCGATCTAAATAACTAATAATGACAGTAAAGATTTTATTCAGACATTCTGTAAATATTGGCAACTTATTGAATTATAATATTCAATTACAATTGAAGTTTATAGAATCAGTTAAGCAATGCTGTGAGGAGTCTATCAGTAAAAGACCTAACACAAAATAACATATTAATTATCTCCCTCTAAGGTACAACTTTTATCGCTTGATCCGGTTCATGCTGTTAATTTCTACTTGTGCACCATTGACCTTATTGGAACCGTGGGTCTGTGCGGACGCAGTTTTGGTAAATGTCTACCATGAAAGATATAATGTGAATTTTGTATTTCTAGGAAGCTCTTCTCTTTGGGAGTCTTAATGACCTCTAATTGTGAAATCATTGTAGATGCCGCAGAAAGAAATAGGATATCTATTTTTGGTGTGATGG
Organism: Lagenorhynchus albirostris; assembly: GCF_949774975.1. Lineage (NCBI taxonomy): Eukaryota > Metazoa > Chordata > Mammalia > Artiodactyla > Delphinidae > Lagenorhynchus > Lagenorhynchus albirostris. Next base: position 188,384,840 of record NC_083095.1, read on the forward strand.
GCTACACTGGGAAAACGTATGGGCAGCTTTCCAACCTGTCCACTTATTTTGATGAAAATAAATTTCAGTTCTAGAAAAACAGAGAAGGGAGAGAAGGCATCTGAACTGGGAAGGCATAAGAGAGAGAGTTTACAAAAGTGTTTCAGATTATGAGTAACAATCAGTATCTCAGCATCTTTTTTTTTTCTGTAAGGCACTGAATATGTCTTAAAGAGTGATTTAATTACATGCAGAAGTTTCCTGAACCAACTTCCAAATGTCTACTCCCCAAATTTGAATAAGACAGCAATACAGACAGACCTTAGAACTTGTATATGAGGGCTCTCAGCAAAGTGTGTCTATTAATTTTTGTCTGATTGAAGGTGGGTACAGAGGTCAAAGCTTCTCCTGTCATGGCCTCTCTTCCTTTGGGGTCACAAACATTCTAAAATAAAAATCTGTGTATTTTTTTTTTAATCTTACAGGGTAGACCTCCACTTCAGTTAAATTCTTCTGTGTTTTTTAAATGTTTTATTTTATTTTATTTATTTTTGGCTGCACTGGGTCTTCGTTGCTGTGCCTGGGCTTTCTTCTAGTTGCTGAGAGCGGGGGCTGCTCTTCACGCGGGCTTCTCATTGCTGTGGCTTCTCTTGTTGCGGAGCACGGGCTCTAGGTGTGCAGGCTTCAGTAGTTGTGGCACGCAAGCTCAGTAGTTGTGGCTCTTGGGCTCTAGAGTGTAGGCTCAATAGTTGTGGCGCACGGGCTTAGTTGCTCCGCGGCATGTGGGATATCGCAGAGCAGGGCCCGAACCCTTGTCCCCTGCATTGGCAAGCTGATTCTTAACCACTGCACCACCAGCGAAGTCCCTCTTCTGGTTTTAAAAATGTATTCTTTTAAAGAACTTTTGGTCAATCCCTCTTGATGCAACCAATTTCATAGAATTTTCATTTCTGAACTCTAGTTATTATGTGCTCATTACCATTTAAAAATAATAGAATTCTTATTTCTACCAGCCAAGAAGCACTTAAAATTTTGAAATGTGTCTCCACTTCAAAGGGAAAAGCCATCACTGCTGGAGGGTACTTCTGTGAATTTTCTTGTATGATCCCTTATTGCACTATTTTTTCCATTGAACTTGACTCTTGAGCCCTGATTGGCAGTACAATTGGATTAAAGAATACTCTTAAAAGACACTGATTTGGGTTCTCTTCACGTTACAGCTTCATGAAAAAATGAGATGACAATCTGACTTTTTATTCTGAGTTGACTAGATATTCCATATTTACTCTACTTTTTAAGTCCTTGACAAGACTAGCACTTCTCCATGGCATTTTATATTCTCATTAAGTCGCTGAGGATTTCTCTCTGACAGCTTTGCTCCATTACTTTCTGGAGAAAACGGCATTCATTTGGAATTGGTACAGTTTCATCTGTGGTTAGATTTCGGGCTATAGGTCTTAGTTAACTGCTAGAGCTTTGAAGGGTCAGATGTAAGCACTGAGGTACCATCTAAATACTAGCTTTCTGAATTCATTTCCCAACCTTATCCTGTTAATGCAAAGTACTTCTTCATTAAGGGGAAAGGTTAGCCTCATAATAAGGGACTCCATACAGGAGACTGCAGACACATGTGTTTTTGAAACTCAGCTTCTAGAAGCTGATGAAAGGGTATGCACAGAGAAGTATTCTCATGGTAGATGAATTGCTGCAGGAAGAAAATGAAGTCTGTTCATTGTCTCCCATGCAAGAATGGTTTTTCAATTTTATTGATTTTAAATAATGGCTCTGCTTTTTGTAAAACCTAGACTAACACAGTAAATGTTTTTATTAATGGTGTCTAAATTACCATGCAGTCCAGCTAAGCTGAAGATTTTAAATTTCAGAGTAAAGCTTCCCCATCAGCTTTTATTATTAGTAATATGAACTGATTTCTCTGGTTTCAAAGTATGTGACTTAATTGCAACCAGAGAATGAGACTTTGTTCAGATTAAATCAAGAACTTATGATTCAACTTTTCTTCGTTCTTGGCCAGTCCTTCATAAATGTCAATAAGTCAAAGTATTAAAACATATTTTATAGTCATTCCAAATAATAACTCATCAGTAAATACAGCATTAGTGTTCTATGCATTGTTTCCAGGTTCACATGATGTGAGAGATTAGAACGGTTGCACACGTAGGGCACAAAAACAATGAACTCAGACTAATAACTTAATCTTAGAAGCAAAGAGTAAAACTGATAGAAGCAATATAATGAAGTGAATAATTATGTCAACTTATTAGAATGTCAATCGTGTACTTGCCAGCCTATAGCCTTCGACGATGTGAAATTGCTGTACCCGTCATTCCTGCCAAAGGGCAGCCCCCTGTGACCCACATGGACTGCACTCTCCCCCTACCCCAACAGGAAGCCGGAGTGTGTTGGATTAAGGTGAGAACTTTGATTCAGAAATTTGAGTGGGGAACCCACAGATTCAGTTACCATTGGGAGCACGAGCTGAAAAATTGTCACGGATGAGAGTCATAGTCATTTGGACTCGTGGCCAAGCCCAAGTGTTTAGTAACAGCATTGATCCTATAAGGAGGCAGAAGCTCTGTGGGAAAGAGCATATATAGGAAAAGGAGCGAATGGTCATAGTGGCCCAGGGTGGGGAAAACAGAGCTTTGTGGAAGCGTGAGATTGAAGATCTGCAATGGTTCCTGGCGTTGCTGAAGTCTGATTGTTCAGGTTTTCTGAGTTCCTCCCAATGTGTATCCTTTAATTAAGGCCCCGCCACTTGGGGGGCAGGATGGAGCTTTCAGTGGTCTCTGTCCTTTTCAAACAAGGAAAAAACTTGATTGATTGAGGAGATAAGAGTGAACGCCAAATGTTAGCATAAACTTAAAAGATATGACCTGTGAGGTAGAGATGAAATATTTATGAAGAGGTTCAAAACATAAGGAGGATAATCAAAGCATGGTATCTCACGCACTGCAGATCGAAACATTTAATTTTTAGCTTAATAATGTTTAGGTTTATTCATTTATTCAATATTTATCTAGTGCCTAGCACATATCAGGTACTCTGTTATTTGGGGGAATATAAAGATGAATTAAATAGTCCCTTTCCTCAAAGAATTTATAAGATATAACATGGAATAAAATAACATCTCTTTCATTTCAGAGAAAAAAAACACACTGTTTTTGAATCCCCAGACGGTTCTCCTCACTAAGGCGGATCTTCTCTGGGGATTTGGGAACCAGTTTCCTGTAACCAGTTCTAAAATAATGTGGCTACTGATGCTTAAGTTTTGTCTCAACTCCTGGATTTAAGTCCGTAGCCTGAGTCCTATCCAGAAGTAGATGCTTTTCTGGCTACTGTAAAGATTTGTGAGGAAAATGATTGTTCTTCATATTACTGCCACTACACAGATTAATTTCAAGCCTAATCGTAGAACTGCTACGTATACATCACAACCAAAGAGCTGGAGGATTTGGATTAAGACTTGATATGGGAAGAAATAAAAAGCTGCCTTATTAGATCGTAAATCTACACTGATGCGAACAGAGGCACTCAGGGAAGGCTCTTTTGGCAGCTTAGACAGTGAGATTTGGATGGGGAAGGTCAGGAGGACCTCACTCTCGTATGTTCTCGAGATGACATGATAAAAAGATAAGAGTCTCAGCGATGGGGGCTGTTAACAGAAGGAAGAAAAATGAAACTAAAATACGGTGATTCTCATTTTTCTTGTTTTTACTCATGAAACATAGTTTATTTAGATAAAATTGCATCTGTAATAAAGGCTAAGGTAGCCACAGATAGTCGCTCTGCTTTTCACAATGTATTTTGGGTTAATTGCCTCTGAAAATAGGTGCTTTTTTTTTTTAAATCCCTAGTAAGTTTGGGTTGAAATGGAGGTTGCTTGCAAAGCGCATGAATCCTCTATAGCCATCCCTTCACCTTTTTCTTATCAAGGACATTTTAATTGAGTTGGCCAAATTAATAAAATCTGAATGGCTTTGGCTCTCTTTTTGAAAGCTGTCCCAGAACTGGTACAAACAAATGGTTCTGTTCTTCCTGGAAGAAGTTCAGACACCCCCTCCCTCCCTGACCCTCCCCCATTTCCCTTTCTCCCCTCCCCTGCCAGTGTTCTGTCAGAAAGAGCCAGAAAATGGCTTTGTGACCATTATCAAATGACAAGTCATTATTGATGAGTCCCTCCAAGGGGACAGGATGCTGTGGTTAGACCCTTGCTTAAGAAGTCATTGTTTTATGACATTTTCCATGTCCTTGTCCTCTCTGGGTGATGTAACTGCAGAGCGCTCTACTGGGATGCGTCTTTGAAGTTCACTTGGCAGGCTCTTGGATCATCATTTCAGCCAACATTTTTTTGTATATGATATGTCATAGTAGTATATATAAAAATGATGAATATGGCTCTTGCCCTTGAAGAATTTGTCATCCACAGAAGGTCAGCATTTAGTTGATAAGTCATCAGAGGATGACAAATTCTTGTAAGAAGTCTCATGACCAACTGACAGAATTTTAGGCAACTTATTATTAGTATTCCAATTGGAAAGGCCTGGCCCATGGCATGCTGACTACATGCTGGATGAATAAATAAATGGGTGCATTTACCATAATTCTGGGCGGATTTTATTGCCCTTCCGAATGATTTTTTTTCCAGATATGCAAGATATGAACACAACTGAGATTCTTGTACAATAGTTGGGTATCTATTTGTGACAAAACCCCAATTTAAATAAAAAAGTAAACATTGGGAGAAATACTCAGATTGATCTAAACTAAATGCAGAGCTCTTCGAAGTCATTGGTACTAACAGCCCTGACTTGAGCCAAACGAAACAATTTCCTATCGAAGAGAAAAAACAATTCTGACAGCTGTTTCAAATCATCAGAGCCAAGTTTTTATAACTTGTATGTTTCATTAGTCCATCAATTTATTCATTATACTATTCATTAATAAGAAAAACAAATGTATACATTGTTAACTGGCCTCACTCAAAAAACATGTGTTCTCATAGATTCGTTTTGAATAGACATAAATTTTATGTTGAAAGATTAATTCACAGTAATCAATTTTGAAGGGGCTTTGTGCAGTGCACAGATTGTACCACTGTGCATGACAGCCTCACCCCCACCTCCTCCACTTCCCATCATTACTTTTGCACATCTCAAGTAACTTTCACATGCATGATTTTATTTGATGTTGGCTTCAGCCATATTTGGTAAACATGAAAGTTTTTAATTATCCTTCCTTTACAAAAGAGAAATCTAAGACTCAAACAGGTTTATATATTGATCACACAATAAGTACCTCATGAAAACCAAGCCTGAACCCAGGAGCAGGTAGATCCCAGGTACTGGGCTACGGTGTGCTTTACTTTCCAACACTCCTTACACGTGATTTCATAAAATGCTCACAAAAGCTCTGCAGGGTTGGTATCACTTGAATCTTCATGTGGATAAGGACACAGGTCCAATAATGTTAATTACCTTGCCCCAGTTTCCATATTTTGTAAATGGAGGTGTTGGAATACAACCCTGGTCTGACTCCAAATCTATGCTCTTTCTGCCACACTTACTTCATCTCTGTTGAGTCTATCTGATTGTTAGTCGTGTCCTTACAAAATAACACTCATTAGTGTTGGATAGTTGGAGTTTAGGAAAAAGCACTACTTAGTCAGAGAAAACTTCCCTAGGATACACTAGGGAGATACTGCTTGCATTTTTAATAGATTAGGACATTAAAAGGTAATATTTTCAAGGGGGAGAGCCACTTAGTCAGCCTGTACTAATCGAGCACCTGTTAAATGCCAAGCTGCCATTTGTGTGCAATGTGAGAAATGACTCAAAGTCAAAGCACTTATCCTCAAAGGGATCACCATCTAATTAGAGAGATAACTAAAGGGCATGGATGTGAAAACTACAGCTACTCAGTAATCTCCAAATACCTCTCTCAGGAGGGGCTCACTTAATGAATTCACAGAAGAAACACAGATTTGGAATATGTACTCCATTCTCTCCACTGAATAGAGTGGATGCATCTAATAATAACAGACCTGTTTCCCCAAAGCAGAGCCTGAGACAAGGATTCAGTGTAGGCAGTTTATTGGGCTGGTGGTCTCTGGGAGACAGGGAAGGAGGAAACACCAATATAAAAGATCATTATCAAGGTTGTAGGCAAAGGGGGCTAGATTCCTCCAACCTCCCTGAGAGCTATACCAAAACCTCCCAGAATTGTCCACTCTCAGGATAATAGCAGTCAGGAGCATGTGTTCACCAGCTCCTGTCCTCTATTCATTGAGAGTTGACTCTAGGGGCAGTGAGTCCCCCCACACTTCTGTGCTGGCTGTCAGACTGAGCGGATGTTTGCAGGATCTAAGACTCGAGCAGAGAGTGGGAAGTTGCCTGTCTTGGACTTGAAGTAGGACACAGAGTAAATGGCAGTTGTGGCTGAAATCAGAGGTGGGTTGAGAGAATGGGATGCTGTGAACCTGTCTCAGGGCCCACAGTGCGTGGCAGCACTGGTCAGTTCTTATTATAACTGTTCTTATTATAACTGAAATATACACCAACCAAGCGAGCAGATGTTGGCATCAGACTGTACAGGTGTTGCCAGTGGTCACCTGACATTTCCTATAAACTGGAAAGAGTAACAGTCCCTGCCATATAGTTTATTAAGAAGACTAATTAATTCAACGAGATAATGTTTTATAGAATTCTTAGTTCTGAATCTTTGGGGAAATGCAGACCCTGAAAGACCTGTATGGACTGGAACAGGAGTTTCTTTTTCTTTTTTCTTTATAGTCTAACTTGTTAATTCACCTAGTTTATCTGTTTCTACTTTTTAAAATTCTACTAAAAGGTCCATTAAGAGATTAATCTGCTGAAGTATCCTTGACCAATGGGATATACCCGGTTGGACACAGTGAAGTTCAAATCCTTTTTTGCAAATACATATGCCCTGAAAGGAAAATGCTAAACCCCATCAAGGGTGAAACTTCCTCCTCTCATTCTTTCCTCAGAAACTAGAGCCAGGAGAGTTGGCATGTGAGTTCATACGGGTTGTGAGTTCATATTGATGATAACTTCTGTTTTATTCCCCTAACCCACTTCCAAAGGCCATAAGAGCTTTGCACATCTTAATTTTATGATGATGAACATTGTTTATTTTGGGGGGACTTCTGTGTACTAGGCAGTATGCTTGGTCTTTCCTATGGAAAGGGTATGAAGAAGAAAAAAAACAACCACCAATAATGAATCTCTTGTCTTCAAGACAGATCGCACTTATTGAAGGAGTTAAATGAGAATGGTTGAACTTTTAGAGGTAATGGGGAACTAGGGAGTACTAAATCACATATTTGGCCCCATTTTCACCTATCCAAGGCCACAATAAGAAATTCAACAGGAAAGGAATTCATTTGGGGCTCTGTGAGAAATAATTAGCTAAATATCAATTAGTTAAGTTGGAGACACAGGTGAGCACGACTTGCAGAAGTCTCATGCTAACCAAATACAGAATCATCCTCAGTTCTTCACCCAGCTGTGTATGGTGGTTTCTGGATGTGTTGTAGCTGGTGTCCACAGATGCCCCTCTGCCCTCACCGTGAGCCACATGGCCAGTATTCATGCCCTTGTATAGATAGTCCCCTCCCTCCGAATCTGGGCTGGTCCTGTGACTCAGTTTTGACATGTAAACTGTGGTGGAAGTAGTGTTGTGTGATTTTCAAGGCTAGGAAAGAATCTTTGCAGCTCCCCCCAGGGTATCTTGGAATGCTTGCTCTTGGAACCTAGATGGCATACTGTGAGACACTCCAGCCACATGGAGGGGTCACATGTTTTTCTGTGGTCACCAGCCCCAGCTGAGGTCCGAGCTGATGGCCAGCGTCATCTGTTAGGCATGTGGGTGAACCATCTGGGATGTCCAACCTGGTCAAGGCTTCAGCTGACTCAGCCCAGCAACCAACTGACCATAACCACATCGGAGTCCCCCAAACGGAAACTGCACAGCTGAGCCCCATGACCCCACAGAACCATGGGAGAGAGTAAATTGTTGCTTAAGCCATTAAGTTTTGGAATATTTGTTAAACATCGGTTCTTGACTGGCGCAGAATATGAATCAAGGATTTCTTAGATGTCAGCCAGAATTTAATTTCACACGTGGTTGTTACATGACAATTTAAAGATTCAATTTTCTTACATTTTACTTACTCTAAAGTCAACCCTTTGAAATAGCCTTGTGGAATAATACTGTTGCTTTATCAGTTTCCTCATGATAACTTCATAGATGAAATTCTTTTCTTATTGAAGTGTAGTTGATTTACAATGTTGTGTTCATTTCTGCTGCACAGCAAAGTGACTCAGTTATACATAGATATATTTTTTTTATATTCTTTTCCATGATGGTTTATCACAGGATATTGAATATAGTTCCCTATGCTATATAGTAGGACCTTGTTGTTTATCCATTCTGTATGTAATAGTTTGCATCTGCTCATGCCAGACTCCCAGTCCCTCCCTCCCCCACCCACCCTCCCCCTTGGCAACCACACGTCTGTTCTCTATTTCTGTGAGTCTATTTCTGTTTTGTAGATATGTTCATTTGTGTCATATTCTAGATTCCACATATAAGTGGTATTGTATGGTATTTGTCTTTGTCTGTCTGACTTACTTCACTTAGTATGATAATATCTAGGTCCATCCTTGTTGCTGCAAATGGCATTATTTCATTCTTTTTTATGGCTGAGTAGTATTCCATTGTATATATGTACCACATCTTCTTTATCCATTCATCTGTTGATGGACATTTAGGTTGCTTCCATGTCTTGGACTATTGTAAACAGCATTGCATTGAACATTGGGATGCATGTATTCTTTCAAACCATGGTTTTCTCTGGATATATGCCCAGGAGTGGGATTGCTGGATCCTATGGTAGCTCTATTTGTAGTTTTCATTTGCATTTCTCTAATAATCAATGATTAAGACCATCTTTTCATGTGCCTACTGGCCATATAGATGAAATCCTTAAATTTAGTGTGCCTTGGACCCTTTGTAGTCTGGTTAATCCTAAGGGAGTATTTCTTGTAACAGTATTTTTAAGCGCATAATATGAAATTTGTAGAATTACAAGGGAAATTAATCATGATGGTATAGTTTGCAAAATATATTAAAAACCAAATCTTTGATATGATAATGTGTGTACTTATTATTATGTATTAAATAATAATACTAGTGGTCTTACAGAGAATACTCATGTACTCTCTCTAGATTCTCCCATTCACATTTAATATACTTGCTTTATCACATATCCATCTAACAGCCAGCCAGCCAGCCTCGCATCATCAAACCATCCTAATGTTTTTATGCATGTCAGTGTAAACTGCAAAGCAATTTGCAGGTTTCCCCTAAATAACTCAGCATGTATATCATAAACTAGAATATGGACATATTTCAAGCTATCTGAAACAATTATAACCTGATATGAAAATATCTGTGATTTCTATTGCTGGCCTTATAGGTACTGCCAACATTATTATGGTTTTTTGCTGACATTCATAATGGAAAGAAATGCCAATTTTTTGTCTGAAGTTTATTACTGAAAATAAGACGTGTTTTTTTTCCATTCAAGGTCGTGAACTTCTTAAATTCTACCCATAGCCTCCTCGGGATCTAAGGGCCGTAGGTTAAGGAGACCTACTGTATGAAATGTGCAGATAGTCTACAAATTAAGTGAAAATTGAAGTCAACTATGTAAAATAATATAGGTATACTTTAAAACTCAAGTTTTAAAAATAAATTCTGACATTTCTACCTTTAGCATTTTGTAGGGAAATTAATGAAAGAAGCTTGTAATACTCCAAAGGGTCATTGAAAAGAAAGGAAGAATTATTGAATTGACATCTAAATGAGTTTGCTAAGCCTTTTGTAAGTACCAAAAACTGGGTGGTTTACAACAGTAAGAAATATATGGTCTCATAGTTCTAGAAGCTAGAAGTCTGAAATTGACGTTATTTGCAGGGCCACGCTTTCTCTGATGGCGCTGGAGAACGCTCCTTTGCCTTTTCTAGTTTCTGGTGTTTGCTAGCAATCCTCGGCATTTTTTAGCTTGGAGATGCATCGCTTCAGTCTCATGACTATCTTCTCCCTGTGTGTCTTCCATCATCTTCTCTCCATGCATGTCTGTCTCTACATTCAAATTTCCCGTTTATGTAAGGACAGCAATCATTTTGGATTAGGGTCCACCCTAATGACCTCACTTTAACTTCACTACCTCTGTAAAGACTTTATGTCCAAATAAGGTCATATTGTGAAGCACTGGGGGTTAGAACTTAACCATATCTTTTTACGGGAACATAATTCAACCCATAACAACATCAAATATGATGATTGAAAAGAACAAAAGTTTGGTTGTAGTTTGAAACCAAATATTTCTAGGTGGATCTGAAATTAAATATGTCTGGAGTTACATGGTCTGGTCTTAGTTTTCTACAACTCCCTTCTCCAACACTCAACTTGTGCTGAATATCCCTTCATGAGTTTTAGGAAATATAAAATATAAAAACACACATTTAAATAAGGAATCCCTAGTGTTCATGTCTTAGTCAAAACATTGGGTTTCACATTGCTTTATCTGTTTCTCCATAGTATTATACTGCAGAAAGTCTTAACAGAAAATTATATTCAAAGAACCATTTTAAAATTCATAATGGAACAGCAACTAATTAGTCAACAACAGCTACTGAACAACAATAAGTACTATTTCCCGTAAGAGAAAAAATGTAGTAGACATGGACCATGTCCTTAAAGAGTTCTAGCATCATAAGGCAGATGGGATTTACACACACACACAAACACACATAGACTCACACACATGGTATTCACAATAAAGGAAATCTTTCATTTAAAAAATCCTTTTATCTCCACTTCTGTGTCTACTTCTGATTTTGAATGGGTGGAAATTTTAGTTCATATCTGTAATTTTAATTGCAATATCAGGGTTTTTTAAAATTCAATATCGATTAATAGTAACTTTACCAAAATCATTTGAAATCCCCCTCATGAGGTGGTGGTTGTTTTGAGTAAGATCAGAAAGGTAACATACTTACCACATTTTCAGTAAATGTCAGCAATTACTATTGACATACCTGTTGATGATCTAGCACTAAATCATCAGTCACACCCTCTGCTTGCAGCACTGATATTTACATGGTTAACTGTATAGCCCCACTTGAGCTATTTTATACTTTACAAAAATTTGATCCACAATATTTCTTTTTTAAAAAAATAAATTTATTTCCTTTTGGCTGCATTGGGTCTTCGTTGCTGTGAGCGGGCTTTCTCTAGTTGCGTCAAGCGGGGGCTACTGTTCCTTGCGGTGCGCAGGCTTCTCATTGCAGTGGCTTCTCTTGTTGCAGAGCATGGGCTCTAGGTGCACGGGCTTCAGTAGTTGTGGCACGCAGGCTCAGTAGTTGTGGCTCACAGGCTCTAAAGCGCAGGCTCAGTAGTATGTGGTGCATGGGCTTAGTTGCCCCGTGGCATGTGAGATCTTCCCGGACCAAGGCTTGAACCCGTGTCCCCTGCATTGGCAGGTGGATTCTTAACCACTGCACCACCAGGGAAGTCCCCCAAAATATTTCTTATGATGAGCCCTACAACATTATTATTTTCAAAGTAAGTAGGAACCATAATTCCAGAGAGTTCTTAAATACTTAAGGGCAACATATGGTCCTTAAAATACACACACACATACACACACAATTTATTTTTGCTTTGTTTCCCTTGAGTTCTCCTCACAAGGAAAACCTTTTTTTTCTATTTCTTTAATTTTGTATCTATGTAAGATGATGCGTGTTCACTAAAGTCATTGTGGTAATCATTTCATGGTGTATGTAAGTCAAATCACTGTGCTGTACCCCTTAAACTTATACGGTGTTGTATGCCAATTATATCTCAATAAAACTGGAAGGAAAAAAGAAAATCTTTTAAAATATATATAATATATATATATATATAAAATATATATATATATAATAGTAGATTGGAAAAGATCCAAAGAAGAAAATCCAGATGCCATTTGATTTCATTGAGAGAGGAATCTGAACAGCATTGGTTTGGCTCAACGCATCGTCCTTGAGAGGCATTTAACATCTCTAAATCTTAGTTTCTTCCTCTTTAAAGTTCTGTACCTACTTCCAGGATTGCTTGGTCTGAGAATATATAAATTTCCTGAGGCCGTTCCTGGCATATAATAGCTGCTCAAAAAAAGTGAATTCCAGTGAAGCACCTTCCATGGTCTCCCATGACCTCCATCTCTTGGTCAAAGTAGTCACCCTGCCAGGAAAAATAATTTTGACGAAATGGAAAAATGCTATGCAGTGTTTTTTTTTTTTCTGTAGTAATTTAACCCTCCATCTGAGAGAACATTGGAATTTGGAAGAATACCAAAGTACAAAGTGAGATAGCTGGTTTCATCCCCCTCTGTTTGTGTCTGAGCAGCTTCACGTGGCCAGGTTTTCCCTTGGGAGCCGATTCCCCCTGCAGAACCTTCCAGAATGCTCCAGTCCGGTGAAGAGGAGGACAACAGGCTTTCCAGGCGCGTGGTGTGGCTTGCCGGGGGAGAAGGCAGAGGCCCGCCTGCATAATCCGATTTCATCAACTCAAACTAATCACTACTGATAGTAGCAAAATTTAGCCTGGATCTGCTTAGTTAATCTAGATTGACAGGAGGTAGAAGAAACGGGACACAAGGACACAGAAGCAAGGGGAGGAGACCGGCACTGATTTGCAGCCTTGCTCTTCCATCTGGAGCTTCTCATTTGCTCCCCTCTGGGGCTTTTCTTTTTCTTCCCTTATAAACAAATGTTCCTGGTTGTTAGGAGACCAGCTTTTCACGGCGCATCCTCACCGACAGCAGGTGGACGGCGAGGCTCGGGGCTGCGCAGAGCGATCCCTCCGGCTCAGGCTGCGCAGGAGGTCCCGCCAGGTACACGCTGTACCTGAGACTATGTATTATTTATTGAAACTGAGCTCGGCTTTCTCTTTATCCTCGGGGCAGCCCTGGAGTCAGGCGCCTCTTAAAATGGATGCCACCAGCAGCTAACCTACGAAGTCTTCTAAATGCTACCTGCTTTTCCTCTTTTTCCTGCGAAGTAATCGCCAACCATCACTACCAAGCTTTTTGTTCAGTCTTGGGGGGTCCTTGGGAATTGCCGTTTAGCAGAGCGGAGGGAAGAATTCCTCTGTGATTTGGGACATTTCCACCTGGAATCAAGTCTGTTTTTGAAGGAAAGACTCCACTCTGGATTTTGCGGAGGTAGAGAAGATACCCATGTGACGGCATCTGCCTCCATAGACTGGGCGATTACAGCGGTGATCTGTGATGTGTGTGTTTACATGCTTAGCCCTGCGAAGAAAAATGGGTTCTCTGAAGGTGATCTTTATTTTTACTTATGATATCTGCGTCTGGCAAACCAGGGAACTTTTTGCATTTGGGTAACAGAGACCTTTGGAATCTACTTCATTGGACTGTCCATGTGGGTGAAATTGCTGTTGGCCACCTCAGCCCTGCATGTTGCCATGCTAAAGACACCGAAGGGTAAAAATGTCTCCTGGGTAAGTAGAGGATGATTTCCTATCTCTTCAAAATATATTTTGAGCAGAAACGCATAATTTGAGAACTTAAAGACATCTAGGAGTTTCATGGCAGAGAGACCTTCAGAAAGTATTTGCCTTAGAAAAGCATATAAAGATCTTTATACTTGTTAGAAACCCTTTGGAAAAACATGACGGCGTGTTTGCTAAAATATAAACTATAGGACGTAAACTCTTGTTTTGGCATTTTTAAGTTGTTTCATAGTCACATCTACACACACAACTTAAAATGTATGAATCCAACGTCAAGGTTATTATTTTAAGATGTTTTTAACTCCAGAATTCTTTAGGTTCAATAATGATAGTGTCGATTTCTTTGGGGATCATTAGGTCCAATGTTAAAGGTAGGATGTGCAGAGTTTTCATTATTTGGGGATATTGTTGTTATGTTCCTATTATCTTAGGAACAAGATAGCAGTAGATATTTATCAGTTTCACATCTAATTTCTGTCAATCCATGATAGACATGTATAGTGAAAGTTTTAACATTCCAGGGATAGCAATATGTTAATCCTAATCAAATTTAACTCTTTAATGTTGTTTCAAGTTAGTTTCCTACCAAAAATATAAAATAGATTGAGCTCAATATAATGAGAACAGTCTGTAAACTCCTAAAAAAAAAAAAGAAACAAAAGAGTGGCTTTAGTTCCCTGCTATCATATGTACTGAGCTTGATATATTAAAATTAACAGACCAATGGATTCCCTTGTACTCTCCAAATAAACTTGCGTCTCTAACACCGATGTTGTAGCTGGTACAGGCACGTACAACCCAACCACACTTGTCACAGAATTTGACGTGTATGATTATGATTACAGTTTTCTTAAGATAACTCAGAAAAATAAATGATTCCATCTTTTTGGTTAAAGAAATCATTTTGACTACCTTAACTTGAAATTCACAATTTAGGTTTATTCTTACTTCACATGATATAGCACAGTTTGTCTGAAAACAGTGATGATGATTTTTTCTACTCTGGGTAGATATTCTTGGAGTACTTAATGAAAAGACATGTATCTTAATTTAGAACACAACTCCTAAAATTATTTCCAAAATTTTCCATGTTATTTATTATTAAAAATTAATATTTCTCGTCTTGATATTATTGTTACTGGTTGCTTTTTTATCCTCCCTGCCCCCTCGTATAATCAAGAGATAGGATTCAGGGACCCTTGGCCTAACCAGTGAGTTTTCGTTCCCTCCCTCTACAGGTGGCTTCCGCAGCTAATTCTGATGCCCGTAGGGGTGTCTGCCACTTTCTCCTGGTATATAAACACCAAAGAAAGGAGTAGTTTCAAAAGTATATCCCCTCCTTCATCTGTTTAATCCTCGTAAAAGATTAATTCTCCCAAAGAAGTGTCTGCTCAATGGAGGATTTCTGCCATGAGGGCAAAACTTGAAACATTTTAGAATCTTAGACCACCATTAGGTTTGGTTTCCTTTGGACTCAATGATGCTAATATTTTTTGAAAAGTTCAAGTTGTTGGCTAAAATTTTGGAAGCATTTCTTTTAATAGAGTCAGAATACTTGTATTTTCTTAGGTTAGAATGTTCCTGGTGTATTCCATTTGATTACACTTGTCTCTGTACCAGAGTTTGTCGAAAGCAAAGTTTAGAAATTTAATGACTGTTGCCTTACAGGGAATATTGTAATTTAGGTGGTGTGTGTTTTTTGTGCAAGGAATGAATAATCAATGTTTATGAATATTATAAAATGCCTTATTTTGAACAGAGGGTGTAGAGAGACACTTTCAAATGTTGGCCATCGCTTCAATTTCAGTCAGTTGTGGTTGTTTTAGGCGTTGAATGACATTTCTCTGAGTTCTTTGACTGTGTGGAGTGAAATGTACCCGGTATTCCTGACTTTGCCATTGCCAGTTTTCATTTGAACATTCATTTAGACTTGAGTCCAAGAGGAGAATGAAATGATTCATCTCATCTCGAACTACATCGTGAACCTTGCAGTGGTGAGAATAGGTCACGTATCTCTCTATCCCTGGTTCCTCTAGAATATTCCTTAGACATACTTGGCCCGCACTGATAATCACAAATAAGAACATCACAAGCTCGGAGTGAAACACCACTTTTGTTTTCCGGGTGCACACTCTCTGGCAGCATGGTATCTCATCTGGGTGTCTGGTTAAACGTGACTGAGAGGTCTCCTGGCTGTAAGATGAACAAGAGGGTAGTTAACTACCTATTTCTCTGAGATGCAGTGAGGATTGGCAAGCCATCTTGCTATAAGGGTTCAACAGTCAATCAACAGATGTTTATCGATTGCCTCTTTTATGATATTCTCGGCGCTGAGCAAACAGCAGTGAGTAGGATACTCGCAAATCCCTGTCCTCAAAGAGCTGACGTTCTAGTGAAGGGAGATAGGAGATACATGAGAATAAAGTCAAGCGGGAGACATGAACTTATCTGTGAGAGAAACAGACCCACAGACATAGAGAACAGACTTGTGGTTGCCAAGGGGGAGGGGGAATAGGGGAGGGATGGATTGGGAGTTTGGGGTTAACAGATGCAAACAGGTATATACAGGATGGATAAACAACAAGGTCCTACTGTACAGCACAGGGAACTATATTCAATATCCTGTGATAAACCATAATGGAAAAGAATATAAAAAAGAAGGTGTGTGTATATACATATATGTACTGTGTGTGTATATATATATATATATATATATATGAATGTATGTATATAACTGAATCACTTTATTGTACAACAGAAATTAACACAACATTGTAAGTCAACTATACTTCAATTTAAAAACAAAAGTCAAACAGGAGATGGGTTAGAAAGTGCTGGGAATTGGGAGGGGGCGTTGCACATTTGTTGGTCCAGCTATTTGAGCGAAGACTTGAAGTAGGTAACAGAGTCAGCCATAGGGGAAACGTAGCAATGGAGCATTTCCAGCAAAGAAGATTTCAAGGTGCGGGGTCCTGAGGCTGGAGCGTGTGAGGAGTGGGAAGGCCAGTGTGGCCGGACTGTGGTTACGTTCTTGGAATTTCCTTGAGTCTCTTGTATGCATTTGCCTATTGTTGTAATTGCTTCCTTGGGGATTCCAAGGCACATCGACATCCCTCCCTTCCAATCCCCAGAGAGTAGGTACGTAGAGGCTTCACGGGACAGCACACCCAGGCACCTGTACAACCAGCAAGGTGACAGGCAGAAGGAAGGACGGAGAGAGGATGGATCATCATGACATACTCAGGCTTTACATGTGGCCCTTAAGAGTTGACAAGTTGTATTTTAATTATTTTTTAATGTTGTTGAGACAGTTTCACGGAAGAGTGTGATACTGCTTTGGAATAACAGAAATTAGAATAAATTTTAAAGTAATGTTACAGGTAGAATTAAGAAAGAGGGGGGCTTCCGTGGTGGCACAGTGGTTGAGAGTCTGCCTGCCGATGCAGGGGACACGGGTTCGTGCCCCGGTCCGGGAAGATCCCACATGCCGCGGAGCGGCTGGGCCTGTGAGCCATGGCCGCTGAGCCTGCATGTCCGGAGCCTGTGCTCCGCAGCGGTTGAGGCCACAACAGTGAGAGGCCTGCGTACAGCAAAAAAAAAGAAAGAGGATTTGGGAGTAAGGATCCAGATTTAGGGAACACAGCTTTTCCAAGAGCAATTTTTACTTTTGTGAGGACAATTATGCAGTACAGAACTTTATCGTGGAATCTCCATGTATTCTTGGACCATAAAAAAGCCCTTCCAAAAGTCTGTTTTGGAGGACATGGTCTTGTGGACATTTGTTCATGAAAGCTGTAGGGGTCCCCTTAAGACTGTAGATCGGACTTTATGCCAGACTGACCTACTTTGTTGAAAAGTCACTTCACCCTGGAAATACAAAAATAACAAATCCCATTTTGGATCCTGTCGCGGTGCAAACTCCCTTGCTGTTCTTTTAACCCTCAAGATCTGAAATCAATCATACTGAACTTTCTGGTATTCCAAATCTGTGGTCCTATATGTAATGATGACTATTTGTGTATAGTATATTTCATTAGCTGCTTTTCCATTTTTGATTATGGGCCATAAGAAACTAATAAAATTCATTTCAGAAAACAGAGGCTATAAAGAATGTAAAGGAATTACAATCCTATAACCGAGAACTTGAGGTTAAATACGAACTCAGCACTTTGGGGTCTGCTTTCTACACATGCTTCTAGCAAATGCATTATTACGTGCATGTTATTCTGTTATAAAATAGATGTTACGAGAAATTGGCCAAAAGAGTAACATGAAAATTCAACACTCTGCATGTAGGATGGGACACTGGCTCATTTCTGAAGTGGAAAAGGTGTCCCCCAGGGAAGGAATACCTCCTTTCCTTGGTCATTGACTCCAACATAGATGTTTCATCTTATTTCCATGTAGATGTGTCTCTCAGATTGTCAAGAATAACTGTTCCTCTCATTTTTTTTAACCTGTCTGGTCACTGTAGATATGTGAGTCTGTCTTGAACCTGAGGCCGAATGGCGTTAAGTTATGGCTGTCAGAGATTTACCTCTCATTGGTTGTGCTTTTGATCACTGTAGATATGTGAGTCTGTCTTGAACCTGAGGCCGAATGGCGTTCAGTTATGGCTGTCAGAGATTTACCTCTCATTGGTTGTGCTTCATTGGATACGTATGTTTCACTGCAGCATCTAGATCACTGGTTTCAGACAGTACAGTTTCTGAAAATATCCACTCTTATATTTTCCTTTTTCTGCTCCAAACATGTACCAGTGTCATCAGAAATACTCTTTCCCTTTTATTTTCTCTCCTCTCCTTCCTTGTTGGGATACATTAAAGGGTTTACTAAACGTATTTCCAACACCTGTGCAGGCTTTAATTTTTTTCAACTTCACTCACAGTTGACAGGAAGTCAGGGTGCCTGGTGATACAGATAAATTATTTACATTTGCTCGCAGCTGCTAAGATTCTTCCAGAAATTCAGACGTGAGGACACTTTTTTCTTCTTCCAGTGAATATTTTTTCACTCAATAAATGGACTCTGTATCTCGGCTTGGAAACCTGAGAGATTCCACCAGGTGGTTCTAGTAAATATGGATGTGTGGTGCTTTCTGTAGTGAGCCAAGAAGCATTAAAAAGGGTGTACTTGCGTGAAGCCTGCTATTGTTAATTATGTTTTTTAATATTAAAATGCATACCCTTTAAAAATAATCTTAGAGCATTCTCATACGTTTAAAAGGGAGGAAATCATCATTTGCTGCCTCTAAACTAACCCTTTTGCCCAGCTTTCCTGTTTTCCAGTTCTTTTTTTTTAATTTTATTGAAGTATAGCTGATTTACAATGTTGTGTTAATTTCTGCTGTACAGCAAAATGACTCAGTATACATATATATTCTTTTCATGTTCTTTTCCGTTATGGTTTATCACAGGATACTGGTTATGGTTCCCTGTGCTATACAGTAGGACCTTGTTGTTTATCCATCCTGTAGATACTAGTTTGCAACTGCTAACCCCAAACTCCCACTCCATCCCTCCCCTACACCTCCTCCCCCTTGGCAACCACAAGTGTGTTCTCTATGTCTGGGAGTCTGTTTCTGTTTTGTAGATAAGTTCATTTGTGTCGTAGTTTAGATTCCACCTATAAGTGATATCATATGGTATTTGTCTTTCTCTTTCTGACTTACTTCACTTAGTATGATCATCTCTAGGTCCAGGCATGTTGCTGCAAATAGCATGATTTCATTCTTTTTCATGGCTTAGTAATATTCTATTAAATTCTGGTACTTCCACTAGCTGTGAGATCTTGAAGAAGTTATTAACCACCGAGAGTTAGTTTATTTATCTATAAAATGGGGATAATAAAACTTTTCCCTTAGGAGTATTTTAAAAATAATGTGTATAAAGTGCTAATCATACTGCTAGTACTCACAAGTAATGTGTTCAATTCCAGTTTCCTCCTTTCCTCTGTCATTTCCTTTCCAATCCCACTGCTATAGCACTAATTCAGGGATTTTTCATATCTACTAGATCCTTACCCATAGCAGCCTCCATATTGAGCACTAACTTCCAAACTTTCCCCCCTCCAGTCCATTCCAAATGCTTCTCCTAGTCAGTAAGCTCCCTTAAACCTAGATTTTCATCAGTTCTCTGGCAGATCAAATCCCTTATAGATGCCTCACCATCCATGGATAAAGTTAAACCTTCCTGAGGTCAACTGATTCCTTTCACTACGAATCAGGGGCAGGAAGGAGCCCAAGGGCCCTCTGCTCGCTCCTCTGGCTCCTTTCCTGTGGGTTTGAGCCTTGGGCTTGGACAAGATGAGCTTCCAGCTGGTGGAACTTCTTTCTCTTCCCGGGAGGACATCCTCGGTCCTTACGGAGCTAATGTCTGAGAGTGAGGGAGAGACTCAGCTCCGTTTGGGGCACACCATCACTGCATGCAGAGGTTCACCCTGCACTCGGGGCTAGCATCTCTGCCTAGGTATTCCTGAGTCTAAACATCATGAATGAAGGCCGACAGAATGTGGTTCGGGAAGGGTGAGGAAAATCAGATAATTATCTGCAAGTCATTAAGTATTTTTGATGAAATCGTCCCCTTTTTCTATTTGAGTGAAAGTTTAAAAAGGAGAGAGAGAGAGAGAGAGAGAGAAAGCGTGCTCAAGCAGGTGCATGAAAGGTATCATGGAAATCTAAGCTTGAGAGTGCTGTATCCATCCTCAACAAGAAGGTGACGTTTCAGGGAGGAGGTGTTGTTCTATATCGTAGTTCATCTTCGATGCCACATCTGAGGCTTTGCGGGTGCTGAACGGGAGGGCCAATTGTGAATGGTTCCCTGAGATCAAGAGGTGACATAATTTGCAGTGGGTTACCAAATCCCAGTCTGTTCACAGGGATCTGAGTCGGTGCCCAGTTGGGGGATTTTGTTCTTACTGCCCTGGCCTCAGTGCAAGCTGGCTGTGAGTGACAGCCTTTGTGAGCAGCAGGCCTTTCAGGGAAAACATGCCACAGCCCTGCAATCGCATGGCCAGTGTGGCAGCCCTCCTTCTATACAAGTCAAGGGTAAGCGGAAGTGATGGGGATGGGGGGGTTACTTCCACCCTGAGAAAACTGCTGTGTGGGGTGGAGATGGGCCGCCCCTTGGAGCAGTTAGATGGAGTCAAGTTCAGGGACGCTACCTTTGGAGAACAGGTTGGAGAGATTCCAGCGTGAGCGATTCCAAATTAAGTTATCAAATCAATGCTAACCCTGTTTCAAGGCTTCCTTCAAACTAGGGTGACCAGAAGTCCCAAATTAGGCCTCTTGCCCCACAGTGATTAATTGTGCCTTCTTTCATCCTCAAAAGTATTCTGAGTTGGACAACAAATTACCCGGCCACTCTCATTGTTACAACAGAGTATGAATGAATGATTAGTTCAGTCTGAGGAGGGAAGTGCAGGTACACCAATGGGCTAAGCTGGTGTCGGACAGGAAGACGTCAGCCCTGTGTCTTTGGGCAGGTGAATTAAACTCTTCAGGGGTCACTTTCTTTACCTGCAGAATGAGGATTATACTCACCTCACGTGGTTGTGACGAGTACTCCTAAGAATGAAGGAATATATGCGATGGGGACGGGCCACGTCATAAGAAAGAAGAGTTGGCAGGGATTTTTACCTGGCCGTGCTACATGAAATCACCTCTGCTGCCAGTCTAGGTCTCGTAGCCTGACCTTGAAGAATGTCAGGTCTAGTCCAGTCTCAATGTAAGTTTCTGGCCCAGTCCCTTGCCACGTCCATAGACAGCACTTCAACTTTTCGGAACGCACGTGGTGCACTCACACTGCGGTGCCTCTGCTCCCTGCTGCGTTGACTCTCACACCCCTGAAATTTAATTGCTACTATTTCTGAGCCAAGTTCCAAGCTAAGTCTTGTTGGCAAAGGCCATGTGAAGGAAAAGAGATCATTAGAGTTACCTTCACCCTTGTGTAAAGGAAGTTTGCATTTAATTCATTCATACTGGTAGAACATACTACAACAAATTTCAAAATTCTGCGTGTTTATTATGTCATTGATAATTGACACGTTTGAAATGCAATCAAAATCTGTTCATTTTTATCATCAGCAATGATGCAACGACTTCTGGAAAAAAAATAACAGGTTATTCAGAGTACTCTGGGGAGGAAAGAAAAGTGGGATTCCTCCTAAGGACTAAGGCTAATCCAAGAAAATGAGACGATAAGTGAGGAAAGAGCGCTATTTCAATTTGCATTCTACCAAAAGAATTAAGGTGAGATAGAGACTCTCAAAATGCCGAGGAAGCCCCCAAGCCTTTCCTAAAAGGAGGCTCAGGAGCTCAGGAGTGCAAATGTATCAGCGTTCGCCTCACCGTGGAGGTCTGGTATTTTTATCTTGGCGCAGTTTGTTCTTTCTTAGCTCTTACATTTATGATCATCATTAACTTCCCAAGTCAAATCAAGAGAGTGAAGTGAGCTGACTTAGCCCTGCTCGCGTGCAGGAAAGCGCCAGGGTGACAAGGTTCGTCTGTCTATTCCACTGGTGAGACAAGCTCCACACGTTGGATTTAGTGAGCCTCGACCTGGTGCCTAGAAAGGATGTGAACATCTCACCTTTCCTGGGGCCCGAGAAAAGAACCCAAGTTATGCCTTGTATTTAAATTAGCATAGGCTCAAGAAAGGCTGGAGCTAAAAATGCTCCCAACCTATCAAAGCAGAAGGAAGAAATCACATTGTCATAGATTTCTCAAAATCACCAGCATCAGGCATCCCAGCTTGACACAAGGGAAATCATAATGGAATTAGGATTCCGAGATCTTATCACAGTGATCCCCGGAACCTACACAACTGTGTCGGCGTAGTTGGCTGGGCTCTTGTTACCACAGCGATCTTCTTAGCTGCTTGCAGATGTGACCAGCAGCAGCAGCAATGTAAGCACACATTTTTATTCGTTTCTTTTTAAATTGAAGTATAGTTGATTTACAGCGTTGTGTTAATATCCGCTTCACAGCAAAGTGATTCAGATATATATGTATGTGTGAATATACACACACACATACACACACACACACACACATATTCTTTTTTATATTCCTTTCCGTTATGGTTTATCTCAGGATATTGAATATAGTTCCCTGTGCTATACAGTAGGGCCTTGTTGTTTATCCATTCTATATATACTAGTTTGCATCTGCTAAACCCAAACTCCCAGTCCATCCCTTCCCTAATCTCCTCCCCCTTGGCAACCACAAGTCTTTTCTCTATGCCTGTGAGTCTGTTTCTGTTTCATAGATAAGTTCATTGTGGCATATTTTAGATTCCACATATAAGTATGGTATTTGTCTTTCTTCTTCAGACTTACTTCACTTAGTATGGTAATCTCTAGATGCAGGCATGTTGCTGCAAATGGCATCATTTCATTCTTTTTTATGGCCGAGTAGTATTCCATTGTATATATGTACCACATCTTCTTTATCCATTCGTCTGTCCATGGACATTTAGGTTGCTTCCCTGTCTTAGCTATTATGAATAGCGCTGCTGTGAACATAGGGTGTGTGTCTCTTTTTGAATTACAGCTCTGTCCGGATGCATGCCCCAGAGTCGGATTGCTGGATCATATGGTGATTCTGGTTTTAGTTTTTTGAGGAACCTCCATATTCTTTTCCATAGTGGCTGCAGAAAACACATATTTTTAAATGTGAGTGACAGTCAGCTGTGAGGCAGACTTTTCTAGACTGGCAGGCGGATTGTAGCCTGGTGCAATCTGGGTTAAATGGACACAGCCTGCTCTCGTCGTAAGCTGTCTTATAGGTCCATACCCGTAAACAGGTGTCCTTCGAACTTTGAAACTTCACGGGGTCTCTCTGGCGTCCTTGGCCCCATGGTGGACTCATAGTAAAGGAAGTTGAGTCATCGACCTTGTTGGCCACTGCTGCCACCTCCGGAGATACAGGAATCGAGAGAGTTTATTTATGTTGTTGTTTTTCCCTAAAGGCTGTGCAGGAGGACAGACAGAAAAAGAGGGCTGTGAGAAACGTTTGAGAGAAGGAGGGAAAAAATAAAGAAGAAACACATCTCAATGCCACCGGTCTCAGATAACACACTTGCTTCTCTCCATAAGAGCTGATACTGAAGCCTCAGAAGCTGTTGACAGTTCACATAGTGTCTTCATTTCCTGCCACTTTCTCAATAATCTTGTAAAAATACCGCAGAGGGCTCTGTCAGAGGACTGCCTCTTGAGACAGGCTATCCGTTTTGAGTGCACATCCCAGCTCTGCCCTTGACCGTTTGGGGCACTAGTTACTCATCTTTATGAAGACAGTTTTCTAGTCTCATCCACGGGGGGAGTGATCTCTATCCTGTTCACCTCAGATTGTGCCAAATGGTCTCTGTGAGAGAGTCTTGACACTGTAAAACATTAAAAACGTGTTCTTATTTTATGAAAATGAGACTGTGTTTCAAGAAAAACTACCAGTGTTTTTAAACACAGAATTGCAAGTCATAGTGGCAGTGGACAAGGTTACTTCTTAATAGACAGTGGGCAAGTGTGTTCCCTCCTGTGAGGAAATGAGCTCCCATGACCATCTCAGAGAATGGAGTGTAACAAAAGATAATAAATGCATTTGTTTCAAATATTGAGTTGAAAAGATGCTCGTTTCCCCCAAATTTCCAGGTGAAGGATAAGTCTGTGCTCATTTCCATTCCATGTTTTTCAGTATAACCTAAACCTGTTAATATCTATATTCAGCAAAGCTGCCATGGTTGCCTGGCAACCAGGCTTAGTGGGCTAGCAAGGCACCAAAGGAAGAAGTCAAATGCAGCTAACAAAACTGATTTATGCTTCCGTTGGGCAGAAAATTCATTCTCCATGTGTTTTGCGTGGATTTTTATTTTCAAAACATAAGTACATCTTTCAAGATGTAAGCTCAGTGCTATTAGGAGTTTTAAAATCATGGCATATTAGGTAACATTTTGATGTGGTTGAATAAGTACAAAGGAGAAATCACTCTCTGCTCTTCCTTAATTAAAACGGGGGTAGTTCTTTTCCTTGTAGGTCATGTTGTACTTTTCACTCTCACTTTTTATTTCCTCTGCAGAGAAATGTATACATTATTCTTGGAATAAGATGTAATGGAAATGACATGTCAACATTAGGAAGTAGAGGTTTAGGATTAATTACTGCCAGATTTTTGAATCTGGTACAAGGGAGTAAAAAAGGAAAATGGATTAAAATGACTTTTTGTATGCAGAGTTTTCTACCTTTCCACCGTTTTCTTATATTCTTCCCCGTGGAAACTTTATCACCTCCAAAATTAATAATATATAATCCACAAAAATGCCTATGAATATATGGCCCACAGACTTAAAGTCTAAAATTTCCTTTCTAAAATTTCTTCATTTCTGACATGTAATGAATTTCTTTATTCAAGGTAGAAGTAGAGGGTAAGCTCTATGCAGGGTTATTCTGCCATTAGTGGTACTGAAATTTCTGTTCTTACACAGCACTGCACTGTGCAGATGACCCTGTCTGATCCTTCACTGAAGAAATGTGCTGTATGCATAGAACATAATAGTGGGATTCCAAAATGGTCTGTGTGGCAAAAAGAATAAAATACCCAGGAATAAACCTACCTAAGGTGGCAAAAGACCTGTATGCAGAAAACTATAAGACCCTGATGAAAGAAATCAAGGACGATACAAACAGATGGAAAGATATACCATGTTCTTGGATTGGAAGAATCAACATTGTGAAAATAACTATACTACCCAAAGCAATCTACAGATTCAGTGCAATCCCTATCAAATTGCCAATGGCATTTTTCACAGAATTAGAACAAAAACTTTTACAATTTGTATGGAAACACGAAAGACCCCGAATAGCCAAAGCAATCTTGAGAAAGAAAAACGGAGCTGGACGAATCAGGCTCCCTGACTTCAGACTACACTACAAAGCTACAGTAATCAAGACAGTATGGTACTGGCACAAAAGCAGAAATATAGATCAATGGAACAGGATGGAAAGCCCAGAGATAAACCCACGCACATATGGTCACCTTATCTTTGACAAAGGAAGCAAGAATATACAATGGAGAAAAGACCACCTCTTTAATAAGTGGAGCTGGGAAAACTGGACAGCTACATGTAAAAGAATGAAATTAGAACACTTCCTAACACCATACACAAAAATAAACTCGAAATGGATTAAAGACCTAAATGTAAGGCCAGACACTATAAAACTTAGAGGAAAACATAGGCAGAACTCTCTTTGACATAAATCACAGCAAGATCTTTTTCGACCCACCTCCTAGAGTAATGGAAATAAGATCAAAAATGAACAAGTGGGACCTAATGGAGCTTGGAAGCTTTTGCACAGAAGAGGAAACCATGAACAAGACGAAAAGACACCCTCAGAATGGGAGAAAATATTTGCAAATGAAGAAACAGACAAAGGATTAATCTCCAGAATATATAAGCAGCTCATGCAGGTCAATATCAAAAAAACAAACAACCCAATCCAAAAATGAGCAGAAGACCTAAATAGACATTTCTCTGGGGAAGACATACAGATTGCCAACAAACACATGAAAAGATGCTCAGCATCACTAATCATTAGAGAAGTGCAGGTCAGAGCCACGATGAGGTATCACCTCACGCTGGTCAGAATGGCCATCATCAAAAAATCTACAAAGAATAAATGATGGAGAAGGTGTGGAGAAAAGGGAACCCTCTTGCACTATTGGTGGGAATGTGGATTGATACAGCCACTATGGGAACAGTGTGGACGTTTCTTAAAAAACTAGAGATAGAATTGCCGTATGACCCAGCAATCCCACTACTGGGCATATACCCTGAGAAAACCATAATTCAAAAAGAGACATGTACCACAATGTTCATTGCAGCGCTATTTACAATTGCCAGGACGTGGAAGCAACCTAGGTGTCCATCGACGGATGAATGGATAAGAAAGATGTGCCACTTGTTTGCAATGGAGTATTGCTCGGCCATAAAAGGAATGAAATTGAGTTATTTGTAATGAGATGGATGGACTCATTAGAGTGAAGAGTCATACAGAGTGAAGTAAGTCAGAAGGAGAAGAACAAATACCGTATGCTAACGCATGTGTATGGAATCTAAAAAAACAGTACTGATGAACCTAGTGGCGGAGCAGGAATAAAGACGCACAGTAGAGAATGGACTTGAGGACACAGAGGGGAGGGGAAGCTGGGACGACGTGAGAGAGTGGCATGGACGTATATACACTACCAAATGTAAACTAGATCGCTAGTGGGAAGCAGCCACATAGCACAGGGAGATCAGCTCAGTGCTTTGTGACAACCTAGACGGGTGGGATAGGGAGGGTGGGAGGGAGGCTCAAGAGGGAGGAGCTATGGGGATATACGTATACATGTAGCTGATTCACTTTGTTGTACAACAGAAACTAACACAACAATGTAAAGCAATTATACTACAGTAAAGATACTAAAAAAATAAAATAAATTTTAAAAAAAGAGTATGTAATCCAAAGGTTTTCCTTATCACTTACTTCATGAACTAAATAGACTATGCGACTGGAAAAGAATTTGGAGTTTAAAACTTATAACTTCTACTGTTTTATTATCGCACTTGTTTCATTGTTCAGACTTTATTAGGTAAATTCAATATTCTTAGGAAAAGTAAACTAAAGAACTCTGAATCAAATCCTCTTTGAAATAAGATTGGAGAATAAGATAAAGCAAATAACTGTGACGATTGAAGTGAAGATGTGAAAAGTCTGACAAAGATGGGACTAGAACACTGATAGAATGAACTTAAGGTATCGGTGGGAAGCAGCTTAAATCCTCAGCATCTGCAATGAACATGCGTTTTGGTTCCCATGTGATGGGGGAAGCAAGTCTTTTATTATTACTTAGCTGTCAAACAGTCATTTATATCTATTTGACTTTCTTCTTTCTTTTCTTTATTTTGTGGTCGGTACGTATTATGGTTTGTCAAGACAAACTGGAAGTGCAGATTTTATGTGCAGTCTCCTAATCTGTAAGTGTTGACGTCAGTAAAAACTAACAACCCTGATTCGTGAAGCCAGAAGACGCTCATGCTTGCCATTCATGACCCCCGATGTAGGGGGAGGAGAGAAGAGGGCTGGTGGGGGAGTCGTAAGGAATTCTCACATGTTAAGAGGTGGCCAATAAAACTGAGGGAGGTAAGGCAAGAAACAGAATCCTCTTTGACACCATAGTAACTAAGGATGGAGAGTTTTCAGGAGGAAGAGGGGGGGAATCCACTGGGCTTTAGTGAAAGGGCGTTGGTGATCACTGGTGATCTTAGAAAAGGAATTTCAAGGGGTTGGTGACAGTCCAGTACAAATGCAATGAGTTACAGAGAATGTGTGGGTGATGAAGATCCCACATGCCGCGGAGCGGCTGGGCCCGTGAGCCATGGCCGCTGAGCCTGCGCGTCCGGAGCCTGTGCTCCGCAACGGGAGAGGCCACAGCAGTGAGAGGCCCGCGTACCGCAAAAAAAAAAAAGCAAACTACTGTGTATAAAGTAGATAAGCAACAAGGCTGTAGTGTGCAGCACAGAAATACAGCCATTATCTTGTGATAACTTTTAATGGAGTATAATCTGTAAAAATACTGAGTCACTATGATATACACCCAAAACTAATATAATATTATAAATCAGCTATACTTCAATTTAAAAAAAAGAAGAGGTAAGAGTTATGCGAAGTGGGTTTCGGGTGAGGCTGTGAAAAGTAGAGCCAGGGACCTAAGGACAGAATTTTGCCTGGGACCTCGTGGATGATGACAGAGAACGTAGTGGAGAGGAAAACCAAGCCAAGTAAAACAGTGTTTGAAAAACCTGGGGAAATGCCTCCGAAATTGGTAAACGGACACCATACTTTTATTTCATGGCACTGGACATAATTTGCAGCCATGTACAAATTGTTCGTTTTTTATATACCTCTTATCTACTAAATTGGAGACAAAGATTATACTTTATCTATTTTTTTCACCACTGAATATAATACCCAGTTCCCAGCACAGTGATGGCTCCTAGCAAACATGGCCAATAAGTATATGTTACACAAATTAAAAGGCAGCAACGGAGGTGGAAAGGGGCGGGGAGGGTCTTATAATTTGATGTCATGGGCTTAAAAAGATGTGAGGTCACTGACTTTAAGGGGTGGGGAATGTTGTGGAAGCGACAGGAAAGAGCTTGTCTCTTGCTAAAAACATAAAAGATAAAAATGTCCAAATCAGTTATAGGAAAAGAAATATGATGAATTCAGACATTTGCTACCCTGCAGATATTTGCCATACACCAGCATTTTAGAGTTTCACATCCTTGGAAGATCATTATAAAATGAGAAATACATTTTTAAACTGTTACTCTATAGAAGCAGTCACAGGGATTTCTTGGGTGACCGTTGAGTTTTGCCCCAAGGTCACGTTCAACAATGCATGGGATCTGGTTGTCGGGGTCATAATGAATGTGAGTTGGATATCTACCAGCCTGCCAAAAACAACCCTAAGTATAGGACAGCAAACTTACAGGAAGCAGACGGTACGCTGGACACCTTTGGCTGTTGGCAAAATGAGTCAAGGGTATGACTTGACAACTTTTTTGGGTGAACAAGTTGTCCCTTTTGTATGAAATGTCATCAGCTTACAAATATGTATTTGCTGATGTCAGCCAGAGAATGAAGCACTTTCTAGAATGTCATTTTAACACAAGAGTAATGTATGCACATGAACTTACTCCGATTCTCATCTGGTTTGAAAGCACAGCAGAATTGCCTTTACTTATTTTTTTATTTAAGTTTATGCCCTGTGAGTGATAGGACTGTATTTTTCCCCTTATTGTCAACCACTTTTTTCACGAAAACTAGCACTTTCAGGATTAAACTGTTTTACTATTACTATTATTAATTTTTATTGGCGTCTAGATGCTTTACAATGTTGTGTTAGTTTCCACTGTACAGCAAAGTGAATCAGCTATACGTATATCCCCTTTTTTGGATTTCCTTCCCATTTAAGTCACCGCAGAGCACTGCGTAGAGTTCCCTGTGCTATACAGTAGGTTCTCATTAGTTATTTTATGTATAGTAGTGTGTATATGTCAATCCCAATCTCCCAATTCATCCCACACCCCCTTCCGCACCCGCCCCCCCCCCCAGCCCCCGGTATCCATGCATCTGTTCTCTACGTCTCTGTCTCTATTTCTTCTTTGCAAATAAGTTTATCTGTATCATTTTTATAGATTCCACAAATAAGCGATATTATACGATATTTGTTTCTCTCTTTCTGACTTACTTCACTCTGTATGACAGTCTCTAGGTCCATCCACGTCTCTGCAAATTTTGTTCCTTTTTATGGCTGAGTGATATTCTATTGTATATATGTACCACATATTCTTTATCCATTCTTCTGTTGATGGACATTTAGGTTGCTTCCATGTCCTGGCTATTGTAAGTAGTGTTGCAGTGGACATTGGGGTGCATGTATCTTTTTGAATTATGGTTTTCTCAGGGTATATGCACAGGAGTGGGATTGCTGGGTCATATGGTAGTTCTATTTTTAGTTTTTTAAGGAACCTCCATACTGTTCTCCATAGTGGCTGTATCAACTTACATTCCCAACAACAGTGCAAAAGAACCTAGCTGGATACCCTCCACCCTCTCCACCGTTTATTGTTTGTAGATTTCTTGATGATGGCCATTCTGACCAGTGTGAGGTGATAACGCATTGTAGTTTTGCTTTCTCTAATAATTAGTGATGTTGAGCATCTTTTCATGTGTTTGTTGGCCATCTGTATAAAACTGTTGTCTGACATTGGTCCCCAAATTTTACAATATTGGATGGTAACTTTCTAGACTAAGTCTTTTTTTTTTTTTTTTTTTGCGGTACGCGGGCCTCTCACTGCTGTGGCCTCTCCCGTTGCGGAGCACAGGCTCCGGACGCGCAGTCTCAGTAGTTGTGGCTCACGGGCCTAGTTGCTCCGCGGCATGTGGGATCCTCCCAGGCCAGGGCTCGAACCCGTGTCCCCTGCATTGGCAGGCAGATTCTCAACCACTGCGCCACCAGGGAAGCCCGATGGTGCCGTTTTCACACTTTTTTTTTTTTTTTTTTTGACGGTACGCGGGCCTCTCACTGTTGTGGCCTCTCCCGTTGCGGAGCACAGACTCCGGACGCGCAGGCTCAGCGGCCATGGCTCACGGGCCCAGCCGCTCCGCGGCGTGTGGGATCCTCCCGGACCGGGGCACGAACCCGTGTCCCCTGCATGGGCAGGTGGACTCTCAACCACTGCGCCACCAGGGAAGCCCAAGACTAAGTCTTTTATGCTTTATATATATATAAGGGAGAAATGAGAGTGAGTCCTGGATTTTCGACAGAGAGGGAAGATAGAGGAATATGCAGAAACAGGGAGAGAGACAATGTCAGTATATCCCCAGCAGTTACATTGATACCAGCTGCCAGGACTGTCTACATTGATGATAGAACTTGACTCGGAAGTTAAGCTTTCCCCTAGAATCGGAAGACAAGAGCTTCCGGGTCAGAGCCGCGTGGGGCTCTCATCCCCCATCCAAGGCCTTGAACATGGTAGACCCTTAAGAAGCCACTGATTTTATTTGATCGAGGAATTTCTGTGTGTTTCAGAATGGATGTCCTGACAAACAGTGCACTGAGAATGAGGCAGGCATCTGTTTCTAATCATGCATATAATATATGGATTATTGGTTAGACAATTAGGATGGAGCTAGAAAAGGAATCTTAAATTAACGTGTGATTTGCCAGTTTGAAGTAAATAAAACAGAGATATCTCTGAGACTAGTTGTTATATGAAGAAATATTATAAGAACATTTATTTTATCCTGATATCTCTGAGACTAGTTGTTACATGAAGAAATATTATAAGAACATTTATTTTATCCTTCCACCTGATAACTGCTGAGTACCTGAGTCTTGAGAAATCAGTGACAGAGTCTTGGCTCTCAAGGGGCTTACGTTCTTCTGCGGGCTGGGGAAGGCATGAGAGAAACACACAAGTAAATATGTAGTATGGCAGGTATTAAAGACAGAGGAAGCAGGGTAAGGAGATTAAAATTGATGACGGGGGCGGGGGGCTTGGGATGCATTTCTCTAAAGGGCATTCAGAGAAGGCCTCTCTTGCTAAGGTACCATTTGACCACACACAGGACCGCTTGCTCCAGGAAGCTGGAATTTGAGGCATGATTCTGATAATATTCCAAAATGATGGCAGTGTGACTCATTCCAAGCCTGTTGGTAGAATACTAAGTTATAAGTTTCGAATATCTGTTTTATTTTCAAATAGTTTATTCTGAACTTTGAGTAGTACAGCTTTTTCTTTTTTTCTACTGTATTTTCAGAAATGTGTTTTAAATCTCAATCTTGGAAATTCTAGAATTTGCCAATTACGGTTGGATTTTATAGTTCCAACACAACATTTTTTTATTCTCTCTGAAATTAAGTTGACTTTCATGGTAATGATTAGGTTTATTCTGTGTAAGCCAAAAAAAACATGCCATAGAAAAAGGTTTTTTTTTAACATTTAAGTTAGATGTGTAAATATCTGGGTTATTTATCCAGTCACCCTTTTCTGAAAGTTTTTGTCTCTCAACTTTTGCTTTTCTTGTACTATATATTTTTTTACTTGACTATTTTTTTTTTTTATTCTGGCCACAATGCATGCAATGGAAGGAAAATGTCCAAACAGAACAAAAGGATATGAAATGAAAAGCAAATATCTCCTTTCACCGTACAATCCCCTCTCTCGGTTTTACTCCTCAGGGAAAAAAAACAGTTTGTAAATTTCATAATTTATAAAATTATTTATAAATTTTAATTCATATAGTAATGACTAGCATAGATTTAAATAGTATCACTTACTATGTATAAAATAGATAACTAGTGAGAACCTAGTGTGCAGCACAGGGAACTCTACTCAGTGCTCTGTGGTGACCTAAATGGAAAGGAAACGCAAAAAGGAGGGGACATATGTATACGTATAGCTGATTCGCTGTGCTGTACAGCAGAAACTAACACAACATTGTAAAGCAACTAGACGCCAATAAAAATTTTCAAATAAATAAATATTTCAAAAAAATGACAGAATAAAAAAATATATTATCATTTATCCCCCGCTTAGTACTTTACTAACTTCAGACAACTTTGGAAGATGAGGAATTTGAAATATACTACCTCCTACTTCTCATAACTCCCAGTTTCTGGTAGTTATTTTTTTCATATCAGTTATACTGTTTGGAAACTGGAATTAAGCCATTAGCTTCATTCTGTTGTATGATGTTTTTAATTGAAAACTAGTAGACAGCATTGACAAGATCATGATTATGAGAATATCATTGATATGTGGGATCCTTGGAGAAGGAAATGTAATCTAATGTCATTAAAAGCTGCCTCCAGCCAGGTTCTCTTTTATTTTCTTTCAAGTTTCCTCTACTTAGTCCCATTCAGCTAATAATGTGGTTGATATCCCATTAGGTCTTTATTCTTGGATTCTTTTTTTGGTTTGCTGGAAAGCCTTTAATAATTAAAAATATGTTTATATTTGTACGTAAATATGTATATTTAGACTATATGTAAATTAAATATATAGTGTGTGTACTTTCAAAAATTGTTTCCTTTTGATCTTGTACTTGATTAATAATTTATCTTGGTGTAGAATTATAATTTCAAAATATATTTTTTCCCTCAGAACTTTTTTTCATTGTCTTTCTTCACTGAGGCAGGGTTGCTGATAAGAAACCTACGTCAACCTGATCCTTTCCTTTTGTTTGTTGCTTTATTTTTTCCTCTCTAGGAGCTTTTCATATTTTACCTTTAATTCTTGAATTTCACCTTCTCATCAGGACAAGTCTAGGCATGAGTGTTTTTCTCAGTTTAGCATTGGGTAGAGATTTCAGTCAAATACATCTGTTTCTTACATTTTCTTCATTCACTTAGAAGATAAATGTTGACACACCTGGAGCTATCCATATATCTTAATCTCTTTCATATTTTCTATCAATTTTTGTTACGATTTTACATACCTCCACTTTGATCTTCAAACACATCCATTTTATTAATTAGCCTGTTGAATTTTTGTATGCTGGCAAGTATACTTTACTTTCCAAGGATATTCTTATTGCCTCATTGGCACTTTTTTTTTTTTTTTTTTTTTTTTTTTGGCGGTACGCGGGCCTCTCACTGTTGTGGCCTCTCCCGTCGCGGAGCAACAGGCTCCGGACGCGCAGGCTCAGCGGCCATGGCTCACGGGCCCAGCCTCTCCGCGGCATGTGGGATCTTCCCGGACCGGGGCACGAACCCGCGTCCCCTGCATCGGCAGGCGGACTCTCAACCACTGCGCCACCAGGGAAGCCCCATTGGCACTTTTTAATAGCTTCTTGTTCTTATAAATGCAATCATCTCTTGACTCTGAAGATACTAATTTGGCATTTTTGTTTTGTTTAAATCTGCTTATGTTCAACTTTGCTTTATTTATGTTTCCACAAAGGTCAGTTTTCCTATTTGTTTATTTTGCATCGTCTCTTTTAGCCTGTTCTTTTTCTTTATATTTCACCTGTCTGGTTTTACTTATTCACTCATTCATATTTGTGAGTGATTACCTCCATTGCTTCGTATAGGCAGGTGGCATGGGCAGACATCGTTTTGCTGCATTTCACTTTATTGCGCCTCGCAGATACTGCGTTTTTTACAAGTTGAAGGTTTGTGACAACCCTGCCTCCAGCAAGTCTATCAGTGCCATTTTTCCAGCACCATTTGTTCGCTTCCTGTCTCTGTGTCATATTTTGGTAGTTCTTGCAGTACTTCCAACTTTTTCATTATTATTGTATTTGTTGTGGTGATCTGTGATCTTTTATGTTACTATGGTAACTGATTTTTTGATTTGTATTTTTTAATTTTGTACATTGATTTTTTTTTAGGCATGATGCTGTTGCCCATTAATAGACTACAGGATAGTGTAAGCACAACGTTTATATGCACCGGGAAACAAAAAATTTCTTGTGACTTGCTTTATTGCAATATTCACTTTATTGCAGTGGTCTGGAACCAAACCTGCAGTATCTCCAGGGTATGCCTGTAAGTTTTTAGTTTTGTTTCCCCAATAGGCCCATTATCTCTGAATGGCAGGGCCAGCTGGGGTTCTGCAATGATGGGTAGGACTCAGTGGCAGTCAGCCTTCCCTGTAGGGTGTGTAATCAGGGAACCACCAGGGAGGAACCCCACAATTGCCCAAGTTAGGAAGGCTTTAACTCCTGCAGGTGGCGCACTTAGTGTAGTTCACTCCTGGGAAGACCTGTTTTTTTCTTCCCCTACAATAGAGCTTTTCCACGCTTTTGAGGCTGTCAGTATTTACCTTAAACTGCTTCCTACCCAACACCTTTTAAAATGCATTTATATATTTAATACCCCTTGTCTTTTTTAAGTATGTAAGTTGTCTGCCACAAACTTTCCAAGAAAATCTTACGAAATACAGTAAAATTATAAATACGGAGAAATTTAAGGTCTCCTAAATATCCAGTGTCGTCCATAAACTTAATAAATTTTCAACTCAAAATCCCAAGTCTAAACCAGTTACTCAGTTGTATATTTTAGATTGGAATGAAACGGCTCATCTGTTTGTACTGAGTCAAATTCTCTTAAACTTTGAAAATATCTACCATATGAAATAGGCACAGCCTCCTTTGCAACAAAAGATTAATTATATTTGTTTAGTCAGTGAAATGATTCTCATTTGAATTCTAAATTTTTCTAGGTTCACCCACCAAGAAAATAATTTATATCATCCATCTTGACCACTTAAGATTATATAACAACCAGAAATATTGGCCCAGATTCTAAATGAATCTTTGTCGACAATTACAATGAGACATGCTTAGCTTTCTAGGTCACTTTATCAGTGTCCTTTAAATGTATGTGTTTGGGGGCATGAGGGTGTGGGATAGGACGTGGAAGTGTTTTTTTTTTATTAGATTACAGTTGATTTACAAAGTTGTGTTAGTCTCTGCTGTACAGCAAAGTGAATCAGGTATACATATAGATATATCCACTCTTTTTTAGATTCTTTCCCCATTATAGGTCATTGCAGAGTATTGAGTAGAGTTCCCTGTGCTCTACAGTAGGTCCTTATTAGTTATCTATTTTATATATAGTACCGTGTATATGTCAGTCCCAATCTCCCAGTTTATCCCTCCCCTTTCCCCCCCTGGTAACCATAAGATTGTTTTCTACATCTGTGGCTCTATTTCTGTTTTGTAAGTATGTTCATTTGTACCATTTGTTTTTTAGATTCCACATAGAAGCGCTGTCGTACGATATTTGTCTTTCTCTGTCTGACGTAGGGGAAGTGTTCTTAGAACCCACGTTGTCCAAATCCTTCATCTGCTCCTTGGTGTACCTCCTGTGTGCATGGGGTTGGATTTTTGCCTTTCTGTAGCTTTTGAGATTTGTGTATGCCTTTCCATCTAACTCTAAATACCTTTGATAAAACCTTCCTCCTTTCACGTACTTTAGAATACTTAGGACCACACAACTCTTGGAGGGTGTTCAAATGATATCCAAATGAGTTCTAGAGACCTCTCATAACACTGACTTTTCTGTCACAATGTCCAAGGTCACACTGCTGACAATTACTGAAAGAAACAGAGCAAGTGACTGCTGACCTCTAGAGGATACTTAATGCAATAAATGATATTTTTTCTATATTAATAACAGCACTGACATCATATGGCTTTAGTGAATTCGAGTCAGGATAATGCAAGTCAAGTGCATAGCGCAGTATGTGTTCCGTACTAAGGACTACCAACTGATAATGACTCTTATTTATTCTGTCTATGTTAGGTAAAGTGCTGTCGATAAAAATTATTCGTATTTAGATGAGAGAGAAACTTTTATGTGTCTATTTAGATAGTTGGTGTTTTATGTCTCCCGTATCTTCTCCTTTGTTTTGAGTTATATTTTATTAACTTAGTATGATTACAATAACAATGTAGCTTTCTAGCAGAGTTTCTCAGCCTTAGCAGTGTTGGCATTGGGGGCTGGATAGTTCTTCGTTGTGGAGGGCTGTCCCTTGCCCTGTAGCATCCCTGGCCCCTACCCACTAGACATCAGTAGCAACCCCTCTCTAGTTGTGACAACCCAAAATGTCTCCAGACCTTGCCAGATGTCTTCTGGAGAGGGCAAAACCACCCCTGGTTGGGAGCCACTGTTTTATAATGGTACCAATTTGTGTAGTTTTTTTAAAAAGTATTTTCCTTTTTGCTTCTCTGAACTCGGTGTCTATTTTTGGAGCGTTCTATCTTTTGCCCTAGAAGCGGTATGGAATATGTCATCACTTCCTTTTTCTCCCAAGCTCAGGGTCTAAAGATGAGAGTGTAATTGAGATTAAATTCAAAGCTTTATTTAAATTAATAATCAACCTATTGGGGGAAATGTTTTCCATAACCCATCAGGTAGCACTTCTTCTTGTAAGTCTGACTTTGCTTCTCAAGTTTGTTGCTGGTTAAGAGAATTGCAGATATATTCCATTGAGGGAGGTGGTAAGTTCCCACACTAAAGCAAAACGTTCTATTTTTCTAGTTAATCATTTTCAAAGAGCTATTTCTATTTGTGGCTATTACAGAAATAATGGCCTGCAGGTCATCTATTTATAATAAAATTAATTCCTCTTCATTGAAATACTGCAAGTTTTTGACGAAGGGAATCAATTAACTAGAGGCTTCCAGACAACCAATACCTATTTTAATTTGAAGTGTAAAACATCCTAGATTACACAGTAGCCTTAGAGTGTTATTAGCTTTTTATAATCAGTAAATATTGAATATCGAGTGAATGGATGAATGAACATAAGTATATGTTGGATTTTATCACATGGAAGCTCGTTATTATTACCATAAAATAATCCCAATAGTGTAGTTAACTGCATTCTAGAAAAGGGAGTTGTTATCAAAGCATTGTGTACCACTGTTAAAAATTGGGATGTGGGGAAAGAAAGAATGATTTAATTGATCAGCCCATTATAAAATTATCCCAAGGAATATTTCTCTTGTCAGTGAATTTGAATGTTAGTAAAATCGTTCAGTGTGGATAAGAAGACTTCAAAGATGTTATTCAGGAAATTGCTGTATCAGTGAAGATCAGGTTTGTGGGTTTTTTCTGTTTTTCCTCCTTGTTCAAGTCTGAAAAATTGCTTGCCGAGAGGTGAAAACATATTTAGACAATTGAAACACCACAGTTCATCTTCCCACATTCATGGGAAAAAAATATGTGAGCCGCTAAACATTCATCCAAAATTACCAAACCAATGAATTACCTTTGCTCTCAGTTACCTCTCAGGTACTTCTTACCATAAAGTAACACGTTTCTCAATACACATAAACCCTACAGAAAAGCAACAGCAAACACAACAAAAAAATTACTATGTAATAAAAAGCCTTTTCTACGTAGGGACGGTGATGTGCTGGTAAATGTTTAATATGAAGCTATCCAAAAAGTTCTGATTTGTAGCATTTGCCAATTTCCATGGTGTAAACACTCCTGCTGTGGCCACTTTCAGGCTACAATTGTGACTTCTCTGAAATGGAGCTGAAAAGAGTTACTCACTAGCACACATTACATCTAATGCTGCGAATGCTATTGTATTTCCATCATACAGGTACAATAGACATAACCTTAAGAGTATAGATAGTAGCAAAGTGTAGTAAAATAATCATGAAATTATGTTTCGAGTATTATCTTTGTTTTTATTTATTTTAAATAGTTGTAAGTTTTATCATTGAATGTGCAGTAATGACTGTACTTGACAGCTGGCCCTCAAAATTCCTGAAATTTTAACAATCATTCAGTCCAGCTCCAGGAACACACTAAGATTTTTCCAATTATATGTAAGTTTTCTAAAAGGTTAATAGGTATTTGAAACAACTATTTCCCAAATATTTTAAAGTGATTTCCTTGCATTCTTAGTGTACGTTTGTTCACTTCTCTAGGCCTAGTGCGTAAAAAAGGAACCGGCATGTATTAAGTTCTCAATAAATGCTGGGTAGCTGACTGATCTTAAAAATGTGAACAGTAGGCCCAGTAAACCAAAGGAAAGTTCAGTTTGCCCCTGCTGGTATTACCTCAAATTATCTCTGAATTAAAAATCTCTATCAGCATCACTTTGCTGTATACCTGAAACTCATGCAACATTGGAAATCAACTGTACTTCAATAAAAATTAAAAAAAAAAATTTTTTTAATCCATATCAGTGAATAGAGAAGGTCTTAACCTGCATACGAATCCCATGAGAATAAATCAAAGGCCCTCCCTAGATTGTCCGCACGTTTCCTTTCCAGTGTCATGCAGAGTCTAAAGGGACCAGTGGCCGCAGCAGATGCTCCCAACTTCATTCTGAGGTGTTAATTTTGATAATTACCTCCACCAAGGGAGGCCACATTTCTTAGGAGAGTGAGAAGAAATAAGGTGAGCTTGCTTTCCAGGAACAAATGCTCCTTTTTACTTCTGCCACTTCCTCAACCTAGTAGGAGTTGAAGGCAACAACCTTCTCCCCCAAGCTCTCTTGAACCCACAGCAATGTGCTTTTGTTCCCCGTCTACCCCACAGCTCACTTTACCAAAGCTGTCCTCACAAAGGTCTCCAAGCCTGTTCTTGCTTAATCTAATGACTTCTTTCAGGCTACATCCTACCAGATCTCCTCCTAGCGTTTGACCCTAACAAACACCCATTCTTTCTTGAAAATTTCCTACTTTTTAAAAAAACTGTATCATTTTTTAAAATTTAATTTAATTTAATTTTTTTGGCCACGCTGCGTGGCATGCGGGTTCTTAGTTCCCTGACCGGGGATCGAACCCACGACCCCTGCAGTGGAATCACAGAGTCTTAACCACTGAACTGCCAGGGAAGTCCCAACAATTTCCTACTTTTAACTGTTTGCTCGTTCACCAAATACTTACTGAATTCTCCTCAGAGCCAGACATCACTCTGGACATTGGGAAATCAGCCACGAATAAGACAGACAAGGTCTTTGTCTCTTAAAGGTTCTCTTTTAACTGAGAAAGATAGCAAATAAGTACAATGAAAAAATCAACGAATTGTTTAGTAAAGTGAAGGCTTCTCTAAGGAGGTGACCTTTGAACTAAGACCTGAAAGACAAGGAAAAGTCATCACTCACTGATCTAAGTGGTAGAGTGTTGCAGGTAGACACAAGTGCAAAGGCTCTGAGGAGGGCCGAGCCTTGTTTAATTCAGGAACAGAACGGCCAGGGTAGCTAGAGTAGAAGGCCAGTGGTGGGGATGGCAGCACATGAGGTCAGACAGGCGGGCAGCGGTTAGGTTTGTGGTTCCACTCCTATAGCTCTGCTCTTTAGTCTCCTCCAAGGGCATCTTCTACTAAATGTCCTTCCCTTCCGTCAGGCCCTGGTCCTTCTCTTTATGCTCTCCCCCCAAGACCCTGTCAGTTTCTCCATAAAACGATTACTCATCAGTTAGAATCAATTTCCTCCTCTTTGGTTCTTACATAAAACTCTGTTGACCCTTTTATACCCAGACCTTATGTACTCTTCAATTTTTCAATCATCCTGGAAGCTTCTTGAGTACAGGAGTTCATCTTATTTATTCTTCAGCAGGGGCAATGGCTTTCTTGTTCTTCTTTGGGTTTTGGTTCTTTGATACACAAGTACAAAATAAATTTTTTTTAATGTGTTTGTTTAATTGAATAAGTGAGTCTTTAACTAAAGAATGTTGTCCTGGCAAAATATGAAAAAAACTAGTGCTTCAAACATAACTTACAAAATTAAGTCCTTGCACACATAAAAAGGACATGTTGATGAGAAACAGTAGAATATAATGTTTGAGAGCTGAAATCTGGACCTAGACTTCTGGGACAAAATCCCAGCTCTGCTACTGACTGACTGTGACCTTGGGCAAGTTCCTTAACCTCTCATGCCTTTGTTTTCTC
This sequence comes from Lagenorhynchus albirostris, assembly GCF_949774975.1. Classification (NCBI taxonomy): domain Eukaryota; kingdom Metazoa; phylum Chordata; class Mammalia; order Artiodactyla; family Delphinidae; genus Lagenorhynchus; species Lagenorhynchus albirostris. The sequence continues at coordinate 188,425,413 of NC_083095.1, forward strand.
ATCTGTAAAATAAGGGTAGTTGTATGCATCCCATAGGGTTATTTCTTTAGGTTGAGTGATTAAATGCATATGAAGTACTAGAAAAGAACATAGAACTCCATAGCTATTGGCTCTTCTTTACCGATAGGCTGAAAAACTTTGCACACTGGTAGTTTATAAATGGAGTGTACTTGATTTCCAAGTACGTGTCGAGCGATCCTTGTTTGATTTTTAGCAAGTTTTGGAGTGCCCTCAAAAGTCGTTTCTTTACAAGTAGAATCACCGTAGCCAAGAAACTAAGGGTTTGACTAAAAGAATCATCGCCTCACTCAATTTACATGATTTGTGGTTAGAACTACTGTTGACAGCACTGAAAGGCAACAGGAAGCTCACATTTTTCCTTCTAAGGAGACTGTTAGTAAACTCTTTGCTGCACGTATCACAAACTGCAGAAATTCCAAAAGAGCAAGCCTGGAGGAAAATGTGTCTTAGAGACAGAGGGAATTGGAAAGGCAAGAATGGCCCTTGTTTTCGAGCTGCGGAACTCTGATGCATCCGTGCAGGTCCGAAGACATTTTCTCAGACCAGATTGTCTTAGCATGTTTTTTGGGTCTTTGCATGCATTCAGGAATGCCACTGTACCTTGAGAATTTAATGGATTTCTTCCACTAGTTGCCAGAAGTGTGGCAAATTAGTGACCCAGAAGGCGATTGTTTTTCCGTGTTTCTGTCGCTTTAATAGTCCAGATGAGGGCCGACAACAGGCGCCGCGACCTCTTAGGCGTTTTGGCTGCTTGACTAAGCACCTTCTGCTCTCTGCTCTTTCTTTTTAAATTTTTGGGGAGTTGGGGATTGTCAATAGTGAGAGACCTTTCTAGAACACAAAAGTCCCTTGAGGGTAGTAAGCTTTGCTTTCCAAGAGAGCAAAGCTAATGGCAGGAATCCTTAGCAGCCGAATAACACCCGGAAAAGAATGTGACTCATCTGTCACGGCTGAAACCTCAGGATTTATGATGAGCAGACAGTGGGCAGATGTTTTGTGGTTCGTATTTGTTGATTATTAAGGTTCTTTGCTGTTCACTGACTCAACACCAGTGTTTCGTTTGTTTATTTGTCATAATTCCTCAGGCCTACTAAATATCCTACATTTCTCTAATTTTACAAAATGACCTTGGATGAAATGGAGTAAGCAGATTAGAAACAGTGATTTGAGGGCTATGAAATATCTCTAACTACTGCACGATTTTATTTCTTCTAAAGAAAATGGAATGGTATTTTATGTTAGTTATATTAATCTCTGATTTCAAAAATGAATCAACATGAGAGAAGTCATAACTGTATTTGTGAGCCTACAGCCGCAGCAGATGACACATTGTCTAAACATGACTTTAAAGGAATACATTCTTTAAATGTCTTCTTTTTGCATTAGAGACCACAGCTGGCTAAGTCATTTAGGTTAATACACTTTTAATGTTTTTATATGTGCAGTAGTCATAAATTTATTAAATATAGCTCTCATGTAACTTCACCTTTGAAAAATCTAAAACATAGGACATTTCCCGTTAGCCCTCGGTAATAACCCCCCACCTCCTTATCTTTTCTAATCACTACGAGGTCCCCACCGCCTAGAGGTAATCACGATCCTGACTTCGATGGTGATAAACACTTCACTTTTTGTCACTTTACCACTCCTGCACACAGCCTTAGGCACTATAGAGTTGTTTTGCCCCTTTTTTGCACTTTTTATATAAATGAAATCATACTCTGGGTATAGATACTTTGAAGACTTGCTCTTTTTTTTTTTCAGCTAAATATTACATTTCCAAGATTGGTCTATGATGTTTGTTTACAAAATATTCCATTGTCGAACCTATATTAGAAAAAAATTTTTTAATAAAGTATGGATATCTTTTTTTTTAATTATTTATTATTTATTTTGGGCTGTGTTGGTTCTTTGTTGCTGCGCACGGGCTTTCTTTAGTTGCAGCGAGCGGGGGCTACTCTTGGTTGTGGTGCGCGGGCTTCTCCTTGCGGTGGCTTCTCTTGCTGTGGAGCACAGGCTCTAGGCGCGTGGGCTTCAGTAGTTGTGGCTCACGGGCTTAGTAGTTGTGGCTCATAGGCTGTAGAGCGCAGAGGCTCAGTAGTTGTGGCTCACGGGCTCTAGAGCACAGGCTCAGTAGTTGTGGCTTGCGGGCTTAGTTGCTCTGCGGCATGTGGGATCTTCCCAGACCAGGGCTCGAACCCATGTCCCCTGCATTGGCAGGCAGATTCTTAACCTCTGCGCCACCAGGGAACTCACCAGAAAATTTATGTATCCACTTCTGCTGATAAATATTTGAGCTGTTTCTAGTTTCTGAGACTAATAGAATCGTAGTGCAATAATTAATGCTTATAACTATGAACCTGAGTCATCAAGAAAAGGTGCACTCGGTTTCCATATATTTGGTATAAGGATATATGGCATTGGAGATTATTTACATTAGAACACATCTAAACATGATATTTTTGAGCACGTAAGAGGGTGGCTCAATACCAGAAAGTTCGCTTACTTAGAATGTCCTGATGAAAAGATGTAATTACATTGAGTAACTACACTGCACTGGGAAGCAGAAGGCTAGGAAGCTGCATTTTGCTAATAGATTTTCCTATCCTTTTATTTTTCCACCCAGAAAATCATAGTATTGAATTTCTTTCAGGCATGTTTTTAAGGAGTTGCAGTATGATCACAGTTCTTCAAACACATCCAGGTCAGACAGCATCAATCCAGTTATCTCAATCTTAAAGGCATTTATAGAAAACAACACAGTACATGCCATCCATAACCTGCTTATACATAGCAGACAGAACATTGTGCGCAATAGTACAATGTAGGGAAATATACAAGATGCCATATACAAGGGTAGGAAGAAATGCTAGTTTAAACATCTAACTGAGCATGTGAGTGGAGGTAATGGCAAGGGAGGTGAATGAATCTTGGATAATACTCTAGCTTACAAAGAATTAATAGGCCATTCATTCATTCATTCATCGTGTATTAATTAGGCACCAGCACGTGTTAGACCACAGCGATACTAATATGTGTAAACAGAGTTTCTCCTCATGACATGCTACTGACTTATGGAGAAGAGAAGCATATGAGCTGTTTACCTATACAGAGTAATTGGTGCTATGACAGGAATATGCAGTAGACAACAGAGGGAAGTTCTCTCTCTGAGAAGATCAGAGATCTTCTGAAAGGGAGCGAAGCTTGAATTGGGTCTTAAAATGTGGGTTGGCCTCAGCCCAGGGAGTCCGATGGGGAGGTCCGTCCTACGGTGAAGCAATGTTGCTGTCATTGCCATCACAAATACTTGTGGAATGAATGGATGGTTGGGATAAAGGAATATTCAAGGAGAAGTAAGTAAGCCAATCGGGAAGAAGAATACAGAGCAACAGAAGTCATATTTTTTAAATAGTTACTGTTGATTGGGAACTTCTGGGTGCCAGGAACCGTGCTTAGCACTTTACGTATGTTACTGATGTATTCCTCACACCAGCCCCACGAACGATGTACAGTTAGTGCCTCCAGGTATGTGACCTGTGCTTGTTTAGAAAGGTCCTACCTGAGGGTTGATACTCTATTAGTGCTTTTCAGAAATTCTTAATAATTTTGAACAAAAGGGCACCGTATTTTCATTTTGCACTGCACCCCGCAAAGGCCAGGAGAAGTTACCTGGCTCTGAAGCAGCAGTTCCCGACCTCGGCTGCATATCAGACTGACCTGGGGAGCTTTGAAAACTCCACCTGCCCGAGTTGCATCCCAGACCAATTAAGTCAGAACCTCAGGGTCTGGGATGCAGGCACCAGTGATTCCGCTTAGTAACCAGGCTGAGAACCACTGGCTTCAGGCAAGTGGGAGTGTTTACTTGGATCCTCTTGGCCTGGTTTATCCACCTGTGTATCACATGCATCGTAATTCACAGGCTGACGACTATTATATTTAAGAATACTTTTACTTGTTACACTTACGTGGTTGGTCTACACATACGCTTAAGGAGTTGTGCTAACTAGGTCTCAACACACATCACGAAAGACTGGGACTTCTGTAAGAAACAGCTCATCGGACACCCTAATATAAAAGGAGTATATATCCTGAAAAAACACACAAACTCTAATTAGAAAAGATACATCCACTCCAATGTTCACTGCATGTTTACATTAGCCGAGACATGGAAACAACCCAGTGCCCATCAACAGACCAGTGGTTTAAGGAGATGTGGTGTGTATGTATATATATATCTCACATATATATATAAAAGAATGAAATATTGCCATTTGCAGCAACATGGATGGACCTAGAGAATATTATACTTAGCGAAGTAAGTCAAAGACAGACACTATATGATGTCACTTATATGTGGAGTCTAAAAAATAATACAGATGAATCTGTATACAAAACAGAAAGAGACTCACAAACAGAAAACAAACTTATGGTTACCAAAGGGGAGGTGGGGAGGGACCAATTAGGAGTATGGGATTAACAGATACAAACTACTATATATATAACAGATAAGCAACAAGGATTTACCGTATAACAGGGAATTTTATTCAATACCTTGTAATGACCTATAACGGAATATAATCAGAAAAAAATAACTGAATCACTATACTGTATACCTGAAACTAATACAATATTGTAAATCACCTATACTTAAAATAAAAAAAAAGGCCAGTGTGGATACTAAGACATTTATCCTAACAGACTCCTTATATTGAAGCAGGTCTGGGGTTCAATGAAATACATCACTATTATCTGGGGTTAGGCAGGCTGCAGGGCTCCTGACCTATTTGTATGGACCCAACCCTAGGTTGGAGATATGTAATATATGAACTCATTTGATATTTAGAGAAAAAAGAAACAAAATCCTTCACATCTCCCAAATACTTGTTTTTACAGTATCTCCAGTTTTTCATCTGATACTCAGAGAATAGTTTTGACTCCACAGACCTTCTGAGATGGTCTCAGGGGCCTCAGTTCCACTCTGAGAACCACTGACCTGGGGGATGTGCATCTTGAAAGAAGGCAGGACTCCAAATCCACGCACAGAAAAATTTTCCAGTTTTCACTTGTGGTAGGAATATGTGCTCTGTCGTTCACTGGTGAGGGTTTTAGTTTTATTTTTAATTGCCTCCCTAAGCCTTTCTGCACTCAGCTGTGGTCCGGGATACATTCAGATTAAATGTGCGTACTCTGGGCCATTTAGAAATAAACACTATTGATGCGGATACACAACTGTATTACAGAAAAGAATGATCAACACTCAGGAAAAAACATTCGCCCAAATGAGGTCCTAAGCAGTTGTTCATCACATTTTAAAACATGAAAGGTTCAGCTTGTAATACATCCCAAAGTTCCACAAACAAAACAAAGAGTCTCAAGTTTTTCTTCTCAAAAAAGCAAATGATGAATCATGTCCCTAGTGTTCTTATTGATGAAATATGGTTGGAATATTTTTTTCTTAGAGTTGGTACTCCTAAATCATCTCTTACTATAAAAATAGTGGTATGGGGGAGATAGAAGCTTAAAAAATATATGTGTTTGTAGTCAAAATCAGGGAGCAAACAATCACATTTTTGTGATTTACATAAATTCATGTCTAGAAAGTAGGATTAGTTTCACTACTTCACTGGAGAATTAGTAAAATGAAATCACATGGTAAGAACGGTTACATTTTAGCTCATGAGCTTATTTTCAGCAGTCCTATATATTCTTTTTCGCAGTACCTTTATTCCGAATTCAGTTTCCCCCAGTTCTATTTTCTTTGTCTTTATTTTATTCGATTATATTGGATTCATAAATTCGTGCTTTTAAAACTTAGAGGTTCATCAGAGAGTAGAATGGTGGCTGCCAGGGGCTGGGGGGTGAGGGAAATGGGGAGAGGTTGGTGAAAGGGTACAGACTTTGAGCTCTAAGGTGAATAAGGCCTGGGATCTCATGTAAAACGTGGCGACCATAGTTGATAACGCTGTATTGTATCACTGAAATTTCTTAAGAGAGTGGAACTCAAATGTTCTCACCCCTCCCCCCCAAAAAAAGAGGTAAATGTGAGAGAGAAAGGATATGTTAATTAACCTGGTGGAGGGAATCCTTTCACAATGTTCGTGTATGTCTTGGCTGTTGTAAATAGTGCTGCAGAGAACATTGGTGTACAACCTAAGTGTCTATCAGTAGATGAATGGGGCTTCCCTGGTGGCGCAGTGGTTGAGAGTCCGCCTGCCGATGCAGGGGACACGGGTTCGTGCCCCGGTCCGGGAAGATCCCACGTGCCGCGGAGCGGCTGGGCCCGTGAGCCATGGCCGCTGAGCCTGCGCGTCCGGAGCCTGTGCTCCGCAACGGGAGAGGCCACAGCAGTGAGAGGCCCGCGTACTGCAATAAAAATAAAAAAAATAGATGAATGGATCAAGATATGGTGTATACACTACTATATATAAAATAGATAACTAGTAAGGACCTACTGTTGCCTGTGCTAGAGTTCCCTAGCACAGGGAACTCTGCTCAATACTCTGTAATGACCTATATGGGAAGAGAATCTAAAAAAGAGTGGATACATGTATGTGTATGACTGATTCTCTTTGCGTACAGCAGAAAAAACACAACATTGTAAATCAACTATATTCCAACAAAAATTAAAAAAAAAAAAGATGTGGTGTATATATACAGTGGAATATTACTCAGCCATAAAAGAAACAAAAAATGGAATCTCGCCATATGTGACGTGATGGATGGATCTAGAAGGTACTATGCTAAGTGAAATAAGTCAGGCAGAGAAAGACTAATACTGTATGATTGCACTGATATGTGGAATCTAAAAAACAAAACAAACAAAAACAGACTCAGATACAGGGAACAAAACAGGTGGGTGTTTTGCCAGAGGGGTGGGAGTGGGAGCTGGGAGAAATAGACGAAGGGGATTAAGAGGGGCAGACCTCCAGTTATAAAATAAATAAGCCTATGGGATATAAAATACAGCATAAGGAATATGGCCAATAATACTGTGATAACTTTGTGTGGGGACAGATGGTTACTAGACTTACTGCGGTGACCATTTCACAATGGTCAAATCACTGTGTGATAGTAAACGTCAGATCACTCTGTAATCCACCTGAAACTAACATAATATTGTATGTCGACTATATTTCAATAAAGAAGTCTGTTTATATCAAATCTCCAAGATGCACAATATAAATATCTTACAATTTTATATGTCAATTATACGTCAGTAAAGCTGACATTTTAAAAGAATTCGAGGTTCTTTTTAATGATAATGCAAATAAATCATTAAAATAACATTCCTTATTTACTACTTAAAACGTTTGGCAGGCTCCATATGTGTATATATTATCTAATCAAATGCAAACACAGCTAGACATCAGGTATACTCCTTTCAGGGCTCACTATGTCAACAGCTTGTTTTTTCTTTTTCCTTCTTAATCTTTATTGGAGTATAACTGCTGTACAATGTTGGATTAGTTTCTGCTGTACAACAAAGTCGGGCTTCCCTGGTGACGCAGTGGTTAAGTATCCACCTGCCAATGCAGGGGACATGGGTTCGAGCCCTGGTCCTGGAAGAGCCTACATGCCGCAGAGCAACTAAGCCCGTGCGCCGCAACTCCTGAGCCTGTGCTCTAGAGCCCGCGAGCCACAACTGCTGAGCCTGCGTGCCACAACTACTGAAGCCTTCGTGCCTAGAGCCCGTGCTCCACAGCAAGAGAAGCCACCACAGTGAGAAACACGCTCGCCACAGCTAGAGAAAGCCCACGCACAGCAACGAAGACCCAACGCAGCCAAAAATAAATAAAATAAAATAATTTTTTAAAAGAGTGAATCAGCTATACATATATTCCCATATCTCCTTCCTCTTGCATCTCCCTCCCACCCTCCCTATCCCACCCCTCTAGGAGGTCACAAAGCACTGAGCTGATCTCCCTGTGCTATGCGGCTGCTTCCCACTAGCTGTCTATTTTACATTTGGTAGTGTGTATATGTCCATGCCACTCTCTTGCTTCGTCCCAGCCTCCCCTTACCCCCCTGTGTCCTCAAGTCCATTCTCTGCTTGTGCGTCTTTATTCCTGCCCTGCCACTGGGTTCATCTGTACCATTTTTCTGAATTCCATATATATGCATTAGCATGTGATATTTGTTTTTCTCTTTCTGACTTACAAGAGCTTTCATTTAAATCAAAATTAGGTGAAAATTCAGTTAACCAAGCAAGTACTAGTTATTCTGACCAATTTTTCTTTTAACCTGACTCGATTGTGAATGTCCTAGAGATTATCGTTGGCAGTTCTGAGAGCATCGCCTGAAGTCTTTTTCATCCAACACGTTTAACAGAATAATAGTTTTAGGATTGCTAACGGTGGGCCAAGTGAGTAACCTCTAGTTTGAGTGACTAGTTGAACGACCTCTGTCTGCACTGGAAGACTGAGGCTCAGACGTGTCGAGTCACTTAACCACTTAGTTCGTGGCAGCAGGGTGGGAACTTACTCAGTTCTCCTGTCTCTGAGTCCAGCATACTCTCCGCTGTCCTGAACGTACATCCAGGTTTCGCTGCACTGCGCGCGGGATCGTAACCGTAACAGCAATACGAGAGCGCGTTCGTGGTGGGGACGTTAAAGCTGCAACCAGCGTAGTTGACAGGCTGTAAGTTTTACCCTCATCCGAATACGAAGGCAAACGTGGTGTAGAAATCAGTGCATAAGGTGCCTTCAACTATTGCTATTGCTGTAAAGAAAATCAAATAAGGTAAAGTGATGGAGAGTAGCTCCACCTCGGTCCTGGAGCTCAGGGCTTCTTCGAGGAGATGAGTTTTGAAGTGAGACCTGAATGGTGTGAAAAGGAGGTAGCCAGGCTCATGTCAACAGGGAAAGCTTTCCAAGCCGATGAAGAGCAAGTGCAGAGCCCTGACGCAGGCACGTGCTTGGCGTGGTCCGCAGATAGAAGGCAGGCCGGTGAGGTTGCAGCATGGCAGGGACAGGCCACACCGAGGGAGATGAGGGCAGGGATGTGGCCAGCAGCCGCTTCTCACCGGGCCCTGCACATGATGGTTTTATCAGTTGCAGCGAGAAGCTATTAGGAATTTTTTTTTTTTTTTTTTTTTTGGCCGTGCAGTGCAGCATGTGAGATCTTAGTTCCCCGAGCACCAGGGATCGAACCCCATTTCCCTGCAGTGGAAGTGCAGAATCTTAACCACTGGACCGCCAGGGAAGGCCCCCATTAGGAGATTTTAAGCAGCAGAGTGAGAGAAGTGAATCCATGCTTTCAGAAAGACCACTGGCTGCTCTATGGGGATCGGACCAGCAGCCCTGCAGTAAGTTAGGGGCTCTCGCTAAGGAGATCATGAGAGAGATGGTGAAGCTTGGCCGCTAGAGCGGACGGGACTCGCTGACGAGGTTTTGGTCTGGATCACAGGAGTGGGTAGGGGTTCTGTTCACTGCAGTGTGCAAGACTGCCGTGTCGGGGGAAGAATCAGTAGTTCCTCTGGAAGCACGTAAGGTTTGAGAAGGCTGCTGGAGAGCCATGGGAAGGTATCTAGTTGGTATCACGTCCAAGAACCTAGAACTCAGAAGCTGGAGTATTTAGGACCACACCTCCCAGAAACTGAGAGAAGGAGATCCAGGAGTAGGAAATAATTATTCCTTCAACACAGGTGAGAAGTGGAAATTTCAGGAGGAAAACCCTTAACATAGCAAGATAAAGAAGGCCTGGGTTAAGAGGAGTGGGAAGTGGGACCAGAAGGGATAGCTCAAAACAGTGGGGAGAAAACCAACAGGTCTTGTAACCTTCCTAATCCCCCCAGGACACACCTCACAGTGAATAATTCAATGACAGTTGTATTAAGGGGAAATACTGAAACATTCAGCATCGGACACTGATTCACATAGATGCGTTCAACTACTAGAGAAAATAACTTGCCATTTTTCCTTTTTTTCCTGAATTTTAAAAAAATTTTATACAATTTTTAAAGGTTACTTTCCATTCAGAGTTACTACAGAATATTGGCTATAGTCCCCTGTTGCACAACAGATCCTTGAACCTGTCCTACACCCAATAGTTTGTCCCTCCCACTCCCACCCCTATATTGCCCCTCCCCCCCACTGGTAACCACTTGTTTGTTCTCTGTCTCTCAGTCTGCTGCTTTTTTGTTATATTTACTACTTCGTTGTATTTTTTAGATTCCATATATAAGGGATATGATACGGTATTTCTCTTTCGCTGTCTAGCTTCTCTTAGCATGATACCCTCCAACTCCATCCATGTTGCCGCAGATGGCATTATTTCATTCTTTTTTATGTCTGAGTAATATTCCATTGAATGTATGTACCACATCTTCTTTATTCATTCATCTGTTGATGGACACTTAGGTTGCTTCCATGTCTTGACAATCATAAATAATGGTAGCAATTTTTCTTTTATCGTTATCCAAGGAAGGACGTTTAATGATACGGGAAGGGAGTTTCACTATGTTCAGTGCAGATTGTAAGTACCAAAAAATTACACACTATACCTTTCAGAGTCAGGTTCACAATGGAACAGATCCGTTGAGGGATAAAGAGGTCAAAGGGCCCCCCCAACACCTTCTCCTCCTTCCATTATTCCTAGAATTGTTGAAAGTGGCAGGCTTGACTTAAAGTTACTGTGGCTTCTCATTAATAACAATACTCAAGTGTTTTCAAGTATATCTTATCTAGTCATAGGGAAGTGGGAGGGGGGCTGCTGGAGAGAGTCCCTTTGGGAGCTTGTAGTCAGTTGGTTGTAATATGTTCGAAATTAACATGTCTCAGAAAGGAAGTTGTTCAGCCAGTGTAAATTCTTAACTAGTGATTAAGCCCATGGTATGGAAAAAAGACAGCTATTTTATCAAGGTGAAAAGAGGGGCCGAAAGCCCGCTGAGTTCTTCTCACTGCTAAATTTTTATCAAATAAAAAGAGAAGGCCTTTATTTATTTGAGTGGTTCTGATTTAAATAAAGATTTTCCCCTCATCTGCAGTTAGATGAAAGTTGATAATGGATTACTTAGAAGAATAAAATCTGAAGGAGGAAATTCAATAGTACAGGTACTTGGGTTAAATAGTATAGCTTTGGGACAAAATTATTTGCTCTTGCTTACCGTCTTCTCAGTCAATAACCGATAGCTCTGTTGGAATTGGCCCACGAAGTAAAAAAAAAAAAAAATTTATTACTAACTCCAATAAAAAATTTTTTAAAAAATTTATTAGTACTTCTTAGGTGGAAAGAAAACTCAGTTGTCGATGTGACTATTTTCATTTTGTTTTTCGTTTTTGGGGGGTTTTTTGTTTACTCTGACATTTGGAATTGTTTGCTATTTTTACTTCTTGAGAAAACCATGTGTTTGGCTCTTATTAACAAAAAACACATTGTGAGGCTTAGAGTATCCACACACGCTAGAGATTTGTTTTGCTGTTACGATTCACTGTCTGGTTAATGCATGCCATAATTATCCATATTTGTACACATATCATGGCCTTTTGTAATCAAAGACAATGCAGTTGCAGGCATAAGCTCTAAACTGGGGTGTGATCAAGGGAATTTTTTTTCACAGTCCTTGCCCGTTAGGTAAACAGTCTGGACTTTGAAGTTTGGAGTGGCCATTTGAAATATGTGACCTGAAAAACTCCGCGTGGTTTTTTGACTCCTGGCAACAAAACATATTTATCCTTTGGCCACCACCTCCTCATCCAGAAAGGTCTGCTGCTGTTTTAAATTTGAAAACAACACATGGGAAAGTTGTCTCCGAATGAGGATTTGGTGCCGCTGAAGCTACGCCCCCTGCCTTTTCTGTTTACATAGACAATAACAATTTGAAATACAAATGCAGCAATAAAAGGAACCTTTCTCCTGGAGGATTAGTGAGCATATGCCTCTTTAGTTATAAAAATAGCACTTGAGGAGCTCTCTGGTTGTAATGTCATTTTCATGAAGCTTCTTTCACGGTTTAGCAAAGGCTTGGAGGTCAAGCTCGGGGCACGGTGGAAGGGGATTGGAAGCAAGTTTAAGGCAAAGTGTTAGGGGTGTGGGTGCTGGTAGGGACTGCAGAAAGCTCGGGTCCTTCCATCTGAAATCTGACGCCGAGCAACTCCAGGGAGAATCGTAGGATAACCGGGCACTAGGCTGAGCGCGCAGGGGCTGCTGCTGAGTTGCTGCAAAGTCACAGTGGTCTGCTTCTCCCCTTTGCCTCTCCAGCCCCCTCACCCGCATTCAGACAACCTGATTGGGATCTCACATCGTGTCATCTTGGGTTATAATTTAAAGTTCTTCACGTAGCATCCTTGGCTTCTACCCACCAGATGCCAGTAAGCTCCCCACCCCTCCCCATGTGGCAATCAGAAATGTCCCTAGTCATTGCTAAATGTCCCTGGGGGATGAAATCACTCCCAGTTGAGAACCAGTGAGTTATAGCAAAGGAAAACTAATATTTATCTGGCATCTCCGACGTGCCAGATATAGACTAGATATTTTATGTGATCCAGGTCATTATCGTTTGAAGCCTTTATCTCCTTTTTATAGATTGGAAACCTGAGGGATGGCAAGGATAGTGGTGGTGGTGTTTTTCAGTGTTATTTTTTGGGTCCTTCTTTATTTTCCAGTACCCAACAATGAAAATGGATTATAACCAGAGAAATTACTCACAGTTACTCCCGTTAATTTATACCTCAATTATCCCCATGCCTGTTTCTCTTTCTCAGTAGTCTGTCATTGATGTCTACCCTGCTTCCTTAATCTCTTTTTCGGCTTTTCTCTTCATCCTCTTTCCAGAGATCACAAGAAAATATCCCTCAATCCCATTTTGAAAGCAAGAAAAAAGTCCTGTTTAATGTGTGAAAAGGATGCTATACGTGTAACAAGAAAATACTGTTGTTTTGTATTACAGAGTTTATAGACGCTTGGAAAGGCATTGAAATCCCTGTATGGTCCATTCATAATCTCCATCCTCATCCTTATTCAAACCCCAGGTGTTTTTTGCTTGCCTGACATCAATGTTGGTTAGATATTTTTCCACTGTAGTGACGTTTTAGTGGCATTATATATTAATGTGGGGCAAGGCTTGGACAGCTAGCCATCATATATGCCATTGTCACAAAAGAAACTATGTTTCAAATTGAAAACTGGTGTCCAAGTATAATTTTCCCAAAATTTTAGACCATTTCTCTCAAACAGAGAATGAATATGAGCTAAAGTTTGTTTTTTTTCTAAATTCATTGAGGGAACCAGCAGGATGGTAAAGCCCATTTAAAAGACTATGGGAGAGACGTAAGTCCTTACAGCTATTCTAAGAAAGAATACTGGGCTAAGATTGTTAAATTAGATACACAACTGGTTGATGCTCTGCAGGACAATAAAATAATAATTTGGGTGGTTATCTTTTATACAGAAACCGTTAGCATTAGACAGATCCACGTCTGCTGGACAAATTCGTTTGCGTTTCTATCAGTTTTCTACAAGTTAATATCTACTCTCACTAATCCATAGTAATTACTGAGCTAAACAAACGTTTCTAATTTCCCTCAAAAGTTAGACAATCCTTGGTTGCCTGTTAAATGCTTAAGAAAACTTTTTTTGACGTTGGAAAAGTAATATAAGCCTATTTATTGTAGAAAGTTTTAAAAACACTAAGTTTTTAAAAAGGGGAGAAAATAACCATGCTCAAAACCACTACCCAGATGCAACCACTATAAATAGAATTCATATGTTTTCTTACAACTGTTTTTCTAAATATTTTTTAAACATTTAAAAAAATTTCTTTAATGTTGTATCTATTTTATTTATTCATTTTTGGCTGTGTTGGGTCTTCGTTGCTGCGTGCGGGCTTTCTCTAGTTGTGGTGAGCAGGGGCTACTCTTCATTGTGGTGCGTGGGCTTCTCATTGCGGTGGCTTCTCTTGTTGCAGAACAGGGGCTCTAGGCACGTGGGCTCATTAGTTGTGGCTCGCGGGCTCTAGAGCGCAGGCTCAGTAGTTGTGGCTCACGGGCTTAGTTACTCCGCGGCATGTGGGATCTTCTTGGACCAGGGCTCGAACCCGTGTCCCCTGCATTGGCAAACGGATTCTTAGCCACTGCGCCACCAGGGAAGCCCCTCTAAATATGTTTAACAGTAGAGTGATTATTGTGAAAAAAAATTGGCAGGCTACTTTTTTTTTCTTTTCCTTACTCTCAAAGATCATATCCTATATCTATGATTTTAATATCTCCATAATGATTTGGCACCTTTTGTATCATGATTCTTTTCACTGTTTTTTCTCATTCATTTCTTTATTATGAACTTTTTCAGAATACAAAAGAGCGTAGACAGCAATATAATGACCAATGGTATAGATACAACCTAGTTTAAGAAATAAAATATCACTCATAGAGTTGCCCCCTCCCCCAATTAAATACCTTCCAAATGTACTCCTATCCAGATGGGACCGCTGCTCTGGGTTCGGTACTTGTTTTCATATTTATCTTTATACTTGTAGCTCCTACGTAAAGTATATGGTATTTTTGCATATTTTCAAACTTTGTACCAATTATATCACAGGTTCTTAAGGAATTAAGGTTCTGCAACTTGCTTTTTTCTATCCACCTTACGTTTGTGGAGAGTTATCTATCCCTGTAGTCACTTGGAATTCATTCACTCTTAGTGCTGGATACTGTCTACAACTGTGTTTATCCACTTTCTTGTTGATACACATTGAGGTTGGTTTCCATTTTATACTATAACCCCCGTGTTGCTAGGGACACTGTACCTACGTCTCCCTGTGTACTTGTGTGAGAGTTTCTCTGGGTACATAATTGAGGAGTGGGATACCCACCAATGGGAACTCACATCTGCCCTCTACAACATTCTGCTAAGTCTTTTACCTGACTGTACCAATTTATACTCCCACCAGCAGTGCACAAAAGTCTGTAGCCCTCCATCAGGAGTTGGCAGACCTTCTCTGTGAGGACCGAGTAGGAAAGCTTTAAGCCGTGGTGAGCTACATACATGTTCTCTGTCACAACTACTCAACTCTGCTGTTGAGCACAAAATCAGCCATGGACAATTCCTGGGTGAATGAGCCTGACAATGTTCTAATAAACCTTTATTTAAGGACACTGCAATTTGAACTTCATATCATTTTCATGTGTCCCAAAATACAATTCTTTTGATTTTTTTCCCAACCATTTAAAAATACGAAATACAGTCTTAGCTTGTGGGTTATGCAAAACAGATGGCTGGATAGATTCGGCGCCCGGCCGTAATTTGCCTACCCCTGCTTGATATCCTCTCCAAGATCTGGAATTTTCAGATACCTTCAATGTTTCCACTCTCCTGGGTAGGAAATGGTAAATTGTGAATTTAGTTTGTACTCCTGATTAGTTGTGAAGTCAAGCATTTTATCATGTTTATTGGCCACTAGGATTTTCTCTTCAATGATTTCTCTCTTTGTGGGGTCTTCTTTCCCCATATATATATTTTTTTTAGATTGTGGGTCTTTTATTTATTGACTTATAGGAGTTCTTTCTACTCTCTGGCTAGGAATCCTTTGTGGTATGGTTTGCAAATGTTCTCAGAGTATTGTGGTTCATTTCACTTTTGAAAGGTATCTTTTGATGAAAAGTTTTCAAATTAAAACTAAATGTATCAAAAAAAAGAAGACTAAAGCACACGAAGAAACTAGAGGACATTTAAACATGTTAAACTGTGGGATGCTGCCTTTAAGGGTGGGTAGTAAATAGGAATCTTAAGACTGAAGTGACTGAGAGCCAGGAAAGGTTTTAACATCTTGTCTGGAGGGCTTCACTGTGACCAAGGACTGCTAATAGTAAGATAAGTGTAGTACTACAGCCGCAGGCATACCTAGTTTTATCCCACTTCGCTTTATTGTGCTGCACAGCTATTGCATTGAGCAACTCTGACAGCACCAGTTTTCTATCAGCGTTTGCTCATTTCGTATCTCTGTGTCACATTTTGGTAATTCTTGCAATATTTCAGACATTTTCATTATTATTATATTTGTCATGGTGATCCGTGATCTTTAATGTTACCATTGTAATTGTTTTGGAGTTTTTTCGCAATGAAAACATTTTTAATTAAAAAAAAACACCTAAATGTATCCAAGTGATACTTACTCCATTGTGAAAAAAAATTTATTCTTTTCACACACCTTGAGTACGTGAAAGGTAACCACAAAAGGAAGATACCACTCTCTTGGGTGCGAAAAGAGGAGCTATTTCTTCATTGGGCGGAAGTAGAATGTTCCTCACTTCTATTCCAGACTCTCTTTCAGTTCCACTCATTTCCTTGAAGGATAACAGTTTTGCAACCTGTCGTTCTCTAGTGAAGGCAGTGTCCTTTAAGTGCTGTCTTGAACAGAGCTGCCCAAAGGCACGCATCTGATATTCATGAAACGTTACTTGGCTTTCACAAGTTTGCAGGCTTCTCAAGTGCAAGCCAGCTGACGTCATTCAGAGTAGAAAAAGCCCCTCCCACTTGCACTGGTTAATTGACTTTGATGGGCTCCTCTGCCTGGCTAAGTGGTTCTGGACCGGAGAGCACTGTTGTAATCTGAAGAACTTTCGAAAGTCACCCTGTCCAAGACTGCACACCCCCCAAGACAGCGAGGAAAAAGGAGAGCAGTTGCAATGCTGGTCAGCAAAACAAGACTTGGCTGCCTGGAGCTTCTGTTACTGGGTTCTTGCTCCTGTGAAGGCCTCTGGAGAGCTGGGCTCATTTGGAACTGGGCTGCTATGTTTGACAGACGCCTCATGTCTCCTCAAACTAAGTGCCTTCTTCCCGGGGTAAGCTTGTGGGCAGGGAGTCAGGCCAGATGCACGGTGTGGTGGAAAGAAAGCAGGGATGTACTGCCTTGTGAAGGGACTCGAGCAAATCACGTCGGTGGCTTCACTTTTTCAAAGCTTTTCTTAGCTTGCCAGAGATGCTGTCGTTCACAGGGTGAATACGTAAATGTCCAGGGAGCCGAAGCAAGTAAAACTGGAGCTTTGGTTTTAAAGTGTGTCTTACTGAGATCAACTTAGTAGCTGGGAAGAGAAAGAGGGAGGCGGGGAAACTTGGTGGAAATTGAAAATGCTTTTTCCAGCTGTCGGCTGTCACTTGTCGCTTCGTGGACGGCCCAGCCACTGAGTGTTTTTTTGTTTCTGAGGTTTTTCTGTGTAACTCAGAATGATGTGACTTCCCGTGGTGCTGTAAATTAAGATTTGATTGCTATTTGTCACAGTAAAAGTTTTTTTAATGTAATGAAGTACAGAAATGAGAGACTACTGTTTAAAATACATAAGCAGAGAGCTTTACCTCACAGAGATTGGATGTTTGCGTCTTTGGACTTGGTTTAGAACTTTTAAAGAAAAGATCCTATCATTATTGGTACCCTTCCAGGGAAGGCTCTGGGGGAAAAAAAAAAAATTCTAGAAACCAAATGTAAATCGTAGCCTATAAAACTCATACAGTTACAGATATCTGTGCTATTTGGACACGGAAGTATCATTGTAGAATCAATAAAGTACAGCTTTTCTAAAAATTCTTTCCAGGTTACCTCTTTTGTTTCCAGTTGTACCAACCTGCACTAAATTTAGTTTAACAGAGAAAAAAATGCTTGCAGAGAAAAATATCTGTACTTTGGTAATCATTTGTTTTGGGTTAGATCATATAAAAGTATAGCACAGTCAGTAAATGGTAAGATGCTTTGCTTAATCTGTTGGATTTCAGTGATCTTTTATTATATTTCGTGTGTTTTTGTTTTTGTTTTTTTTGGCTGTGTTGGGTCTTCATTGCTGCGCACGGGCTTTCTCTAGTTGTGGCGAGCGGGGGCTACTCTTCATTGCGGTGCGTGGGCTTCTCGTTGCAGTGGCTTCTCTTGTTGTGGAGCACGGGCTCTAGGCGCATGAGCTTCAGTAGTTGTGGCACATGGGCTCAGTAGTTGTGGCGCACGGGCTTAGTTGCTCCACGGCACGTGGGATCTTCCCCAACCAGGTATCGAACCCGTATCCCCTGCATTGGCAGGCGGATTCTTAACCACCGCGCCACCAGGGAAGCCCTTGTTTTATTTTTTAACTTTACTTTATTGGAGTATAGTTGATTTACAATGTTGTGTTAATTT
This sequence comes from Lagenorhynchus albirostris, assembly GCF_949774975.1. Lineage (NCBI taxonomy): Eukaryota > Metazoa > Chordata > Mammalia > Artiodactyla > Delphinidae > Lagenorhynchus > Lagenorhynchus albirostris. The sequence continues at coordinate 188,443,525 of NC_083095.1, forward strand.
CTGCTGTACAGCAAAGTCACTCATACATAAATATATACATTCTTTTTCATATTCTTCTCCAGTAGCACAGGATATTGAATATAGTTCCCTGTGCTATACAGTAGGACCTTGTTGTTTATCTCATATATATATAAAATTTTAAAGTTTCCAGAGACACAGTTTTCCTTGCTTGTGTTGGCCCCCATTAGACTTTGTATACCTCAGTTATATTTCTTTAGGCTCTGACACGGCTGGCAACATATACACTAATTATAAAGGATTTCGGGATGTTAGATACTTCACAAGTTTCTGAGCTTTTCAAGTGCCACTCAAGTTTAATTCAGAAATTGTTCAGTACCTCTTTGCTTTGAAGGACATCTGGAATCATCGTTTTCCATAAACTTGCCCACTTTCTAAGAATATTATCAGACACTAAATAGCTGCTACAGTCGTTTCTTCCGAGGATTTCTATTATGAATTCGAAAAATGTTTAATCCATAACCCAGACTGCCAGGTATTCAAACTGCCAAATCTATTCCACCCATCATTTTGAATATTTTCAGCCATGAAGCTGGGCACAAAAAATGTCACAGTTTTTAAAATTGGAATGTCAGTCTATATGATTCTAGAATAGCTACCTGAATAATTTATCCTTTAGTTAATTTCAGTTCAGTCTTGAAGTATTATGGAGAATCTGCACAGGAACACTTACCCTTTTAAGCTACCTCCTCTTTCCCAAATCTAGATTTTTATTTCCTGAGGCCTAGTCACTCCTCATTTTAACTAACACTTGTGTTTGAATAGGGCTGATACATACATGGATTTTTGTTTTAATGGTTAATGTGTAAAATAAGTCTGTATAAAGACTTTATTCTAGGGGATTAAGAGGTATTAAGTACCAGTTATAAAAAAATAAGTCACAGGGATATAATATATAGCACAGGGAATAGAGTCCATATTTTATAATAATGTTGTATGGTATATAGTCTATAAAAGTATTGAATCTCTGTGTTGTACACCTGAAACTAATATAGTATATTAAGTCAACCGTACTTGAATAAGTAAAGACTTTATTCTGTCCCCATGTAACACTTTCATTTAGTCATTCGCAAAGTTCCCCAATGACAGAGACTTTTCTTTCAATTCGGACAATAATATAAATGAGAGAGAATTTTTTAAAATACACGTATGTATATTTATGTGTGTATGTATGTGTATTATAGAATAATTTTTTAGGATGCTGAATAGATTTGGTGGTCTTTTTTTTGTTCCAATCACGTATGGTTTCAGTTTTTCTATCACTGGTACTTTCTGAAGTCACTACAAACCCCAAATGCATAAAAAGCACATTTAGAAATTATACATTTAATTCTCATCTTGCATTAAAATAAAATGAATAAACCAGTGCAGTTTGGTAGAGGTAATTACTTTTTCATTGCCAAGGGCAAAAAAAAAATATGACACTGTGAATTGGGAGACTGGGATTGACATATATTCACTACTATGTATAAAATAGATAACTAATAAGAACCTGTTGTATAAAACTAAATAAAATAAAATTCAAATTAAAAAAGTATGACTCCAACTAGTATTAAGTATACTTGTTATCTTTTTATGCATGCTGGTAGTATTGCATTGTAAGTTTCTTCAGCATAATATCCTTTATGACTAAAATGTGTGCCGTTATTTTTAGACCAAGATGGCCATTCCCTCTATCTCCTTTCCTTCCTCCAAATAAAAATGACCTCTCAGATTTGTGCAGGTTTTTCCATTTATTTTGTTCTGTCACCCATGATTTCAGCTTTTTCGGACTGTGATTAAGAGCAAGTGTTTGGAACTCTGCTCAATACTCTGTAATAACCTACATGGGAAAAGAATTTGAAAAAGAATAGATACATGTGTATGTATAACTGAATCACTTTGCTGTACCCCTGAAACTAACACAACATTGTTAATCGACTCCACTCCAATATAAAATAAAAATTAAAAAATAAATAAATAAAAAGTATTAAAATGAAAAAAAAAAAACAAAGCAAGTGCTTAGATACAGTGAGAACTGACTTTGAGTGCTACACCGTCCCCTTAACAACGCTCTGATTTGGCAAGTGTTATCTTCTCTGAGCCTCAATTTCATTATCTGTAAAATTAGGAAAATTGATATCTATGTTTCTAGATATTTGTGAGAATTTTTTAAAAATCCCAGTGCATATAGACTGCTTAGCATAATACCTACAGTTATTAAGGGAATGCACCTACCCACCTACATTTTCTGCAGTGGCTAGTAATAAAAGAACTTAGCTCTGAGATCCCAAACTATGACATCTAGGAGAGGCAGCAAGGGAAAGTTGTGAGTTGTTTCTCGTTTGCATATTAGAAGAAAGAAAGATTAAAGTAAATAACAACCCTGTGAAGTGGGACTCCTAACTGGATATCTGTGGATCCAGTATCAGAGGGCTGCGAGGGCAGATGGCAAGTATAAACCCTCCGAAACTATGTGCACATATTTGAGTCTATGTGTATAGAGTCTTCTAGCATCAGGATGTTCTCCAAGTGGCCCTCAACTCCCAAATGGTCAAGAACCAGAGCTCTTGAATGGGAATAAGCCCTAGAGAACAAAAAATAGGATGGAGGTTAAATATTCTAAGAAGTCTAATAATTTTCAAACTCTTTATTTCTCTTTACCTTTATTTTGTTAATCAGTTTAGGGGGAGAAAAGGAAACTGACATGAGTCTGTGTATTCTCATGTATTATAAAACACATAGTGGTCTAAAGCTACAGATTTCTGCACCATTTTTCAGGTCTCACTGGTATGTAAATGGATGTATAATGTTAGAAAGGCTTGGGGGCTAGTATAGGTAAGGATTCTTTAAAGGGTGAACATGGGAACGTGTGGTTTATCACCTGGAAATGCCAGAATGTTTGCCCACATAAAACAATCAATTTGTGGAAATAAAAGTTTTCTGAAATACCGAAGAGATTTAGCCAAGTTATTTTTATTGCCAAGATTGAAAACTCTTGAAAGAGAGCTTTCCATGTCAAAGTAATTAATTAAAAGTTATTCGTATTAAAAATACAAGAAATGGGGCTTCCCTGGTGGCGCAGTGGTTGAGAGTCCGCCTGCCGATGCAGGGGACGCAGGTTCGTGCCCCGGTCCGGGAAGATCCCACATGCCGCGGAGCGGCTGGGCCCGTGAGCCATGGCCGCTGAGCCTGCGCGTCTGGAGCCTGTGCTCCGCAACGGGAGAGGCCACAACAGTGAGAGGCCCGCGTACCGCAAAAAAAAAAAAAAATACAAGAAATGTTAAAGGCAATGTGCGTAGGAACACTCCAGAATCTCACTGCTTTGGGTCAGATATTTATTCTTCTAGCAAATCACATCCCATTGCTTTTCCACAAGCATACATACTCTTATAGTTCTAACTACAGTGCACAGACTGTTTAGGATTCTGCCCTTTTCCTTCAGCTGTATTTTGAAATCACTTTTTAATCACAGAACAGTTCAGCATGGTGTGGATTTACCATAGCTCTTCCAAAGAGAGTGGACATTTATTGTTAGACTTTTAGTTAACTCCATATTTTTTTATAGATAAATCTGTCATAACAATTTTGAGCATATGGTTTTTAACAAATAACTTCTTTGAGATAAGTTCTCGGATGTGGAATTATTTGTGCAAGTGAGTGGGATTGAATGTTCTTATGCTCTGCCTTTCCATCATTCTTTTCAAAATGTTTATATCAGTCGACAGTAAGAACATAGTGTTATTATTACGGTAATTTTGTCACAATACATCCCACATTAGGTGTTAAAATTGCCTTCAAATGTAAATAACTGCACAGCATCACTTGAATTTCTGTTTAGTAGATTAACTAGTAAAGGTGTGTATTTATCAGAAATGTGTATATTCTTTGTATCTCTGTGTAAATTATTTTATTAGATTGCCTGTATTGAAAAGTGTGTCTTGTCTCACCTTGAGGGTCATAGATTTTGCATTAAGGCCAGCAGGATTGTCGAGTTGTTGTTGATTCTGTTGACCTAAGGAGAAATGCACAACAGGAGAGTTGTGAATTGAAGTTTTATTTGGGGACCGTACTGAGGACTGTAGCCTGGGAGAGCGCCTCAAAAGACAGCTTCAAAGAGGTGCGGAAGAAGCCAGTTTCTATGTGAGTTTTGGCTCAGGGATACATACAGTTAAGCATACATCTTGGTAAAAGATTACTGCTCGTCACAAAGAACAGGTATTTCCAGTTAATGACTTTAGTTAGTGCTTCACCTATGTACGGGAAGATGCAAGAATCTGTGTTCATTAAAATTATCCCTGAAAGATACATCTAACTGTCCAAGGGGCCTGCTTTTCCAGAGCGCATGTTGCCTCAGTCTGTTTTTCGTCCTGAATTCTTCTCAGGGTGCAGCATGGTCAGTCGGCGGCTGCAGTGGAAATGACGTAGTCCTCCTAGAACCTGGGTGGTGGGCAACGCTCTTCGTTTTCTTTGTTTACACATCAGGGCTGTCGCGGCTCAGAAGGGACCCTGCCCCCTGATAGCTTCCTGTGGGGCTTCCCCTTCCAGTGGTCATAAAGGGCCTCTCTCTCCCCCTCCCCTAGGGTTAGAGAACTGGAATTTTCTATACTCTTTCTTCGTAAGGGAAGTGTCTTTTTTTTTTTTTTTTTTTTTTTTTTGCTGTACGCGGGCCTCTCACTGTTGTGGCCTCTCCCGCTGCGGAGCACAGGCTCCGGACGCGCAGGCTCAGCGGCCATGGCTCACGGGCCCAGCCGCTCCGCGGCATGTGGGATCTTCCCAGACCGGGGCACAAACCCGCGTCCCCTGCATCGGCAGGCGGACTCTCAGCCACTGAGCCACCAGGGAAGCCCGGACGTGTCACTTTGACCTTAATGTAATCTGATGTCCTTTGTGAACCTTACAAACAGTACTTACATGCCTTTATTTCTTTTATTTTTTATTGATGTATAGCTGATTTACAATGTGTTAATTTCTGCCTTACAGCAAAGTGACTCAGTTATACATATATATACCTTCTTTTTTAATGTTCTTTTCCATTATGCTTTATCATAAGATTTTGAATATAGTTCCCTGTGCTATACAGTAGGATCTTGCTGTTTATCCATTCTATACATAAAAGCTTACGTCAACTCACCACAAACTCCCACTCCATTCCTCTACCCACCCCCTCCGCTGCTTGGCAACCACAAGTCTGTTCTCTATGCCTGTGAGTCTGTTTCTGTTTTGTAGATAAGTTCATTTGTGTCATATTTTAGATTCCATATATAAGTGATATCATATGGTATTTGTCTTTCTTTTTCTGACTTACTTCACTTAGTATGATAATCTCTGGGTTCATCCTTGTTGCTGCAAATGGCATTATTTCATTCTTTTCCATGGCTGAGTAATACTCCATTGTATGTATGTACCACATCTTCTTTAGCCATTCATCTGTGGATGGACATTTAGATTGTTTCCACGTCTTGGCTATTGTGAATAGTGCTGCTATGAACATAGGGGTGCATGTATATTTTTGAATTAGAGTTTAGAGTAGGCCCAGGGGTGGGATTGCTGGATCATATGGTAGCTCTATTTTTAGTTTTCTGAGGAACCTCCATACTGTTTTCCATAGCGGCTGCACCAACGTACATTCCCACCAATAGTGTAGGAGGGTTCCCTTTTCTCTGCACCCTCTCCAGCATTTGTTATTTAGTTACATGCCTTTAAGTCTTAGTCCAATTATATAGCAGTTTTGTTACCTGTTAGTGGCATTTTAGGCATCAGAAAAGAGAAAAATCTGACCCCTGCAGTCATATCTAAGATCCTTATCATGCAGCTAGCATGTGAAATAGATCTGCCACAGTCCAGAAGGTTCCCCACCCTCTGATACCAGTGCCCCCTGTACAGAGTCGGTGTTGTCCCATGCTGGGTCTCCTAGTCTTCTTAGTTACTTTAGGCTTTTGCTTTATCACCTGGAAAATGAAAGTCATCATTCTTGTCTCTCCATCACTCTTTATGGGAGCCTCTGAAGGCCCATGGGGGGTGATGCTAAATTCTCAAAGCATCTCAGAACAGCTGTTTATAGTTTTGTCTTTCCTTTGAAGCCCTAGTCACTGTTTGAAGAATGTACTTTCAATATCAGTATGTATTCAGTCAAGTATTTTAACCTCAGGTCTTTTTCTTTTTCTTTGCATTTTTCTTTTTTTTTTTCTTTTCTTTTTGGGCTCTCCTGTCTTGGTACCAACACAGTTGTTTCTGCAGCCTGAAACCTGATGAGCCCAAGATCCTTCCTGTTGGGTCCAGGTTTATGACCATTTTCATAACTTAGTTTAATAAGGTTTAATGCTCACTAAAAACACGTACACGCTTGGAACTTTCCAAGGCCAAGTTCCACATGAGCGGGTTCTGCGCATCCTTCATAGCTCTGCTTCCAAGACTTTTACAGTGGGCTTTCACAGCAGGCTGTGAATAATTAATGCTAATTTGATGTTTGGGTATTTTTTTTAAGTTTCCATATGCACTCATATACAGCAGTATGAAAAAGAAGTGACTTAATGATATTGAACAAAAAGATCAGTCACCTACACGTGATACGTGTTGAGTACTACCCGGGGAGATTAAATGTGGTCTCTGTTGTTGGGGAAATTGTTATTTATTCAGATAACATAAGATAAAAAGTATGTATACCTCTGTGCAAATATTGAGGAAAAGAAACATAAATCTCTAGATTATGGTCAGCACACATGTTTAGAGAATTCTCAGGGTAAAGGAGTGGTTGAAAATTCAGAAGTTACGGAATTCAGTTCAGTTTAACAACCATGCAAGAATAGGTTTGTCAACTGTCGCTTTAATATGATTTAGTTAAACTACGTAGAGCTAGAATACGGAGGTCCAAGATGATCACGTGGCTGAATCAGAGCTCAGTAGAAGTTTCTGTTTTAAACACATCTCCCACCTGCTCCCTCTGCTTTGTATTTCATAGGAAGGGTAGGAATTCACAGGCCATCATAGAAATAAATAAATATTTTTTTAAAAACAGAGGCCCCAAAAGGACAGCTGTCATGGAGCTCCACATTAATAAGAGACAATAAGAGGTCATTTGTGTGAATGATAAAGGTTCCCCCTTCCTGATGCGGTATCTGCTCTTGCGTTGAGAAGATATGTATTTGTTTAATTTCTATAGCAGAGTGAGAGTACTTGCCTTCTCTGGGACTGTTTTTCATTCTAGCAGCATCCACTTAGCACTCATAACGCCATGAAAGTCGAAGACCTTATGCTATGGTAAATCAACCAGTCACAAGAGGGCAGATGCTCTGTGATTTCGTTTATACAAGGTACCTGGAATAGTCAGACTGATAGAGACAGAGAGTATAACAGTAGTTGCCAGGAGCTGTGGGGAGTGGGAAGTGGGGAGTGAGTGTTCAAGGGGGACAGAGTTTCCGATGATGCAGAAGTCCTGCAGATGGCTGGTGGTGACGGTTGCCTAACTGTGTGAATGGACTTAACGCCACTGAACTGTACACCGAAAACCAGCTCAAAGGGCACATGTGTGTTGTGTCTATTTTACTACAGTTTTTAAAAATCAATTAAAAAAAGTCTTTAGTGCGTATGTATGTTGCGTGAGGCCAGGTGCTTTCTATGTATTATCTTATTTAATCCTTGTAGCAACCTAGTGAAGGAGACACGTTATTATCTGTAATTTATAGATGAAGAATCTGGTCTGAGCACGGCCAGGAACGTCACGAGTCTAGGTCCACTCAGGGGACGGTGGTGGAAGCTGGGATGGCAGCCCCGTGGTCAACCTGCCATGTACACACACACTTGTCTGTGCACGGCTTCCTTTTTTTTTTTTTTTCCCCTGTGATAATTGGGCTGTAAGTGTTCAGATTGACACCACTACTGCTGCCTTTCTTTAGGAAGAGGGACCAGGGTTCTCGGGGCCCCTCCTTGACATTTGTGCCCTGAGTGTCCTGTGTCCAGGTGATGCCATTCCCCCCAGCGCTCCAGAATTCAGCCAGGCCCGACCAGCCTTTCCCACAACAAACCCCAAAGCCAGCTGCGTCCTGGCTTCTTAGGCAGAATCCATGAAAATCACCCAATCGGCTTGCTCCCGAGATCATTCTCAAAATGAACTTGTGCTGTGAAAATCACTTGACCCTCTCTAAACAAGCCACTTCTAATAAAATGGTGTTTTTTATCTTCTAGAAAGGTCCATTAGAATTTTTTTTTTAAGAAGAGCTTTTTTCCCCCCTTATCATATGTCCCAGCTACGTTTCAGAAAAAGAAGAAAACAGAGCATAAACTCATTTCCAAAAGGGAATATATGTGAAAGCCAAGTAAGGATATTTTCATAAAGAATGCATACGTACCATTTCTTTCCCTTTTCCGTTTTTCATTGCTGAAATCTGTGTTTCTAACCAGATTTCACCTGAGGGGTTTTTTGGTTCATTTTTGTTTTGATTTTGTTTCGATTCGTTTGTTTTGCAAGTGCTGGCTTTGGACCAGGTATGTTCTATATCCCATGATCCTGTTGGATTACAGATTAGAAGACCATTCAGTGATACAATTAGTTTTATAAAACAAGGAATGAGGTGCTATGGGGAATTGGACTGAGTCAGAGATTTTGCTGATTCTGCTACCTACTGACTGTTGCCTGTTTACATTTCTCTACTTTTTTTCTTTTTCTTTTTTTTGGCCACACTGCACGGCGTGCGGGATCTTAGTTCCCCGACCAGGGATCGAACCTGGGCCCCCTGCAGTGGAAGCGCAGATTCTTAACCACTGGACCACCAGGGAAGTCCCATCTACCTATATTTTTCAGTTGGGCAAGGTGATGAACTCGAATACAAAAGAATAGGCCAAGATAATGAATTAAATCAAGTTCTTAATTACAGAATTAGGAAACTTTTTAACATCAAAGATTCCACGCTCATGTTCCTTTCAAAGTCGTTGAGTCGCTTGTAAAATGTGATTTCTACTCCCAGCTTTTTCCTGATGAGTTCAATTCAGCCAGTCAGAATGCTGACAGTTTCCACAAACCTGCGAAAAATACTTATGACATTTAAAATACAAAAATAGACACGCAGAATTTCACATCCTCTACTCTGCTGATGCTTTCTCAAGGCCAGTTCAGTTTCTCCTAATAAGGCGTTTGACCTGCTTGCCGAGCTCTGACAGATGATATTTTTACAGGTCTGTTCTTTCAGTGTATTCAGTGCAAGTCCTGAGCTGGACAGACCAGATGGGCCTTATTCACCGATGGAGAATTCAGCCTAAAAGGACCATTTCAGCACCCAAGTCAATCTCATTATACTTCATTCTTACCCTTACGAAAGATAATGCCTCTTTATTTGGTATACATGTGTTCTTTCCAATGGCATGAATTGAGGTGACTTTTAGGCATCATATCCCATTACAGAGCTCCTCTGTGAAGCAGGGAAAACATGGCATCTGGGGCTGTTAATTCTTAACAACACCGGGAGGATGTAATTGGTTTATCACAAGGGACAGTGAAGATAGCACATGTCATCACTGTATGAATGCTCTTAGGTTATGGAATTTGGTCAGTGACTAACGTTATCATGGATGTGTACTGAAATAGCCAACAGTCAGATTGATAAATTGTGAAAGAGAAGAGAAGCCAGTAACAGTCAGCAAATGATAAGCAAGTACACGGCTTAAAAGCATTCCTGGAGTTTCATTTATCAGAACTCTTATTTACTTTGTGTTGCTCCCTGTTTGTTGCTGTGGAAGAGGTTCTCTTAATTATAGTCGTCATTTTTTTAAAGTATGTACTAATTGTTATACGAAGGACAAGGGGAAGCGTGGGCTTAGTTGCAGACCTGTGTTTCAAGTCATACAGAAAGGAGCCATTTCTTCATAGCATTTCATAGCTGTTTTCAAGGGAGAGTGTTTACATGTAAGATTTAACACCATTTGAAATGATCAGCTAGTATATTGGATATTCTCATCTTCTGAGCAAAAGAAGGAACATGTCCATTTGTATCAATAAAATCTGTCAATGGAATATGGGGGCATTTTAAAAAATATATCTTTATTGGAGTATAATTGTTTCACAATGTTGTGTTAGTTGCTGCTGTATAACAAAGTGAATCAGCTATATGTATACATATATCCCCATATCCCCTCCCTCTTGCATCTCCCTCCCTCCCACCCTCCCTATCCCACCCCTCTAGGTGGTCACAGAGCACCGAGCTGATCCCCCTGTGCTATGCGGCTGCTTCCCACTAGCTATCTGTTTTCCGTTTGGTAGTGTATATATGTCCATGCCACTCTCTCACTTCGTCCCAGCTTACCCTTCCCCCTCCCTGTGTCCTCAAGTCCATTCTCTACGTCTGCGTCTTTATTCCTGCCCTGGCATATTTTGAATATATCAAACATATGAATGTCATCTCTAGTAAAGTTGTAAATTACTATAATATTTTAATAAGGTTATTTTTCTTATTCATGAATATTACAAGATGTTCCGTAGGACAAAAATGTGATCTGTTCAGTTAAAAAAAAAAAAATGAAAGAAAAGTCTTGTTTTTTTAAGAGAAATATGATTGCTAAACAATAATATGGCTTACACTTTAATTCTAGATGATCTTATGTTTTAAAATTAGCATTGGGCTTTAAAAATTTTATGATCGTGTAGGAAATCTCTATTTTTATGTTCTTAGAAAAATCTTCGTTAAGGGCATGACTCTTCTCAACTGTTTCTCGCTTAATAATTTTACGCTATGAACTGTGTAAGCATTTCTTTTCTTGACAGTTCACTGATCTGTGTTCCTTCAGTATAAGGTCCACATCAAAGTAAAATGAACCACAAAGACGTCTAAAACTAATTGAAAGGAAAAAGAAAGCAAATGCTTGGTGAGAGAGAATGTAATACTCCAGGGATTGTGAACTATTGACATTTCTTATTCACAGGAATCTAGATTGATAGTATGAGTTTAGATTTCCCACGTAGTTCTTAAGAAAAATCCCCTTATACTGCTCTGTGGAAGGTGAGGGCTTTGCGTTCATCGTATTCATCCTAGAATGTCTGTCTGCTTAGCCTGTTAACTCTGACAACGGCCATTATCCTTTTCTTTGCCCAAAGGCATGATTATGAAATATGACAAGCATAGCTGTATTCCTAGGATAAGCAGTAAATCTTTCTAGGCGCTGGTCAGACTCTTAAGGATTCTGGTTAATAGTTTGGTTCTTGATATTTATTAATACCAGCAAGCGGCTGGTAAGCTGGTGAGTACTTGATTACGATTACGGTGGAATTTATGTTTCTTTAAAAAAGGAAAATGGAATAGGCCTCAATTAGATGAGTGACGCTGGACGCATTCCCCGGTCTCTGTGACAGTCAGTTGCCTCATCTTTGCGATTGAAGGAATAATGATATGAGCCCTCTTGACCTCAAGGATCGAATCTAATATATGTGAAAACCTTGAAAATAGTAAAGCACTAACTTCCTGCCTGGAGATCTGACCTCTCTTGGGAACAGTTGCCTCAATAAAGTCCCATGAGAACTTCCATTGTGCCTGGTCCCAACCCCCAGTTCACCCTCCGTCCCTTCTATCCCTCTACCAGTTCACTCAGTCTTTGAAAAGTCCCAAAAGCTGTTGAAAGGGTCCTAAGGAGAGAAGAATGGCGGCCACGACGAGATGGTTGTAATGGGGTCTGAGGGTGGACTGAATAGTATAACAGGGTAGTCAGCTGTGTTGGGGGCAACCGAGGCCACAGAGGATTAAGGCTGAAAAGAAAGCCAGAGTCATTCTGTTTATTTGTATTTTGCTGACGCTGTTAATGTTTAGTCATTTGTTTTGCAATTAGGGCCCCAGGGAGGAGGGGACCATCTTTAGAACTGTCTCAAGACACAATGGGGCCAAAGGCCCAAGAGCAGAGGAACGGGGTACTTAACAAGAAGTGAGGGAGAGCAAAGAGCAGGAACTGGCTTCTTCGAATGTGAACATAGGTTAGTTATCTGCATATTCTACACAGGGATTGGGAGAGTTCAGAGAGTGAAAATATAACACGACTGTTAGAACCACACGTGCTTTCTTTTTGCAGAAGTCACTTCTGAAGGGAAGATATTACAGTGTTTCACGGTGCTTAACGTAATACTTCTAACACCTCATGGTATTTGAACTTTCCTGATGTGGGGAGTCTGGATAAGGAGCTTTACCTTTTGTAAATCTGACTTCTAGCTCTTCATTTCTAGGTATGAATCTACTTAGAAAAGTCATTAGGTTAAGAAAAAAAAAGAAAAGTTTTAAAAAACTGGGGTTTTCACATGTCACTCACCATTTGGCATTAATTTTACATACGATCTGTTCTTGGGATGATAAGTGATATCACACGAATGAGTAGAACACTGGGATAAATGTAGCCTTGATTTTATTTCTTTTTCTACTACAGCAGAGCCTCCGCTCAAGCCAAGAGCTCTAGTTATAATCAAAGAAGTATCTGGTGCAAACCCAGCTACCGAGGCTCCCAGAGTCTGATCTGATTTTTTCTTTCTCTTCTGTGGTGTCTGAATTAACTAACTCACAGGTAAATTATGAAAAAGCAAAACAAAACAACCACCTTTCTGGAAGGTTTTCACAAGGTCCTTCCTGATCCGCAAATGAAATTCCTAGTTAATGCAAACAACAGACACAAAACTCGTAAACCTCAAAAAGTAATTATTTTTTTTATTCTGAGTAGCATTCTTTTCAATTTGTGATTGTGCAGGCATGTCCACTCTGAAAGACGGGATGAGGTAGTCACCTGCCTGCCCCTATAGGTAGGCAGCGTGGATGGGGCAGTTGTAAGTGCACATTAACAGAGGTGTGTGACACAGGTATGTGGCTATGGGAGACCACGGTTAACAATTCTTGGTAAAGTTCCAAACAAAAGCCAGTCTTCCATCGATTTACACAGTACTTTCATCTGTAGAAAATTCAGTATATTTAACAACTGTACAGAACTTTGTGCCTATATGCAAAATAGAGTTAGATTCTAGGTTCAGGTCACTTTATAAACAGATTTTTCACGTACCTGAACTCCAGCAGGACTGTCAAAGGGCACGAGGGATGTATACCCATTTTATTATTACACAGGACTATTGTGCCCAATGCAGGGCATTTATATTCTTGGCCACTGTCCACAAACAGCCTGTAATGTCCCTCAATTGTTGAGACAACCAAACATGCTGCAACAGATTTCTGGAACGTTCTTTTTGGAATGACCCATCTAGACTCCAATCTCCACTGAGTGCAGGCACCATGTTCGCCTTGAACTGTAGAAGCCTTGACATCTAGCAGATGTTGTATATGATAGCAGCGCAGGACAAGTATTTCAGGCAGGAATGAGTGAAAGAGTGGTTGGATGGATAAATGAAAGGGAAAACGTGCAAACAGGGAAATGCATTCATCCATTCAACTAATAAATGTTTACTGAGCAACTCATATATGGGCCAGGTGCTGTTCTAGGACCTAGGAACACAGCGGTTAATGAGACAAATTCCCTGCTCTAATGAACTTGCTCTGTCTCCATATATGGAACTACGTTATGACTGCAGTACACCTAGATATCCTGTATGACTGTAATTTGGGTGCGTCCAGTTTTCTCTAATTCAGAATGCTGACTATACACAGTTAAGTCAATTGGGGGAAGAAAGCTGGGTAGGGGATAAAAGGCAGTGGAAAGAAGTCAGGTTGGTGACAGAATTGTGAATATGGTGCTTGAGAAACAATCTAATAAAATGAGAGCCTGAAAATCACTTAGTTATCAAGGGCCAAAGCATTTAAATCCAGAAAACGCTGTTACTGCTCTCATATATGTACAATAATAGAAGTGTTTTCAGTGCCTCTTTTCCCCTGCACGATACCTTTTACATAGTCAGTGTGTTAGACGCAGTGGACGTGCCTCCTTGAAATTAGGTTAAGTTGTAAACCTGAGTGTTAAAAGGCATCCATTTGAGCATTTTAGTTTCACATTTATATAGTATTTGCTTTGACTCACCACTGTCCTCTGGTGAAGCAGTCACTCAGCAAGGTGGCAATCAGTCTGGGAGCCAAAAGGTACTGAGGGAGGTTGGCAATAGCTGAATGCGACTGTTAGAAGTTGAATGTTCTTGCTTGCAATTCTGGAAACTTCAGTGGGAGATGTTAGGTCAGCTTTAATATACTGTATGCCCTAAAGGAACTGAAAAAAAAAAATGACACAACTGAAAAGAAACATTTTGGGGGTCTTAATAACCCCTTAAAACTCTGGCTGCCGTTCCTTTCCTCACTTGTGGATTGTTTTAGACCTATTTTGCTGGAACCACCTACAACTGAAATTGCCAGAGCCCTTTAAGAAGCCTCCCTGCCCCACTGAAGGGTAGATGTCAGTTTCAAATGATGTTTGGAATTGACAAGTCACGTTCCCCTTAAACTGGCATGTCTCTTGGCTACAGCTCTTGAATTTTCAATATTATTCCCTGAATTCTTCTGATGCTGAGATTGACTTTTATGCTTCCTGCCATTGTGAGTGGCACTGAAGAGCCCAGGGTTGTAAATTTGATTCTCCAGCGCAAACGGCAAACTAAAGTCTTCTGTATTCAAAGTGAGCCATCAGTACCGGAACAGGATCTTACGCTGGGGGTAGCAACATCGCGGGAGCGTGAAGCTGTGCAGTGCGTTGCAGGATGGGCGCTCAGCAAAGATGTATTACTTTAATAAGTGGATGATGAGTCAACATTGGAAGGATAAGAGAATGAAAACTGAAATGTCTTTGATGTCAGTTCTCCAAACAACCTCAGAAACAGGTGGTATTTTTTTCTCCGTTGTATCAAGAAGGAAACTGAGGCTTAAAGAGTTTGGTTTTTTATTTTTTATTTTATTTTTTTATTTTTATTGCAGTACGCGGGCCTCTCACTGTTGTGGCCTCTCCCGTTGCGGAGCACAGGCTCCGGACGCGCAGGCTCAGCGGCCATGGCTCACGGGCCCAGCCGCTCCGCGGCATGTGGGATCTTCCCGGACTGGGACACGAACCCATGTCCCCTGCATCGGCAGGTGGACTCTCAGCCACTGCGCCACCACCGAAGCCCCCAGGTTCTGTTTTTTCTTGCCTCCTTCTCTGGGAATAACTTCTCCCTCGTGGCTGGCTTTTCCCGCCATCTACTAACTGTGAGTGTTCCCAGAAGTTTCATCTTAAACTCACTATTCTTTTATCTGCTGTGGGAACCTGTCTTGTGGAGTTCTCATCTACTCCCTGGATTCGGCCATCACCTTTACATAGCCTGCCTTTAATAGAACTTAAAAACAATAAATCCGGTCATATAAGTGCGATGGCTTGTTATACGTCTCTCCATGGTTGCTCCATGTTAGCGTGTTTGAGGTAAAATTCTTAATTGTTCTTTCCCAATAGGCTCCACTGAGTGCAGGAAGGGTACACTCAGGAATCATCCCAAACTGACTCCGTATTATTATATTATTATTATTACTACATGTTTACCCAGGACTAGGTCAGTTTCATTAACAAAGGATGATCGGTTTGTCTGATGGTGGTTCACCTAATGATTTAAGCCTCTTTTTAAGAAGTGTTGTTTCTGTATCCATCCAGGTACCCTCTTCTTTTCAGCCATCTTTTGCGCTTGGAAGGACGTAAACTTGTTTGTTAAAAAAAAAAAAAATCAACTTAATTTGTGTTTCAGTAAAATACTGATCCAATTAGCACTGTGGGTATTTTTGTTTTGAATAACTCCTTAAAAGATGTTTATCTGAAGACCTTTTCTTCCAGATGTTTTGTTAGTAGCAATAAATACTTGTAAAATTCATAAAACGTTGACTAGTTTTATCTAATTATTCCTTTACACTCTGTGATGACAATTTTCTCCTTGTTTTTTTTTTTTCCCTAAGTGATTATATGAAGACTCTATTCTAGTCATTTTAGAGATTTAACACAGAAGTAGCCTTAAGGGAATTGATTAAAAACAATTTTTTTAGTTGAGATGTATTTGACACATAACCTTACATTAGTTTCAGGCGTACAACATAACGATTACATATGTATATACTGTGAAATGACCTCCAAGGTAAGTCTAGTTAACACCCATCACCACACATAGTAACAATTTCTTTTTCCTTGCCATGAGAACTTTTAAGATATACTCTCTCAATAAATGGGCGAAGACATGGGTGAAGGGGGTCAAAAGGTCCAAACTTCCAGTTATAAAATATCTAAGCCCTGGGGTTGTAATGTACAGTATGGTGACTAGAGTTAAAAATAACTGCATTAAAAAAAATAAATAAATAAAAAATAAAAAAATAACTGCATTGTATGTTTGAAAATTGCTAAGAGAATAGATCTTAAAATTCTTGAAATAAAAAAAGCAAAAATAATAACCTGTGAGGTAGTAGATTTTAAAGTCCACAAAAAATAAAGTCCATACATATATACACTACCAAATGTGAAATAGCTAGCTAGTGGGAAGCAGCCACATAGCACAGGGAGATCAGCTCGGTGCTTTGTGACCACCTAGAAGGGTGGGATAGGGAGGGCGGGAGGGAGGGAGATGCAAGAGGGAGGAGATATGCGGATAGATGTATACGTATAGCTGATTCACTTTGTTATACAGCAGAAACTAACACAACATTGCAAAGCAATTATAATTAAGAAATAAAGTCCATAAAAATATTTCTATAGCATAGGATTGCTAAATGTTGCTAAAATACGGCTAACGAGAATAGAATCTTCAGTGAACCCTTCATTAAGTGAGTTCATAAACTAGCTGCTGATTGGTTTTGCCAGTGAGGAAAAGGCTGCTGGTCTGAGTTCACTGCCCGTCCCCTTTCTTGTTCACATTCACACATTGCTCCTTTCCCGCATCTGGTTTCTGACACATCTCAGGGTCTCCTCCCTGGCCTTTCTGCTTCGTGGGCCTTTCCTTCCTGGAAACAGCAGAATAGATTTCCTAGGTAAAGATTCTAGTATCTCAACCCCCTGTTTTAAAATCATGGACGGCTCCTTCTTGTTTATAGGATAAATTTCAAGCTTAGGGTGGCACTCTGGGCTCTCGCCAGGAGGGGCGGCTCAGGCTTTTCAGATGTAATGTCTGTGGTTCCTATACAGACTTTAACTGATTGACTGTTTGATTGAATGAATGAATGATTGGCTACTACCCAGCAAGTCTATTCACTTAACAATATCTTGTACCGATTACCCTAGCTTTCTCCCTAGGTCTGGCTCAAATTCTGTTCCTTCTTGGGATCTTGTCTGTTCCCCATGGAGGCCCATCCTATGATGCTGAGCTCTATTTACTGTTTGTCTCGCTAGTCACTTGCCTGCATGTTTCCCTCTCGGGTTGTCAAAGAGTGTGTATTCTCTGAAGGCTACTGAATACTACTAGTACTGAGCCTGAGTACTACTAGTACTAGTAAGTACTAGTCATATAGTGTTTAAGAGCATGCTTTTATAAAAGATATAACTAGACAGGCAGCATGATATGGTAGCTCAAATATTTGAGCTAGAAAGTCTGAACTCACATCCTTGCTTAATGTACTCCAAGAACCTGTATGCAACTTTGGCTATGATATCTAAAACCTCTGAATATCAGTTCCTTTTTTTGTAGAATAAGAAGGATAATAATACCAAATGAGTACGTTTGGGTTAAGAACAAGGAAACAGTTTGGAGGAAGTATTATACAATCTCCTTCATAAGCTGCTATATAGCGTTAATACTGGCAGTATTTTTGTTAATGCTATTTGAAATCAAGTGGCCTTCAGTGCAGTTTATTCTTCTGGTCTCTCTCCTCTTTCTGCCTCCTCAGCCTAATGTTTTCTCCCCTGCCTGCTCTACATACTGTTGCCTGTGACCTGCCTCTTTTTCCCAAGTGTGTCTACCTACTTTCGTCTCCTTGCTTTCTCTCTCTCTTTCTTCTTTCCCAGTTTTCCTTTCTGTCAAATCTCATTTCCCATGCAGTATTTCTTTCTTCTTCTTTAGCTTTCTTTCTTGCTGTTATGTAATAATAGGGTTTAAAACTGACAGGAGATTAAAGAATTCCCATAAAATCCGGAAGTCTTTACAGTTTTTATTGCATGTGTGTGTGTGGGGGGGTGTGTTTGGCAATGACCTTTTATTTTTATTTATTATTTTTTACATTCTTTTTTTATATTTTCCATTATGGTTTATCATAGGATAATAGTTCTGAATATAGTTCAGAATTGAATATAGTTCTCTGTGCTCTACAGTAGGACCTTGCTGCTTATCCGTTCTGTATGTAATTGGTTACATCTGCTAACCCCAAACTCCCACTCCGTCTATATTGTTTTTTTACGGTAGCATTTTAGGCAAGTGCTTTTTTATTTGTATGTACAGAATTTTGGAAGGTTAGAGGTAGCCAGAGGGGGATAAACTCAAATCCAATCTACTTGGTTTAGGGTTGAAAGCAAATGTCCAGAGTTAAGTGACTTGCCCTGGATCTCAAAGTTAATTACCGATCGTGTTGATAGTTAAGACTGTTTGTTTTGGGAGTTCGGCCCACGCTTGTTTCTTTTCACTTTTGCTAGCCACTGTATTGTGCTTCCCATCCTAGAGTTTAGTTAAGGACATTATCTAGGGGTTAGTTTGTTCCCAGCAGGCAGTCTAGCTGATTGGCTTTGGAGAAGATACTTAACCTCCCTGTCCTTGAGTTCCTCCTCAGAGGACCATCTCCTCTTCAAGGCATCTTTATAATTCTCAAACTTCTTTCATCATATTTAACAACTCTCTGATGGCCAATTATTTACTAGTACAGGGTGAGTTGGATTCTTACACGTGGTTTGCTTTTGTGTTTCTTTCAATGCCACCCAAGATTGAACTTCTTTTGCGACATCACTGTATTTCAGTCTGTACAACCAATTAAGCTTGTCCAGTATTTGGTTAAATTATTTCTAATTAAAACGTGACAGCTTCCTTGGCAGAAATCCTGTCCTTGTACTACAAGGGTGCTTGGCAAGGTTTGTGTTACTATTTTTCAAAAGCCTGTAGGAAAATGAAATGTTTTGTTGAAATATTTTCTTTGGATCGTAAAGCTGAGACAGAACAGGGTGACATTTGTATTATACCTGAAAGGGGACAAAGGAGTCACTTTCTTCTTTGTTTAAGGACCAGTGAGTGTAGTATTAGTCATTCATGGAGTTCTTTGTAAGCCTTCCCACACAAATTATTCACAATTTGAAGCAAATGCAGATGAAGAAAGAAAAGAAATGTATACAAGTATCTTTGTGGAGATAAGAATGTGTTAGATAATTTGGTTTGTGCGGGATATAAAATCCAGTAAGTTACTAAGTCCTTTCATTTTACCCAAACTAACACTCAAATTTCCTTTAAATTCCTAGAAACTCTTTCTACTTCTTTTGTGTGTGTGTGGTTTCTTTTTTTTTTTTTTTTGTGGTACGCGGCCTCTCCCGCCGCGGAGCACAGGCTCCGGACGCGCAGGCCCAAAGGCCGTGGCTCACGGGCCCAGCCGCTCCGAAGCACGTGGGCTCCTCCCGGACCCAGGCACGAACCCGCGCCCCCCGCACCAGCAGGCAGACCCCCAACCACTGCGCCACCAGCGAAGCTCTTTCTACTTCTTTTAATAAATGAGAAATTAATCTTGCTCAGTACATTCTTACTGTAATGTTTTATAATTATTATAATGTTGGCTAGCCCTCCATTGAATACTGGGTCATGTGATCAAGCCACTTAACAGAAATATGAATGAATGTCCCCTGGCCCGGCAGTATTTTTGGTCTGTTTGCTTTTAGGAATCAGTGGCTATATTACATCAAAAACTGAATTGTTTGGTTGTAGAATTTTCACTCGGTTTGCTAGACCATCGTTTCCTGAAGTGCTTGCAAATAGTCATTTTTTGTCTTTTGGTGTCTGAGAGCCTATTTGAAGAGCATTGCCAAGCACGGGAAACTAATAGCGCTGTATTCCTGCTGTGGAAACAGTATCACTGTGACAATCCACCCGAGCTTCCTATAAAAGGGCTTCTTTGTGGCCACGGTGTGTATGAAACACGTACCATGATGGCAGTGAGAATTCTGAAGTGGTTAAGAAACTCTTTTCCAGCTCATTGACGTCTAGCATTTTTCATCAGTTTTTTTAATCGTTTCAGAATTTGTTTTTAAACTTTCCTCCCAAGTGCTTGGTGTCACTAACAGTAATATAAAACAAATAGCCTGTTTCTGAGGGACTAGCACAAATGTTGAAACAGTTCAGAACAAAGTTTGAAAGTAACGAACATACTTTGTAATTTTATTATCTGTTGTACTTGAGCTTGTTTTTGTACCTGAACTTGGATTTGAAATACTTATCAATATCGTTATCACATCTTTTTTTTTTTTTTTTTTCCGGTACGCGGGCCTCTCACTGCTGTGGTCTCTCCCGCTGCGGAGCACAAGCTCCGGACGCGCAGGCTCAGCGGCCATGGCTCACGGGCCCAGCCGCTCCGCGGCATGTGGGATCCTCCCAGACCGGGTCACGAACCCGCGTCCGCTGCATCGGCAGGCGGACTCTCAACCACTGCGCCACCAGGGAAGCCCAATATCTTATCACATCTTTTAAAAAGGTTTTTTAAAAAGTCCTTATAAGGCAATTTAGATTGTTTTAAAAAAGAAATTGATTCCCTGGTGAAATTGTATCTGTTAAACATAATTGAAAGTAATCGAATTGAGAATCTTTATATGTGGTAAAACTTTCTTTGGATCATTTATTTTTTTAATTTTTATTTTATGTTGGAGTATAGTTGACTTACAATATTGTGTTAGTTTTGGGTGTACAGCAAAGTGACTCAGTTATACATATATTATATATCTATTCTTTTACAGATTCTTTTCCATTAAAGGTTATTATAAGGTATTGAGTAGAGTTCCCTGTGCTATACAGTAGGTACTTGTTGGTTATCAGTTTTACATATTGTAGTGTGTATATGTTAATCCCAAACTCCTAATTTATCCCTCCCACCCCACTTTTTCCTGTTGTGAACTCTAAGTTTTGTATGTATGTCTGTGAGTCTGTTTCTGTGTTAAAATAAGTTCACTTGTATCATTTTTTTAGATTTCTTTGGATCGCTTATAAAGAGTAAACTGATTCCTTAATATCTTGATGAATTCAGATGATAATTTGATCTAATTTTAGAAAGACGTATAAGCTCAAAGTTAAGAATACCACAGTGTAACTGTCAAGAAATAACCCTGTATGAAAAAATGAATTTTGGCTTTCCGGTCACTGTCCAAATTCCCTGTTAGGTGTGTGTAGGAGCACAACAGAGGGAGGTGATTTCACTTCTTATCAGATAGGGAGGAGGGAAGAAATTTCCTGAAAAGCAACTGAACTCTAAACATAGCAAGTTGAAATCACACACTTTCCTATTTCATGGGATTTCCTCCTTTCATCCCTCGGAATAGGATTCTTAACGATAGGTAGCATTTCAGAATGAGAGTTGAGGGTTTTTGTTAGAAATTTCAAAATGGTCTTTTCTGATATGACCATTACTTTTTTATTTATTTATTTTTTTGGTATGCGAGCCTCTCAGTGTTGTGGCCTCTCCTGTTGTGGAGCACAGGCTCCGGACGCGCAGGCCCAGCGGCCATGGCCCACAGGCCCGGCCGCTCCGCGGCATGTGGGATCCTCCCAGACAGCGGCACGAACCCGTGTCCCCTGCATCGGCAGGCGGACCCCCAACCACTGTGCCACCAGGGAAGCCCTGGCCATTACTTTTAATAATAAAAAAAATATGTATAATGCATTATAAATTATAATACATAATAAATTATTATAAATAAGAAAAATTATTTTTGTCTCTTGTTCTTTGCTCTCAGGTCACCATCCTAATAAGCAAGTTTTTTTTTTTAAAGACTGGGGTATGGCTTCATTCGAATACTCCCAGGAATTCAAAGTGGTTGCAAAGTTAAAAATTTTCAGAATGACACGTGTGAAACTCCTACTAAATAAATAATGCAGAACTGCGTCCAGTATTGAAGGGTCACTTTCCGCTGTTACCGTCTCCGTTGCACGTGGCTCAGGCAGAATTTTCAAGCTCCATAAGTGTTGCATGCAAGCATGTGCTGTCAAACAGGAAACGTATCTTGAGGAACGATGGTAACATTTTAAAGAAAGCATTCCTGAAAAGGAGTTCCGGGTTTTCATTATTCATTTAACAAATGAATGCAGAAGTTACTTCCTAGAATACACCCCAAAGAGTATTTTAGGAACATAAACATTCATGAATTACCCACCATGTGTTTAAAATACACACCTGTTGTATGTGATTATGCACAGACGCCAGTTTTTTCATGAATAATTTGCATCATTTTTTACATAATTTAAGAAACCGTATGCTCTACACTGAAGATAAAAACATTTAATGTATGCAATCACGTTAAACAGTTACAGCATGAGTCACTCTTTTTTTTTAAAATGCTGCTCTAAATGTGACAACAGAGACTTAAAGGATATAATGCTCATTTGAAGTATGCTATTAATTTAAAGTCACTGTAAATTCATTACTTTAGGCTGTTTTGGTTATTGAGACCAAATTTGGAACATTTCTTGTGTTAAGTATTGAAATGTTTTTAAAAATCTGAAAACGAGATCAGAATATTCTTTGACTACTTAGATTTGAGTGTGCTTGTTCTGTAAGATGAGATCTACATAACTTATTTCAAAAATGGACCCTGGTAATTTTTCTAGGTTTTATAATTTGCCAGAACTGGTCAATTTTACTGAAGTCATAAAGAACAGTTATATGCATTAAAAAAATAAATTATTTTCCATTTATTTTAATTCCGAAGTCCTTCTGCTTTTCTCCCTGTGAGTCAAATATGCTGCCTGTGCCACTAATATGGTTTTTTGCAGATGAGTCATTACTATTGAAAATGTTCTGTACTTTGTATTGTATAGGTAGCAGTAGTCTAAACTTTGATATTTTTAATGCATCCATATCAGAATTTTTATTTTTGTGAGAAAGTGATATTGCCATTTTCCTTTAAGACCATTGATATGGTGTTTTTTAAAAATTTTATTTTATATTGGAGTATAGTTTATTTACAATGTTATGTTAGTTTCAGGTATACAACAAAGTGATTCAGTTACATATATGCATATATCTATTCTTTTTCAGGTTCTTTTCCCATATAGGTTTATTACAGAATACTGAGTAGAGTTCCCTGTGCTATACAGTAGGCCCTTGTCGATTACCTGTTTTATATATAATAGTGTGTATATGTCAATCCCAACCTCCCAAATGTGGTTTTATTTTTAATAAGAACCATATGTTAATAAGAAATATATCTTAAGATGCTACATTTGAGAGGACCACCTGATTCAGGAAGGTATATTTCCTTGTCGTGTCTTGGTAGAGGTTGGAACTGGGGCCACTAGTGGAAGCTAGAGGAAGGGGGAAGGCGTGTCACTTTTCAGTTTAGAAAATAATAAGTGAACCCACTAAGAAATGAGCCACCAACTTCCCATTTCTAGGAAGTATTGTATCCTGCTTTTGTCATGCTCTAGCCAGTGCTGTTCAATAAAACTTTTCCTGATGATGGAAATTCTCTATACCGATGCTGTCCAATATGGCAGCCACTAGCCACGCACGGCTGTTGAGCAGTTGAAATGTGGCAACTGAAGAACTGAACTTTAAGTAAATCTAAATGGCTTCTACTAGACTCTTTTCTTCTCCGAGTGTGCTCCGTGCACCAATTTTCAGCATCACCTCAGAGCTTGTTAGAAATGCAAAATCTCAGGCCCCACCCCAGACATACTGAAACATAATCCACATTTTAGCAAGATTCGCCTGGCGACTCATAAGCGTGTTATCATTTAGCAGAGCTGGTCTAAAAGGCATCCTTACACAGACTGGATGGTTAGATGACGTGAGCGTTCCAACTTCTTCAGGTCTATAATGCTTTCATTTCGGAGAAGTTAATTACTGGCATTCAAAGAGAGGTTAAGAGTATAGACTTTGAGGTTAGGCAAGAAGATGAAACCCAGCTATGCCACTTGTTGGCTTTAAGTGACTTTGGGTAAATCAACCTGTAGAAGGCTCAGCTCCCCTTCTGTAAGAATGGGATGCTCATGAAATGGTACCTGTCTGGCTGCCAGGAAGATGAACTGACTTAATGTTTGCAAAGTGTTTACACACAGAGTAAACCCTCAGTAAAGGATGGTTTTAACTCGTCTTGTTGTTAATGCATATTACATAACATTGTGCCTTTCAAAGTAAGGCAGGCAGGCTAAACTTAGCAGGCTTAGATGATTGGGTATGTTGTTCTTCCAAATCTAAATTGACTTTGCAAAGTCTCAAATGGAGGTTACCTGTCTTAAAAGAGGGTCTGAAGTCTTGTGGTGTGATTTTTTTTGCATATTATATATTTAGGATTAAAGTGAGAACTAAATGGGTGTTGAATTTTGTCAAAAGCTTTTTCTGCATCTATTGAGACGATCATATGATTTTTCTCCTTCAGTTTGTTAACAGGGTTTATCACACTGATAGATGTGCATACACTGAAGAATCCTTGCATCCCTGGGATAAGGCAGAATGGGCATCATCAAAAAATCTACAAACAATAAATGCTGGAGAGGGTGTGGAGAAAAGGGAACCCTCTTGCACTGTTGGTGGGAATGGAAATGGATACAGCCACTATGGAGAACAGTATGGAGGTTCCTCAAAAAACTAAAAATAGAACTACCATATGACCCAGCAATCCCACTACTGGGCATATACCCTGAGAAAACCATAATTCAAAAAGAGTCATGTACCACAATGTCCATTGCAGCTCTATTTACAATAGCCAGGACATGGAAGCAACCTAAGTGTCCATCGACAGATGAATGGATAAAGAAGATGTGGCACATGTATACAATGGAATATTACTCAGCCATAAAAAGCAACGGAATCGAGTTATTTGTAGTGAGGTGGATGGACCTAGAGTCTGTCCTACAGAGTGAAGTAAGTCAGAAAGAGAAAAACAAATACCATATGCTAGCACATTTATATGTAATCTAAAAAAAAAATTGGTTCTGATGAACCTAGAGGCAGGACAGGAATAAAGACGCAGACGTAGAGAATGGACTTGAGGACACGGGGAGGGGGAAGGGTAAGCTGGGACAAAGTGAGAGAGTGGCATGGACACATATACACTACCAAACGTAAAATAGATAGCTAGTGGGAAGCAGCCGCATAGCACAGGGAGATCAGTTCAGTGCTTTGTGACCACCTAGAGGGGTGGGATAGGGAGGGTGGGAGGGAGACGCAAGTGGGAGGAGATATGGGGATATAGGTATACGTATAGCTGATTCACTTTGTTGTACAGCAGAAACTAACACACCATTGTAAAGCAATTATACTCCAATAAAGATGTTAATAAAGAAAGAAAGAAAGAAAGTGAGAAATAATGACTCAGCCTCTTTGAACTATCAAAGGGTGCTTAAACTGGAGACCAGAACGTAGCAGCCGCTTCTCGGTTCCTTTAAAATTCCTCTTTGCTTTCCCCTCCTAGAGTTTATGGAGTCCCCCCAAACAGCCAGTAAAACGTCTTAAAAATTCTGCCCCCCTCTATAACTCATGGTTGGGGCCACAGCAAAGTGAAGTTCTGCCCTCCTGCTTGGAAAATGTGGAAGGATGTATCTGGCAGGCCTTCTTTGGAATATAGCCAGAATTTCCTTTTCAGCAAATTCTATTTTAAAAAGAATGAACCCAGGGTGAGCTCAAGCTATTAGTCACACGTTTTCATCTCTATTAAACAGAGCTTCATCAGCTAGTCTGAGTGAGGGTGGGAGTAGTCTGCTAGTTAAAAATAAAAGCTCATACTTATTTAAAATTCCCATCATTCTTTTGGCACTAAAAAAGTCATCCATGCTTATCGAATATAATTTTCAAAGTACTTTCTATAATTTAACCATTCTCTCGTTGCACGTTTAGGTTGCTTTGCACACACATACACGGGTACGTATATGTACACACATGCGTGTGTGTGTGTATCATCCCATGGTGAACATTCTCGTATATAACTATTTTTTCTGCATCTTTATTTCCTTCACGTAGATTCTAAAAAACAGATTTACTGAATATGTACTTTTAGAAGAGGAGTATGTCTTTCTAAACTGCTTTTCAGAAATGTTGCACTAATTTAGATGTCCGCCAACAGTGTTTGAGCTCATGTCACTGTAATATTGACTATCATTGTCATTTTATTTTTTTAATTTTTATTGGAGTATAGTTGATTTACAGTGTTGTGTTTCTGCTGTACAGCAAAGTGAAACAGTTATATATATACATGTATCCACTCTTTTCTTATTCTTTTTCCATATAGGTCATTGCAGAGTATTGAGTAGAGTTCCCTGTGCTATACAGTAGGTCCTTATTAGTTATCTGTTTTATATACAGTAGTGTGTATATGTCAATCCCAATCTCCCAATTTATCCCTCCCCTCTTTTTCCCCCCAATAACCATAAGTTTGTTCTTTTACATCTGTGGCTCTCTTTCTGTTTTGTAAATAAGTTCATTTGTACCATATTTTTAGATTCCACATATAAGCTATATCATATGATATTCGTCTTTCTGTGTCTGACTTACATCACTCAGTATGACAATCTCTAGGTCCATCCACGTTGCTGCAAATGACATTATTTCATTCTTTTTCATGGCTGAGTAATTTTCCATTGTATATATGTACCACATCTTCTTTATCAGACTATCATTTTTAAAAAGGTTAATTTGAAGCAATGGAATAATATTCATACATAAAAAAGTAGGAAATCCTGCCATTGGCGGCAACATGGATGGACCTTGAGGGCATTACGCTAAGTGAAATACATCAGACAAAGAAAGACAAATGATCTCACTTACATGTGGAGTCTTAAAAAAACAAAAAACTGGACTCATAGATAGAGAGTACAGATCGGTAGTTGCCAGAGGCAGGGTGGGGGTGGGGTGCAGGCGTGGGATGGGGTGTGAAATGAGTGAAGGTGGTCCAAAGGTACAGACTTCCAGTTAGAACATAAATAAGTCCTGCGGGTATAGTGTACAGCATAGAGACTCTAGTTAACAATACTTTATTGTCTGTTTGAAACTGGCTAAGAGAGTAGATCTGAAAAGTTCTCATCGCAAGAAAAAAATTGTAACAACGTGCGGTGGTGGATGTTAATTAAACTCACAGTAGATACGTATATGAAATCATTATGTGGTACATTTACAATGAATACGATCTTACATGTCAATTATGTATCAATTTTTAAAATAGATTGATGGTGGTTGAAGTGGCCTCTGGCGCCATCGGGCCTGAGTTCAGACCCTGGCTCTGTCACTTACGAGCTGTGTGACGTTTCACGCACACTCACTTGACCTGTAAAACAGGGACAGTCGTAGTACCTCCCTGATGGGTTGTTGCGAGGATGAAGGTAGTTAATCAACATGTAAACCACGTAGGCAGTAATTTTGCACGCGGCAGATGTTACATGTTGGCCGCTATGATCGTAATCCCGGTCATCAGGGGCATGTACGGTCAGAAGCCCTACCTGACGTCGTAGGAGTGTTGCCTTTTTTTTTTTTTTTGATTTTGATTTATTGGACTGAAGTTGATTTACAGTGTTGTGTCAGGTGTACAGCAAAGTGATTCAGTTATACATATATCCATTCTTTTTCAGATTCTTTTCCCATTTAGGTTATTACAGAATACTGAGCAGAGTTCCCTGTGCTATAAAATAGGTCCTTGTTGGTTATCTGTTTTAAATAGAGTAGTGTGTATGTGTCAGTGCCAATCTCCCAATTTATCCCTCCCCCCCGAGGACTGTTATCTTTTTTTTTAATTTGTTTTTATTGAAGTATAGTTAATTTACAATGTTGTGTTAATTTCTGCTGTACAGCAAAGTGACCCAGTTATACATATATATACATTCTTTTTCATATTCTTTTCCATTATGGTTTATCACAGGATATTGAATATAGTTTGCTGTGCTATACAGGAGGACCTTGTTGTTTATGCATCCTATATATACCAATTTGCATCTGCTAATCTCACACTCCCAGGAGTGTTGCCTTTTCCATGACTGCACACCACGCAGCGGGCAGGCGGGGGTGGGGGGGAGGGGGGTGTCTCCTAATGGGCTGAGAACTTTTGCTTTTACCCACCCTATGACCCATGAACCAGAAAGGAACTGCGTTAAATGAAAAGTTTCCCAATTCTGACTTGGTTCTGTGCAACTGACTTCAGAAATTCTGAGTCCCTCAGTGCTCCCGAGACACCATTGCTGTTATGATTCCCGAGGGAAGGAACCTACCCGCGAGACCTCCAGCATCCTCTGCTACAGCCATCTCTTTCTTGGGAGCCGTTGAGCGCCCTCTTAACAGGGCCACCATCAGTCCAAATTGTGTGCAGCTCTCCCTGGAGGTTTTCACTGTGGATGGTGCAGGAAGCACCCTAGAGCCACTGGTTTGGTTTGGGGGAGGAGGAAGGGAAGGGGGAGGGGGAGGACGGGGAGAAAGACAGTTGCTATTTTTTGTTTTTTTGGGTTTTTTTGCACGGTACGCAGGCCTCTCACTGCTGTGGCCTCCCCCATTGCGGAGCACAGGCTCCGGACGCGCAGGCTCAACGGCCATGGCTCACGGGCCCAGCCGCTCCGCGGCATGTGGGATCTTCCCGGACCGGGGCACGAACCCGCATCCCCTGCATGGGCAGGCGGACTCTCAACCACTGCGCCACCAGGGAAGCCCTGCTGCTATTATTAATGGAATGTTTATTTATAAGGCGTTGATTTAAGTGATTTCCATATATTAATTATTCAAAACAATTCTTTTTACCATCCACAATTTACAGATGAGGAAACCGAGTTTGGAGAGTTTAAACAGGTGCCCAAGATGACATAGCTAGTAAGAGGTAGAACCGGAATTCAAGCTTGAGTCAACCTGATGGCAAAATCCAAGCCCTCCATTGCTCTGTGCGGCTCCTCTCGTGGTTTCTCCATTTGCTTTCTTAAGCCTTTGGGGTTAGCCTATATGCTCCTTCAGATTCTTCCTTTTTGAAGAAAGTTTGTTTTGTTATATAATAGTTAAGGTGTTAGAATTGTTAAGGCAGTCGGTCTGTGATTTCCTTTGGGGGAAGTGTTTATCCCATAGAGCTCTAAGAAGTCCATGGGTCATTGGTACACACTCACATTGGTGTTCTCTCCAAGATGACACTGGTGTTCAACCCTGAGAAGAATAGAAGTGACTGTAAAAACTAAATAAATAATAATAATAAGTAGCCTCCCTCCTTCCCTACCCCCATTTTCATCTTAATGCCTGCATTGATTTAGAGAAAAAACAAATAATTACAGGTACATCAGGGTGAGTTATGACTCAGGATCGACAGAATGACAGAGGAAAAGGAAACTATATAGAGACACAAAACATAAAGTCATGTTTCAGTGGACATTAAAAGAGATGCAGAGATCACCCAGAATGCCTTACTAATAAGCAGGACA
The DNA here is from genome assembly GCF_949774975.1 of Lagenorhynchus albirostris. Lineage (NCBI taxonomy): Eukaryota > Metazoa > Chordata > Mammalia > Artiodactyla > Delphinidae > Lagenorhynchus > Lagenorhynchus albirostris. The sequence goes on from NC_083095.1 coordinate 188,472,953, forward strand.
GTTGATGAATGAGAAAGACTTGAGCACGCGATGTTATCTCAGGTTTCCAGAAGGTAGAGAGGGCTTAGGGGAAGGTCCATGGCTAAGAGACGCCAGGTAGAACTGGGGGGTAGGGGGCAGACAGAGTCACAAGATCACCCTTAACTGAGGGGTTAATCCTGAATCAATAAGGAAGGGAGATGTCTCCTTGGTTTGGAGTGAAGGAGAATGGGGTGGCTTGAGAGAGAAAACTGAGGCCATATCAAATTAGTCAAAGCTCATGAACTGCTGAGCTGTCTTTCAAAGGACATCCTTTGTCACCCAGGTAGGTTTTCTTTATTGTGTAAAGTGCTTAGCGCTCTCGATACCTCCCTTCGCCTTTCATGTCCTGTACAAGAAGAGCAGAGCAGCGCTACATGGCACTCAGTTCCTGAGCACCTCTGCACCCGCACTGCCCTTTTCAAGTATTATTTAGCATCACAACAACTCTTTGCCTGGAGTGCTGTCTCCTTCCCATTTTCTAGATAAAGACACTCAGCCTTAAAGATGTTCTATAGCTTGTCCAACACCACCCAACAAAGAAGTATCAGATTTAACATTTGTTACACTGCCCCTTAAAGAAAAGTTCCTTTAAGATGAATGGATAAAGAAGTGGTATATATATATACACAATGGAATATTACTCAGCCATAAAAAAGAGTGAAATCATGCCATTTGCAGCAACATGGATGGACCTAGAGATGATCATCGTAAGCGAAGTAAGTCAAAAAGAGAAAGGCAAATACCATATGATATCACTTATAAGTGGAATCTAAAATCATGACACAAATGAACTTATCTATGCAACAGAAATGGACTCACAGACATAGAGAACAGACTTGTGGTTGTCAAGGGGGGAGGGGGTGTGGGGGAGGGATGGAGTGGGAGTTTGGGGTTAGCGGCTGCAAACTCGTATCTATAGGATGGATAAACAACAAGGTCCTACTGTAGAGCACAGGGAACTATATTCAATACCCTGTGATAAACCATAATGGAAAAGAATATGAAAAAGAATATATATATGTCTAATTGAGTCACTTTGCTGTACAGCAGAAATTAACACAACATTGTAAATCAACTGTACTTCAATATAAAATTTTATTAAAAAAAGGTCCTTTAGTAAAGACAGAAAGGCTGTGTCTCACAGGTAGCCTGAGGAGCAGTTCCTACTTTCCGTGATATTAGAGACTGAAAGTAATAGAGAGGTGAGTGTTCTGATGCATCCTGTTCTCTTTTATTTTGTCCTGTGATTTCACCCCTACCCCCCGTTGTGTATCAGTGCAGGAAAGGAGAAAGGTACGTTTATTAAAGTAAAGATAATCTCCACGTGCTAATGGGGATGAAGTCCATCGTTAAATGAATCATTTTCTAAATCCTCTGAGAGATGTTTACTCTTTGGATTCAGCTTTCAGAGCTGTGCACTGGGAAAATGTCAGGCAATTGAAATTAGAAAACGCAGCTTTTAATCGATGAAGACCTCACACAAAAACTTTTTCCTCAGTATTCTAGTTCCTTGAAACTGGGAAATGGAAGGCAATATTTGTCACAAAATACTGCTAGTGAGCAAGTGAAAATTCAGTTCTCCTTGACCTTTAGTGGGGATGCACAGGGGCCCCTGCTCTGAGTGATGACCTTGATGTTCAGGGGCCTAGACATGATTATCAGTAGATGGGGATAGTGAATGCCTGAATGAATGGTGTTGCCTGTATCTCTGTCTGAAGGATGCTTTCATTTTCCTGGTTTCTTAAAGTGCTGAAAACTACCATGAAGCTGCTTCCACATGCCTTGGACATGGATTTGGAGAAGAAAACTCTTTTCTCATCCACTGAAGTAGTCACTGGTTTGAAAACCACCTGTACTAAGATGCTAGTTTAAGTATAAATAATTTCAATTAGGGAATATCTGTAAAGGGCAGGACATTTCTTGTGCCACATAGATGTCCTCCAAAAATAAACCCTTCAGTTGCTCTTGTAAAAGAAATAAATAAGGAATTGGATTACAGAATAATTTGATTAATTAGGTATCACTACTGTTGCAAGCTATATAATTTTAAGCCTGGCGTATCCTGTAACACAGAAGCTGACTAACTTTCTGTAAAGGCCAGATAGGAAATAACCACTCAGCTTTGCTTTCCTAGCACAAAAGCAGCCACAGGAAATGTGGAATTGACTGAGTGTGATTATGTGCCAAGAAAGTGTTTATTTATGGGCACAGAACTTGGAGTTTCATGTAATTTTCACGTCATGAGATATTGTTCCGTTGATTGTTTTTAGCTACTTAAAAACATGATTATTCTTAGCTCACAAGGCGAACAAAAATAGGCACGGGCTGGCTGGTCCCTGCTAGAATCTGTGTGGTTAGAGCCCTGAAGATATTTTTATATGAGGAAACGTGGAATGCTTTCTCCTTGAGCCTGGTATAAAATTTGGGAATGTACTATAGATGTCCCTCGGTAGATAGCTATTTCTTTGAGGTTTCTGAAAATTACATTTGCCAACTCAAACACCCTTTGCTCCTAATTCAGATGTTATGTGTCAGTTTCCACCCAGATCCGGGAACTGAATGAAAATGATGATTATGAAATACACAGCATCCTTGAACTCTTTCCTTTTGCCTGTTTGAATGGGTCATTGTCTTTATGTTAATTAGGATCCAGGGACATGATGCTTCCCCTGCTTGTGGAAGATACTCTTGTTAGAGAAATGGTCTAGTCAAGAGCGCGTGCGTGCGTGTGTGTGTGTGTGTGTGTGTGTGTGTGTTTCACAGCGGAGTGGGGGTGTGGAGTGGTTGTGCAGGTGCAGAAACCTGGAAGGCTGAAATTACAGGGACCAGTGACAAAGAAAACCCAGCCAATAATTATAGTAAACTTCCTTGTAGGCCTGAGTACAAAACGTGAAAAGTGTCAGTTTTTATATTTGAATTATTCTCCTCCACTCACGACAGCATACTTGGTGATATGTCAACATTTTAATTCTGAATGAGTGTTAATTGGGTATCTTAGTGCTGAAATTATTTGTTACCTAAAACACTGACACAACCCGAAGGTCTCTGATTTTTATAATTATATAGCACGTGCAGAATTTCTTTCTCTAGGTGTGATTGCTCTATACAGAATGTATTTGAGGCCCACGCTTTAGATCAATTACCAATTCAGAACCGTAATTATTAGACGCCACGGTGACTTTGGTAGTAAGAATCTTCCTGAATCAGTGTAGGAACCGTTGGAGGCTGATTGGAATTTCACACTTCAACTTAGAAAACAAAAAAATATCTCCCCTTCCTCCCTTCCCCTCCGAATCCCCTGGAAGAAAAAAGCAGAGAGCAGGCCTTGCTTTCCTGGAGCTGACTTTGGTGGGGGGTTTTTTGGTTTTGTTTTTTTATTGGCGTATTGTTGCTTTACAATGTTTTGTTCGTTTCTACTGCGCAGCAGAATGAATCAGCTATACGTATACACATACCCCCTTTTTTTTGGGTTTCCTTCCCATTTAGGTCACCACAGAGCATCGAGTAGAGAGTTCCCTGTGCTCTACGTCAGGTTCTCAGTAGTTGTCTAGTTTATAGAGTATCTATAGTGTATGTGTGTCAATCCCAGGAGCTGACTTTGTTATATATGTGGGCTTAATAGAATTTCTCGCTCTCCGTCACTTTTGTTTTTAAGTTTGGAAGCTTAATGGCGGATTCCCCTATCAGAAACCACGTTGGGCGTTTTTTGGTAATTTTTTTATTGTGGTAAAAATAGACGTAACAGAATTTTCCATTTTAACTATTTTTTAAGTGTACAATTCTATGGCATTCACTACACACGAATTCCCCACCCCCTCTTGTCCCCAGCTCTTGACACCCACCATTCGACTTTCTGTCCCTGTGGTTGTGGCTAGTGTTGGTACCTCGTGGAAGCAGAACCATACAGCACTTACCCTTTTGTGATTGGCTTCTTTCACTCAGCATAAGAGCTTCAAGATTTATTTTAAAAAGAGAAACAAACGAAAAGCTGTGTTTTTACATTTTTTTTTAATTTTTTAAATTAAAAATTTTAGTTTTCATTCAGTCGGGTTCAAGCTTTTATCTCAAGAACAACAGTGTTCCTAATTCCTTTAAAATATATATATACATTTTAATGTTGACTGAATCACCAAGCCACATTTTCATTTTGTCTTTGCTTTAGCCAAAAAAAGGAAAGGATTTATTGGTTGAAAACCCTTGAGTATTACAACTAACTCTGAAAATCAAAGTTCACTCTTTGCGTGGGGGTCAGGAACTCTTTTGAGGATGTTCCTGCTTTCAATTGTTTTTCAAAGTAAGTGACAAATGATTCATTAGAAAAACTAATTTTTGCAGGTTATTTTTAGAGGAAGACGCATCAGGCTATATTCTTAATGTTTTCGATCACTAAAGAAAAGATGAATAGGGAAGCCAAGAAATAATATCCCAACTGGGGGAATCCCACTTTTAGAAAATGTATAGACTTTTCTCCATGCAATCCAAATTTTATATTAATTAGCACATTTCCCTCTCATGGTGGGCGGCCTTACTTGTAAGCACCCCCAGAAGCCAGTCTGAGAATGAGAGCAGCGGGTCCTCTGAAAGTAGAAAGAAGTGAGATCAACAGAGCTGTTAATCCTCACTGCTGAGACCACATCTTCGGAGGCAGTGCCCACTGGGGAAATTATACTGCTGGCTGCTGTCCTTTGGTTGCATTGTCGGGAATAACAGGTAGGAGCCCGCACCCCTCCTCCCTAAGAGGAGGTTGGTTTTACTGTGATTTAATTGCCTGCAGAGGTTGGAACGTGGAGGGCTAGAATCATACTAGTCAGCCTGGCCTTCATGAAACATACACAGTTTACATGGACAGCCACGCGTTCGTGGTGTGGTCCGTGGTCACCCGGGGCTCTGAAATCCTGCCGGCCTCAGGCACAGAGGCCCTGCCCATTCCAGGCATCTCTCTGCATACTATGTGGAAACATTCTTTAGTGCTTCATGGACATCACAAAAGGATGACTTGCAAAGGATTGAACTTCCATTACGGAGTGAGGCTTTCGATTTGTTTGTTTGTTTGTTTTTTGCTTTCGTGTATTTTTAGCATATGGTCCTCAAAAAAAAATTACGTACAAGTATAAATAATATAAAGTGGGGCTCTGATAGTAATTTGTGTTTTAAAGAAGGCCATTAAAGCCTTCTTAAAGCGTATTAAAGAAGGCTAAAACTCTTAGGGAAAGGAAGGAAGGAAGGGGGGGAGGGAGAGTGGGAGGGAGGAAGGGGGGGAGGGAGGGAGGAAGGAAGGGGGGAAGGGGAGGGAGGAGAGAGAAAAAAGAAAAGAAAGGAAAGGAAAAGAAAAGGAAAGGAAAGGGAAAAGACTATGCCCAGCCTCAGTCGTCTCCTGTCTTCCAGCATCTTTCAGATTTTACCAGGTTTTTCAGGAGGATTGTCTCCCCTGATGGGCTTTGCAAATGCCTATCACCTCAGGAACTGGTTTCCTCTCTGCTTACTGCAATTTTCTCTTTTGTCTGCACTGAAGATTCCTTGTTGAGTTTGCTTGGTGTCTTTCCTCTGTGTTTTCTCAGACCACGGGATGGTGCAGCTGTTGTTTTACCCATGATTGGATGCCCCATTGGCAGGAGCTATAGATGCGATCTTATTGGCTAAACAATCTTTGGAACATTTACTGAGGTCACAGAGGCTAACTTTGTACCTGTTTAACACCCAGTATCACCCAGAGTTTGATATGATAGACATACACTGTATTCATTTACCCAGAATAACTTATTGAGCACCTGGTATGCACCAGGGTGAGTGACCGGTCATCAGCCAGGAGCGGAAGATCCAGATATTAACACAACAGAGTCCATGGCATTGTGGTAGACCGCCTCTGCTGGATGGGGGCAAGAGAGGACCAGCGGAGTGCACACCTTTCTAATGACTGAGGAGGCCAGTCTGAGTTCAGAACTGTCCTTGAAGTTCTCCGTGGGAATGTGGCAGTGGGGAGAGAGCCAGCACACAGGCCCCATATCCCCGTGGGCTCGGTCAAGGTTCGTGATGTGAGCAGACAGCCAAGCCTATACGTTCAGTCTCCCGTTCATCACTCCCCCCTCAGCAGACAGCTGCCCTCGGCCACCCCTGGGTTTCGGGGGGCACACACAGGTGGGGAAGTATATCCTGAGAAGGATGAATGTGAGAAGAGGCCCAGGCAGTCCTGGGAAATGGGCTCACGGCCATCTGGCCAGAGAATCCCAGGGTCTCTAGTACCCAGACCATGTAGAGCTACCTGTATGACATGCTAGTCATAAAGTAATTTTTGTGTAATTTACCTGTGTCACATCTGTCTCCCTCACTGGAATGTAAAGGCCCCCAATCTTGTCTTCTTCCCGGATGTATATGTCACCGACTGAGGTTCTTGGCCTCCTTAATCAATAGAAACTGATAGGAGGCCAGACGAGAAATTCAGGCAAGGCTTTACTGGGGCCCCTGCTGCAGCAGGGGGGGGAGAACAAGTAACAGCTTCCCTGGCTCACTCTGTCCTGGGGGGAGGGGGGCGGCGAGTGGGTTCCTTATAAAGGGTGAGGGCAGGGGCAGGTCCAGGGGTTGAGCTGCAGGGGCAGCTTAGGTGATTCGCCCACCCCTTTGGTGGTGGTGTGCGCAGGGGGCGTGCACAGTACCATGCTTTTGCACACCCTGCTTTTTGCTCCTGGATTTTCAGAAATGGCAGTTGGCGTTTTGGTCTTTTCGTATCTTGTCGTCCATAATTTGCCCCAGCTGTACATGCACTCAGTTATTTTTAGCCCCTTATCGTTTCTTTGTGTTTTGTGGCTCAAGGAGGAGTCTGTCCAGGTGCAGGCACTGCAGCCAAGGGTCCCAGGTCCCAGCTCGTCTCACAAACACTGGTGCCGAGGATACAGAGGTGAAAAAAAAAAAAAAATCCCTGCCCTCCTCGTGGACATTACATTCTAATGTATGTGTGTGTTGGAGAGGGAAGATAGTAATATTTAACTGTCTACAGTATTGAGTGACTGTCATTTAAATGAAGTGGAAGACAGAGTCGGTGTAGCTTTGGCTTGGAGGGCCCAAGTTTGCTGTCTGTTTTAACAGTAGAAGCCTCTGGCATGTAGCGTAAGCATGCGGTAGCATCTATGAAACAGTGTCACCAGGCCAAAGGTCAAGGGTCAGAGGCATGGCCAGCAGTCAGCAGGTCTTTTCTAACCTTTACCAAACTGTCTTCTTACCAAACTGTCAAGCCATGTGTTGCCCTGCCTGATAGAAGTTTTATCATCATTGAAGTTCATTATACTTTTAAACTTAAAGCAGAGCATGTATTTCCACGTGTCTTAGTCCCTTCGGGCTGCTATCACAAAATACCACAGACTGAGTGGCTTATGAACAACAGAAATTTCTCACAGTTCTCAGGGCTGCAAGTCTCAGATTAAGGCTCTGGCAGAGAGTCTAGTTCCTGGTTCATAGACGGCCATCTTTTCATTGTGTCCTCACTTGTTAGAGGGGCAAGGGAGCTCTCTGGGGTCTCTTTGACAAGGGCACTAATCATACTCATAAGGGCTCCACCCTCATGATTTTTTACCTCCCCAAAGCCCCACCTCCTAATACCATCACCTTGGGGATCCAGTTTCAACATATGAATTTGGGGGGGACACACGCACTCAGCGAATGGCACCATGTATTGAATATTTGCAATTAAAAAAATGCTTTCTTGGGAGTTCCCTGGTGGCCTAGTGATTAGGGTTCCAGGCTTGCACTGCTGTGGCCTGGGTTCAATCCCTGGCTGGGGAACTGAGGTCCTGCAAGCCATGCAGCATGGCCAAAAAAAAAAGCTTTCTTATTTGTGAGACAGGAAATATTATATAAATTGCTTTTTACCAACTGTATATGTCCAGTGTTTGGGGAAACATTCTGAATAGAGTCTGGATTTTCTAACAATAATATATTAATATAACCAACAGCACATCTCCAGCTAACCAATCTGAAATTTGCAGCATATTTCTAAACATAGATTTGTAATGAACCAAATTGTCTCTAGTTCTTAAATCACCCCCTGAAGGTAGGTTAGCTGCTTAAAGGATGCATTAACTATTTTAGGTCAGTAGGGTACTTTGTGGTGCTTTTATCACCAAGTGCTGCACGCCACCGGCCCTTTTCCTGTCAACTCCCTGATCGTGTAGCCTATTTTTAATATTAAATCTCTCTGAACCAAAGTCATATCTTTCTGGAAGGTTAGACTTTTAGAGCAGTATATTAATAATGTATTACCAAATTACTGAGTCATTTGGCCTGCTTAAGTATCTAACCTAGTACCAAGAATCATTTAACCAGTCTTATGAGAAAAGCCCAGTGTTTCAGTGGAGACTTCAAATAATCATTTTAATACATTGTCTACAGAGAAATGTAATACTTTAAAATGTTAACATTTCACGCCGAAGTGTTTTTCTTTTAATTCTTGTTTCTTTCCTGATACAATTCGTGCATCAACATTTACTCTATTTCTTTTTTTTTTTTTTTGACTTGAATCAAGAGTTTTTCAGAAGATCCCAAGTTTGCTTCCCTTCCCCACAGGCAAAAAACTATCAAGGTTAAATCAAAAAATTAGGGAAAATATGAATCTGCAAACACTCTTTTTACAACACCAAAAGTATTTTCAGAGTGTTTTGTTAGACATTTCAATTGCAACAAGCATGAGCTTTTTAGTTCTAATCACAAAAATGGTAACATTACAGAAAAAAATTAAAATTAGTCCCCTGAATTAAAAAACAATGAATCTAGTCCTCTATCTCCTGTTATTTTTGTGTACTCCCAGTATTTTTACATACATGAATGTATGTATTTATAGAAATGATTCAGGGTTTTTTTTAATTTCTTTCTTTTCTTTTTTTTTACCAAATACGATCATGATAAACATTTGCCTATAATGCCCTTTAGTCTCTGTAACTATTATTAAGGTTGTATAATAATTTAAGTTTATGAACCATAATCTAAGAATTTTTTAAAGACAGGTCCCAGAAGTGAAATCATTAGCCTAGATACATATTAGTCTAGATACATATCTAGATACAAACAAAAAGAACTTGGTTTTCCCAAAAGGTTGTACTAAAGTAAAACTATGAACAAGATGTGAAAGCATTGGTTGTAACGTGTCCTCATAACATTGTGAATTGGCACTTTGCAGAGAGTACTCGTTTAATGAGGAAATGGTATTGTGTCTAATTTAGTGAGACTGAAAATTTTTTTCCAGATGCTTGTGGGTAACTGATTTTTTGTGTGAATCTTGTATCCATAACCTTTGTCTGCTTATGTCTGTTGTTCTCTTACTGTGTTTCGTATCAATGAGAAAAACTTATGTATATGCAAAGAAAATTTTAGAGGGTGAAATCTTTAAGGACTGAAGCCATATCCCTTTTCACAGCTCTGGGGTTCCCTGGAGGATACATGTGCTGACTGTCCTTTAATGTCTGTGGATTGATGGTTCATTGCCACCTGGGAGAATTCTCTCTGGAAGGCAGGATCCAAGGGTCATTGTTTGATTGTTCTACCACTCAAGAAGAAGCTCGCAGCTGGACATATCTTTTGATATGATCTTTATTTAGTAGTAGAGAGCCTGTTAAGATGTTCCAGAGTTGTGTATTTGTCCAGTTAATAGGTGCTTTCCTTTTAAATATATGATCCAAAATTGCTTGAAGAAATATCTTCCTCCTGTGCTGGCTTGATTTTTTAAACATTCCATCTTACTAGAAGTTATATGTACAGTCACGTTTTTTTTTTCTGCTGCGAATTTAAACTCTATTCTCATAGGACCAGCAGGAGCAGTGTATGAGAAGTAACAGTCTGTAAACAGTCTATTTGAATATGTCATATTTACAATGTATTTTCCACCATCTGTAAGGAAATGCTCGAGAATATTCTTTCTGGTAGCTTTGATTTACTGTACTCATTTTGCAGAGGGGGAATTAGCCTGGGGAATATTTGCATGACTTGCCTGTGGCTACACAGTGAGTCATTAGCAGTGTTAGGATTGGAAATTTAAGTCCCTGGAATGAAGAAGTGCAATTAATGGGAAAAGAAGATGCTTTATAGAAAATAAGCTTTAATTACATTTTTAAAATGTCAAAATCTCTCTTACATTTCTTGGAAGGGTGCTATATACATTTTAAGTGTAATGACTTTTCTTTTTAGTAGCTTGCTTGTTGTGGAACATGTTTATTTAATCATCAGACAGTTGACATTTACACTATGTTAATGAACTTGGTATTTATTGAGATTTATGATAAAATCCCAAGTATATCTTCAGGCTGATGTTTTTGTTTTATTCTTCTACTCATCATAGCAAATATTTATTGACATTAACTATGGGTAAGATTGCTGTTGGTGTTTTTTATTTTGTTTTGTTTTTTGTTTGTTTGGGTTTTTTTAGTAAGGAAGAGCCATGGGAATATTTAGGAATGTTTTAAGAATGTTTAGAAATGTTCAGGAATGCTAAGGAGGACCCTGTATAGCAGAATAGCTTCAGGATCTAGGATGTGAGGAAGAAAAGGCTCTCTCTCTCTCTGGTAACCCTATTCATTCATTCAACACATGTTTATAGAGCATGTATTCTGTGCCAGGCACTATTCTAGGCACTTAGGATAAATGAGTAAATGAAACAGAAAAAAAAATCTCTGCCCTCATGGATGTTATATTCTAGTGGAGGGAGGTAGACACTAAACAATAAACATAATAAGTAAATTATATTGTATACTAGGAGCTAAAAGCACTATTTTTAAAAAGTTGAACATGGTAAGTGAGATGAGTGATGCTAGAGGGCAGTGGGGATTGCAGTTTTAAATTGGATGGTAGAGGAAGTCTTCATTGAAAAGGTGCCAACTGAGCAAAGACTTGAAGGAAGTGATCATCGTGTGGAAATCTAGGGAGAGAGTTTTCCTTGGTGCCTGTGAGGAGCATCAGTGAGGTTGGAGCAGAAAGAAGGAGGTTGTGTGTGAGACGGGAGGATGGAAGAGAGAGGTGGAAGAGGAGATCCCAGCCAAGCAGACTCCTCAGGAGCAGCCAGTGGGTAAGAGAAAGACCGAGAAAGAGTGCTTTGAGAAAGCAACTTTGAGTGAGTGAATAAAGGGTGGAGAGTGATATTAAACAACCAGGCTCAATGCTACCAATAGGTTAAGATGAGCACTGAGAATTGACCCTGGGATTTGATTCATTGCTGATGACCTTGAGCAGTTTTGGGGACAGCGGTGGGAGAGAGTAGGCTTAAGAGAGATCCGTAGAGAACTGAAGTGAGCGTGGGCAACTTCTTATAGGCTTTTTTTTTTTTTCTGCAAAGGAGAGCAAAGAAATGGGGTGAAAGCTGGCAGAGAAAATGAAGTCCAGGGGAGGTTTTCTTAGGCAGAGGGAAATAATAGTATCATGTCATCTGCATATAATGACAGTTGTACCTCTTCCCTTCCAATTTGGATACCTTCTTTTTCTTGTCTGATAGCTGTGGCCAGGACTTCCAATACTACGTTGAATAGAAGTGGTGAAAGTGGGCATCCTTGCCTTATTCTGGATTTTAGCTGGAAGGCTCTCAGGTCTTCATCGTTGAGCATTATATTGGCTGTGGTTTTGTCATAAATAGCTTTTATTATTTTCCTATTATTATTTTTTCCTGTTATTTCCCTATTATTAATATTTCCTATTATTTCCGTTATCAGTTTATATTTATTATTTATTTATTTATATTGATTTATCTATTATTATTTTATATCTATTTAGCTATTATTTTATTAGATATGTTCCCTCTAAACCCACTTTGGTAAGATATTTTTTCATGGATGGATGTTGAATTTTGTCAAATGCTTTTTCTGCTTCTGTTGAGATGATCATGTGGTTTTTTTCTTTTGTAGATGTGGTATATTACATTGATTGAGTAGGCAGAGGGAAATAATAACGTGCGTATGCTGAGTGGAATGATTCAGTAGAAAGACTAAAGGTAGTGATGCCCACTCAGAGTTTCTTGCTACATCCATACCCATCATGAATTCCTATACCCAGAATTTTCTATGTGGCTTCATTCACTCCTTTAATTTTTTTCAGCAATATTTTGAGAAAGTCCAGCTCTCCCAGGCCACTAATTTTCTTCTTCTTACCTGTTCATTTTTATTCTCATGAATGAAAAATAAATTTTTAAGAAATCATATTAGCATGAAAAAACACTTGTAATCTATCACCATCAGTAAATATATATTATAGGCTAAAAAACTCCCCCAACATACACAAACACTGTTGTAATTGTGAAGGGAAATTATTTATCCTATGCTTGAAATCTAAAACTCAAAATAATGTTAAATTTCCCATCTAATATTAGCTTTTTCATAGTGGTTCTTTTTAACAGTGTCACGTTTTACAAATATTGGACTCTTCTACGAAACGTAAACATCCATCATACCCTCAATTCAAGGAATAATTTGGTAATTACGGTGTTTTAATATATTACTCTTAAAAATATGTAAGTTAGTCACATCTCTGAGACTTGGACCTATCATTTCTACTCTGTAGTAACTTTAGTTTCAGTGCTGAAAACTAGCAACTGTTCCTATTGCACTGAAAGATTAGTCAGAAGACCCTTGAATTCCAGCCAGCTTCAGGCCAGAGTAGCTACCAAAGAGTCTGCTGAAGGCCAGCTTGCCAAAGTTATGCTCATTTTCAGGGAAAAGGGGAAAACTTAAATACCTGCTTTCTTGACTTCCATTGTTTTCCTATTCTACTTACCCGCGTTCCATTGCAGATAAGTAAAAAAAGAATGCTTTACAACTGAGATACTCTGAATGAGGAAAATTTCAGGGTATCAGGCAACTTTTCACAAAACTGTGTTACACTGATGAATGAGAAACTGTCTGGTTCATTGCACCTTCATTGTGCCTTTGAGGAAGATAAAATTTGAGAATCTGTGAAGATGTATATGTGTGGGGGGTGAGTGAGGGGATAGGGAAGGGACAGGGACAGGCAGAAAGGAAGGGAGGGGGAGGGCGCCAAGCTCAGCAGAGATAGAGGTGAGAACTTGGGAGTCATCGTGACACATTACGACCTTTAGAAAAGTTTATACGTGTGCCTGGCAGACAGAAAAAGATGTTTTCTATAGCACAGGGAACTATATTCAATATCTTGTAATAACTTATACTGGAAAAGAATCTGAAAACGAATATATATATATATATATATATATATATATATATATATATATAGTGTGTGTGTGTGTATAAATAAATTGAATCACTTTGCCGGACACCTGAAACTAACACAACATTGTAAATGAACTATACTTCAATTTAAAAAAAAGAAAGAAAAATGTTTTTGATTAATAGAAACATCAGTTGCATGTAGGGATTTGTTCTGGCTTTTAATTTTCTGAACTGGTGCATGCGTGGAACTTAAATTCAGATTGCTGAAGGTTAATTCCTACCCCCATCGATTTTTAGCTTTGTAACCTCACTCAGGTAACTTAACTTCTCTATGTCAGTTTCTTCATCAGTGAAAAATGGAGAAAATTAGTTATTAAATTATGTAACACTGGTGAATCAGCACCGTGCCTAGTACAGTGTAAGCATTCATTAAAAATTAGCAGTTATTATCACTCGTCTACATAGTCTAGCCTTAATAAATTGATTGCTCGAATTAACGTAATATAGAACAATCTCAAAAATATACCAATGTTAGCCTTTAAGAGATAGCTCTGGATTTAGAAGGAAGAAATTCAGAGAACTGTGTTTAAACCTCAGAAGACAGGATTTTCCCAATAATGTGGCATTTACTGACAACTTAAATACCGCTCCTAATTAAGAAAATCAAACACGTGTAAGGAGTTTTTCTGTGAGGTGGTGCCACATAAATGAAAAGGATTCCCAGAATACATATTCCAGGTGTGTCACCTGCAGAGAGAAAAAGAAGGGAAAGGAGAGAAGGCTTAAATAAGTACACCTGCAAGATAGCACGTTCGCCTCACTGATCTCTGTTCATTTCCTCAAACTGCGAAGCATTCCTTGTCCTCGGGGCCTTAGCGTATTCCATTCCCTTTTCCTGTCTTGCTTTTCTCAGCACATCCAAAGGCTAACTTGTTTTTTCTTTATCTTTTGGGATATTTCAGCTTAAATATCATCTCAGATGATCATCTTGTCTTCCCAACTAAAGTAGCATCTTCCCATCATCATTTTCTCGTCTCAGCCTGTTCACTGTTTTCTCAGCTGTAATTATTTTTCTGATAATTATTTTAATTGGTCTTCTTCACTAGAATATCAAGCTTCATGATGGAAACTAAGTCATAGTCCCAGCATTTAACTTACAGTTGTAGCACTTATGGTTCCAAATTAGTAAGTACTGAATAGATGCATGTGGTGTGTGTTTTTGTTCGGTTTGGTTTGGTTTAGTTTCAGGGCAAAATTTAATCTCTTCACCAGTACTTATGAAACTTACACAAAGTTTACAGATTTTCCTATGCTCTTGAGAAGATTGAAGCTAATATTTAACTTTTACGTAATCATAACAGGGATGAACTTGGATGAACACCATCCCCACAACAGGGAAGGTGATAGATTTATCACCGTCACCTCTGTTGATATTTTCAAGTTTCGCCAAATGGCAGGCGAGTCACATCTGAGATTTTCGCGATTGAATGGATTTGAATAGCAATTTTGTGACACTGGCAAACCAAAGTATACAATATTAATGAAAATGGGCTTCATCTGAATAGCCCGTGTCATTTCTGAACTTAGCATAGTCCTGTACACGAGGCGTCTTATGCATGAGTCCTATACATTTGAAGTCTTGAGTATTTTGGATGGGACACAGCTTTGTCTAAAACTGAGGTAGCCTTGGGATACTATGAGAAATTGATTTTGCCCAAGAGCATTGCTTCAGGCTTCATATGAAGAGTTCCGACAGAAATGGATGACCCACTTGGGATCCAGGATGGTGGTCCTCAATAGGCTGAGAGGAAGTACAAGAACATTCAAGAAAAACCGTCCTGGAAATAGACATGATTGAAACAGTAGAGAACAGCATGAAAAAAGCAAACATTATAACTACAAAAAAAAGTGTTAAAGGAAAAGCTTGATGCTTTGTGTGTAAATATTTGGCATAAATTGGAAAACGCCAGAAACTGAATAATAGATAGAAGCATCAATTAATCCAATTAACTAAAGTCTCCAGTAAGCAAAGCACACAATTTGGAGTGAGACTCCTGAGGATAAAAATAAATGATCCCAGGTGAGCTATTGGTAGACATTAGCTGCAGGTTGCATTTTAGAACTGCATGATGAGGAATGAGAATATTAAGATGTGGAAAAGGACATCTGTGATGTACCTGCCAGGACAAATACTACAAAGGTTCAGCTAATCATATTGCAGGAACCCAAGAGATCAGGGGTACATCTTGTGCTAACCTTTTCTGGATTTACGGAAGTGACTGCCAGCTCTTCCTGATTGAAGGCTACTTGAGTCAGACTGACCCAGAAAGTCCATATGGTACCAAAGGCAAAAGCTTAATTAGATACACCACTTCTGACTGCATAAATCCACACTCCCGGAAGGAAGGAGATTAATTGTAAGGCACACGTTTGGAGGGTGACTTTCAAAAATGCAAGAACTCTGGAAGCTAAACAGTGCTACCATTTAATAGTGACACTCTTTGGATGGGAGAATTTAAAGTAAATGTTATCTGTGTGTCTCTTGTCGTGTAATGGATACATGTAACTTCTACAATGAAAAGTAGTTGGAAAGTGTGTACTTCACATATCCAAGGAATGAAAGTCACGTGGACATCAGTTGAAGTCACACATCATATTGTCAAAGGTTAATATATTGTTGCAAGTATTCAAAAGATCATTGCTGTTATAAAGCAGAAACTAACACACCATTGTAAAGCGATTATACTCCTATAAAGATGTTAAAAAATTATAAGAAAAAAAAAGATCATTGCCAAAACTCAGTGGAGAGGGGCTCTTAAACTGCTTAATTACTTCAACCTGGAAACAGGTCTCAAAATGACCGTGTAATTAAAAGCTACATCTGATTATGAGCAAAGGATTTTTTAAATCTTATTTTGTTCAAAAGGGAATGAGATCACACACAATTGTGTGTGTGTGTGTGTGTGTGTGTTACTCTCTTCCTCTCATTATGGGCTTCTTAATGACAGAAACTTTGTATCTTCACTGAGGCATGACCTGATCCTGTCAGGGTGACTGGGTTTAAAATGCCGGCCCTTGTGACTATGGGGCCTGATGTCTTTTATGGGATATAATCATGCTTCATGGTAATTTTCTGCTGTGCTATCCCTGCTATAGGAAACCCTCTGGGAAAATTAGGAATCCCCTAGCCTGTGTGTTGGTGTAGAAAAACCCGTCTCCCTTGTGAATTGTACTAGAATGAAAAACTTGCAATGCATTTCCTATTCCTCATGCATTTTACATTCACTTGATAACAAGATAAGTAATCTATTTATTGATTTATGTTATGATACCACAATGAGGGTGCATTTGATCTACAACATTTATTCTAAAGCCTCTATTCTGTATTTTCTGGTGTTTAAGTCATGAAGATTGGTCTTAGCCTAGAAATGAAAGGAATGGGGGTGGGGAGGGTTTGGAAGGGAGGGAGGGAGGGAGGGAAAGTAAGGAAGATTTTCATAAGAATCCTTTCTTTCATTCGCATGAGACTTTACAAAACAATCCCCACCAGGACACTCAAACAGAAATGTAGCTCGGAATGCAGTGATAGTATTTTA
Source organism: Lagenorhynchus albirostris (assembly GCF_949774975.1). Classification (NCBI taxonomy): domain Eukaryota; kingdom Metazoa; phylum Chordata; class Mammalia; order Artiodactyla; family Delphinidae; genus Lagenorhynchus; species Lagenorhynchus albirostris. Next base: position 188,489,715 of record NC_083095.1, read on the forward strand.
TGTTTACTTTAAGAAACCTGGAAGTGTGTGCTTCTCCATAAACTTTCGAAAATGTAATTCCATTAGTAGTGGAAATTAATAAGTAACTTTCTTTCCCAAGCCCCAGTCACTTTATTTGTAAGAAGAGTTTGGACCAGATTGTTCTGTGAATCTTAACGCCACCTAATAAATCAACCAAGCTTTGAAATTTCTTCGTAATTACGTGATAACAGTTCACACCGTTATTTATTCCAGTGACTTTATTTGGAAGGGTAGTTTCTCAGTTGCAGAAGCAGTTCGAAGTCACTTTGAGCTCCGTTAAACGCATTGCTTAGCGCTGTGATTACTTGCAAGACCTAATGCAATGGGCAAATCTCTCGCATTTTGTTTAGGAAATCGAGAGCCGTCAAGAGCGGCTTGATACTAGGGGGGATGAGCATGATTTGATTTTGGTCGCCCATCAGTGTATATCGTATTTATTATCTACGAATTGTCCAGTGGCATAGGATATACTTTCTGCAGCACATTAATGGAAAGAGATCCTTAAATGAAAAAAAAAAAAAGAGGGAGAGATTACACTTTATTTCTGAGAGAATGATCTGAAATAGAAACACGCCAAACATTACAGGTGCCTGTTACTATAGAAGCAAAAAGCCCTTTCCAGATGTTTACACTTTGGATGCAAAATGGCAATCTGACAGAGACTAACCATGTGATGTGAGCGTCTGCGTAAAAAGGCTACACACGGAGCATGCCCAGTGCGGTGAGCGCGTCCTCCGCCCTCCCCCTCCAGATCTCTGAAGATAAGGCTTGACCTTTGCACTTGCAAATGTCACTGCATACGTTTTGCACTAGGTTGGTTTGTGTGTGTGTGTGTGTGTGTGTGTGTGTTTTAAAGGCTCTCTTACAACTGATGTCTTTTAACGATCCAAGAGTCGGGAAGAGAATAGGGTAATAAGATGCATGAAGTTTAGGACGAGTTGATGCCTTTGGATGCACTTGAAGTGTTATCTTTAAAGCAATCGAAATCATTCGAGTGTTTGTTTCCCCTCCCCACTGGCTGGAATGGGAAAATAAGAATCTCCTTGGACTGGAGTCCTCCGGGCTAGGAAGTGAAAGCCCCGGAGGCAGAAAGGGACGGAGAGGAGGGGTTTGCCCAGAGCATGGACGGGAACAGAGAAGGGGTTCTGCGGGGCTCAGCGCGCACTGAGGATCGGTGCCCAGGGCTGCAGCTGCGGACGAGAAGGGCGCTGTCTGGCTGATGAAGGCCACCTGGGTCAGGCTTCTGAAACGCGCCAAGGGAGGAAGGCTGAAGAATTCGGACATCTCTGTAAGCTCCAGGGCTCTCGTTGAGGGGAGACGTTATTTTGTCGTTGTTTCTGCTGCTGGTACAGTGAGGATTGTCCGGGGCGCCCGTGATGAGTAATATGTTGATTGCTGGAGAGGGAACGGGAGAGAGTCCTCTGATCCTCCGAGCTCCTTTTCCCATGCTGTGATTTATTGCCCTAGGAGCTCTCCCGGGCAGGTGTTTTCCGTAGACAGCTTTGATGAAATATCTATTTAAAGGGATTGAAAAACAATGTGTTGCTTAAAGACTGAGGGAAGCTGGCGGCTATTGCATTACAGGTTTGTCAGAGGAGCTATCAGGTGAATACGGAGGTAGGTACCAAAGGATGCTTAAGATGAAAGTGGGTGACATCTATGGTAGTGACATTTCAGAGAGTTCAAGTTGGTAACTCGCTCGACTTTCCTGTATGTTTTATTAGCCTGTCTTCTTTCTAATTGGAAATCTTGCTGTAGCTGTAGACTGTTCTTGAAGCTCTCCTTGAAACCCGCCTGTGCCCTACGGTGCACTGCAGCACAGAGCTGGTTTGATGATACAAAGAACTTGTTCTGGCTTCCAGAAAGGCTGCTAACTGGCCCATAAGGTTTGGGAAGGGATGGTAATTTGGAAGGCACAGCTCTCCTAGTGCGTGGTCTGCAGACCAGAGCGCCATGTGAGGAGCTGGTTTGCCACCAGGTAGATTATTTTCTCCTCTTTTCAGGAATGGATAGCACAGTCTAGGAAGCTGACTGCCGTGTCAGTGAGACGTGGCCATTGCAGACCTCATAGATGCAATCTCTTTTATTTATTTATTTATTTTTTTGCGGTACGCGGGCCTCTCACTGCTGTGGCCTCTCCCGTTGCGGAGCACAGGCTCCGGACGCGCAGGCTCAGCGGCCCCTGGGCCCAGCCGCTCCGCGGCATGTGGGATCTTCCCGGACCGGGGCACGAACCCGTGTCCCCTGCATCGGCAGGGGGACTCTCAACCACTGCGCCACCAGGGAAGCCCGATGCAATCTCTTTTAAAAGGTCGATTTCCTTCTCTAGGGTTCGGCAGACTCCTACACCAGCCGGCCCTCTGATTCAGATGTTTCTTTGGAGGAAGATCGGGAGACGGTGCGCAGAGAAGCACGACGACAGGCCCAGGCCCAGCTGGAGAAAGCAAAGGTAAAACCCTCCGTTCTCCGCCAGGCTCTTTGCATGTCGTGCTGGGTCCGTGATGGGCCACCTGTGGCAGTTCCTCCTGAAGTGCACATGTGGTCTCTCTGGCGGAAGAGGGGTACGAGAAATGGAATGTACTTTCTTCCCTTGACAGAGAAAGGCAGTGTGATATATGGGTGGTCTTGCCTTTTATGTTGTTTTATAATCCAGGCAACTTGTTTCCGTGGGTGGATGGTTTATTTAGACACACAGAAAGGATCCCTGAATATGCAAAGAGGAAAAACTCCTTCTAATATCAAAAGGATTTTACTTCAGTTTTTTCAGGAAACCATTTCTCTGCTCAGAAAAACAGACATTCTTCAAGCTAATGTTTATTCTCTTAGACAACAATTTTTCTCCCAAATTTTACTCCCTAGGTGTTTTATGATGGCATTTTTCTTATATTTACAAAATGGATTGCATTATGCTTTTCAAAAATAAAGCAAGAAAGGATTTTATTCATTAAAATTGTTCCCTTGGAGCACTTTCTTCTCCATCCCACAGTAACAAAGTGCATATATATGGAAGGGGGGACTGGAAAAGACATATGAAACTCTATAGAAGTACAGAATTCAGCTGAGACTGTTTCATTTCACTAATGGCCATGACTTGGATTCTTTTTCCCATGCATTCGTTCAAATAGCAGCTATTTCTAAAGCATCGACTGTTGTTCATGTTCAAAGGGCCTTGGTGTGTGTGGTAACTCGGTAACTTTTAAGTGAACATATTTTAACACAGTCTTCATCGGTTTTCTTTTGAAAAAATGACTGCTTCGAAAAAAGTGCCGTGTTGATCTTGCTAAAAAAAAAAAAAGAAAGAAAATCGAGGGTAACTAACATTAGAATACTTCTGCTGGCTGCTTCATCTCTGAGATGAGTAAAATCTCTGTGTGTTGCTATGGGAATCGTGGCTTGGAGATGCTCGTTTGAACGCATGGACTGCCATTATGTAATATGCATGTGACCTGTAGCCCAGCTGCCATAGTAGTTTGCAGAGGAGCTGCCAGGAGACCTTGACTTTTAAAAAGAAAAGCAGGACTTCCGGACATCAAAACAATGTTCTCACCTCAGCGAGCAGGGAAGTCATCTCCAGGTGCGACACAGTCTTGACTGTGAGAGGATTCATAAAGGGCAGAGTCAGGGAACTGATAAAGCAAGGTGTGGCCCAGTTGCCACCACCTAATCTGCCCTACCCAAGTGAACCATTTAAAACATTATGCTGTGACAATATGGATGAAAGTGGAGGGCAGATCACAGAAGGACAGACACTTTATGATTCCACTGACATGAGGTATCTTAAGTAGTCAGACTCCTAGAAGCAGAGAGCAGGATGGTGGTTGCCTGGGGCTAGAGGAGGAGATGGGGAGCTGCTATTCCATGGAGAGAAGGTTTCAGTTATGTAAGATGATTAAGTCCTAGAGATCTCCTGCACAACGTTGCGCCTGCAGTTCACAATCTACATTTAGAAATTGTTAAGAGGATAAATTTCTTGTTAAATGTTCTTACGGCAATAGAAAAATTATGAAGTTGAAATTAAATAATGAATGTATGACTAGTGAAGTTAATTGCCCCAAATTTGCGGTGTAGCTAATATAAGTTGCAATTTAGAATCTGAATTCTACACTCTATATTTTGCACCTGGGTGAAAAGAAAAGTCAAGAAAAATAAATGAGTCTGTATTCCAGAAATAAGAGTGTTCTATTTGCACTCGTTCATTGTGATTTTTTCACATACCAAAATTAAACAGTTTCACAGGCTCATATCACATCATCATACAACCCAGTGTCTTGTAGGTTTGCTTTTCACAAACCACAAAGTCTTTAGTTATCTGATTGGTGCATTTTTGTCTCTCACTGCTGTAAGTTCTGAGTTCAGTGACACAGCTGCATAGAACTTTTAAATATTTTTCAACCCAGTGTGGATCATAATATTGTTCCTAAATCAAACCAGGTTCGTGTTATTTGTCATACAGACTAAAAAGCTTATAGTTACAAGTGAAGTAGAGATGAAAGGAAATGAAGAGAATTTAAAACAAAGGCAAAATAATTGAAGGGCTGTATCGTATGTTTAATGAAAATAGTTTACCTACATCCACTTTTCTTCTTTAAAATTAGGCGCACATCTTAAACCTCTGATGTATTCAAATGAGTTACACTAGGGTGAGTGAGAATTGGAATATGTTCTGAAAGAAGATACAGAGAGCAGGATTTAAGTTTACTTTTAGTTAAAATCATGGTTTGGTAGGCCTGATTTCTTAATTCTGATATCTTTGAAGAAGGCATACAAAAGAAGGATTGTAGATGGGCCATTCATTAGGCTATTTTTACTCTCCTCTCCTCCACCAGTAGATCATTGTGCCTTTGTGGGACGTATTTCAAAATGAAACCTTAAAGTTCAAAAATATACGAAATCATTGTTTACTTTTAAGAGACTTTCAGACACTTTTTCCATTCATTTTGGAAGACTCAAAACGTTTTCTACATTTGTTTTGTAACTATGATAGTATCCCTCAAACGGGAAGCCTTTCTAAGTGGGTGCTTTAACTTACCAACCCTGCAGATCATGTGCCGTAAGTGTGTGCAAATGCCTGGAATAAACCTCAGCAGTGCTTTCAGATCCTGGTAAATATGAAATATATTATCCATTAATTGCCAAGAATATGCCCATGAAATAAGGTGATTGACAAGGAGTGAAACTAGAGAAAATACCTTTTGAAATTACGTGACCTACGTAAGGTTATATAACCAGGCCGTCTGTGATTCCCATAAAACCCAATAGTTTTCACTACTGCTTTAGTATGGCTTCTCTTAAACTAGTAAACTCTACAGTGAACAGATTAAATATTTATTTTGAGGCAAGTAACTGATATGACCTTGTCTTTCAACTTGGTGTTTTCTGATCCCAGATGCACATTTTGATCTTGTTCAGGTTTGCCGTACTTTGCAAAGCCTGCCCTATTTAAGCTAGTGCTCTTAAACACAAATGATATTGTCTTAAACACAAATAATATAGGAATTTAGTTTATTCCGACATTGATCTTTTTATTAGAACAGGTTTATTGAGATATAGTCCACTCATTTAAAGTGTACAGTGTGGGACTTCCCTGATGGTCGAGTGGTTAAGACTCTGTGCTCCCAATCCAGGGGGCCCAGGTTCTATCCCTGGTTGGGGAAATAGATCCCGCACGCATACCACAACTAAGAAGCCCACGTGCCACAACTAAAAAAAAAAAAAAAAGAAGATCGTGCGTGCAGCAATTAAGACCCGAAGCAGACAAAATTAAATAAATAAATAAAATTTTTTTAAAAAATCAAGTGTACAATTCAATGGTTTTTAGAATATTTAGCATGGTGCAGGCATCGCTATAACCAACTTTAGAAAATTTTCATTGTCCCCTAAAGAAGTCCCATGTTCTAAATTAGTGGTCATGTCCCATTCTCCCCACACACCGCAGCCCTAGGCAACCACTACTCGACTTTTCTGTCTCTGTAGATTTGTCTGTTCTCGTTATTGCATGTAAATGAAATCATGCAATAGGAGGTCTGCTGTGATTGGCTGCTTTCACTTATGTAACATTTTCAATGTTCACTCCTGTTACAGCATGTATTGGTACTCCGTTCCTTTTCCTTGTTGAGTAATATTCCATCGTCTGTATAGATCACATTTTATTTCTCCATTTATCAGTTGGTGGACATTTGGGTTGTTTCCATTTTTAAGCTATTGTGGATAATGCTCTTACATACATTCATGTACACATTTTTGCATGGATGTTGCTGGTTCCTAAGATCATTTTTTTTTCAATTGAAAGAATTTTTTTTTTTCTTTTCCTTTTCACTCCCCAAAAATGATCCTTCCTGCCCTACGTGCAGAGACTCTGAGTTGGGAAATCTGGATGTGGAAGGCATTGAGCAGAGATGAAATGGGTTCGGTGTGGTATTCTTAGCAGAATGGATTAATGTTAAATTTTAAGTCAATTGCTCTCTTATTAGTAAATGTCTACTATATTGAAGAAAGTGTATTAGTCACAGTTGGTGAGTAGGGAAGGCATTGCAAGACCAGAGCCACAAGAAAAAAACAGGCAGATATTTTGCTGTAGAAAACTTCTAGTATTTGTTTAGGGAGAAAAGTCGTGGCCTTAAATCACACTAATCAGAAGCAGAGGAGAAGTGTTTTAGGGGAGTAAAGAGGTCTGTGAGTCTCCAGAGGAATAGACTGCCCCCTTCTGGCAGAAACAGAAAATCCTTCCTGGAGGTGGTGATGGCTTCGAACTATACCTTCCAGGATGGAGTTTAGCTTGTAAAGTAGAAAGTGGGGAGTGCAGGAGAGGGAAGGCCTGATAAGTAATGTGAGTAATGGCTAACATTAGGAAAGGCTCAGCAGCCAGAAAACATGGAACCTTCCAGAGGAAGGTACCAACTGGAAGATGTCTTTATTGTAGCCTCACATTTGCTTGCTAGTTTGGCTGGATATAGTATTGATGTATGAAAAGCGTTTTTCTTCCGAATTTTAAAGGCATTGTTTTGTTTTCTTCTGGCATCCAGCACTGCTGTTGTGATTGCCCATGTCATTCTGTCTCTGAGCTCGATTTCTGTATAATTTTCTCTAATATTTTGAGAACTGTTCTTCCCTTGGAATTTGGAACTTTCGCCTTGGTGTGAGGCTTATTATTTCTTGTGCCCGGCTCTTCGTGTGAATGTTCAGTGTGAAGGGCCAGTCACTGCACTTCTGGAAAGTGTGTTATTTGTCTCTTTATTTGGTTTTGATCATTTCTTCTCCCGTTCTTTCCTCTTTTTTCTGGTTCTCTAGTCTTTCACGTGTCTGATTAGAGTTTTCTTCTCTACTCATGTTTCCCTACTGTCCCTCTGCCTTTTTGTTCTAGTAATCGAGTTCTTCTACACTTTTAACCTACCTATTGAAATTTTTATTTTTGAAAATGTCTAATTCCCAAGAACTTTCCTCTTGCCTCCCTTTTTATAGCTTCTTGTCCTTATTCCATGGCTTTGATATTTTCTATCTCTTAAGATTATCTTTTAAAGATTTTTCTGTACTGTCAGTGTTTTTTAAACTTTTTAGTTGGATTTTATTCTTACATCTGGAGACTTCCTTCAAAAGTTTGACTTGGGGTTATCCATTCATGATTAAGAGCGTGACATTCAGCTGACCGGAAGCTTCTGGACTGCTGGTCTTTTATAGGGTAGTGGGGGGGGGTGGCTTTTCTTTTCATCTGATTGGTGTCCCCAAACGAGTCCACAGTCTCTTGCTTTAGTTTTCACTCTTTCTACTCTGTGAATTGCCACTGCCTATTGTTTTCTCTACCCTACGTGTTTGTCTACTCCCATCTCATTTTTTGTTCTTTGCATCTATGGGTTTAGACTTTAAAAAAAAAAAAAAAACTTTCAGGAGGAAGCATTTGTTCAGTTGACCATGTTTTTATTCCCCACATTTATCAATAAACATACTATAAAAGAGGAAAGAAATGTTTCTCATATTACCTTAGTCCATAAATGCCTTAGACACTGGGAGAATCCTACCCAGTTGGAAATATTCCCCTACCTGGCCTTTTCAGAAGAAAGAAGAAACAGGAATGTGGTTATTCACCTTCAACCCAAACATGAATTTTTTATTTCAAGAAACATTAGACATGTTTTTAAAAATGAATCTTATTGGGAAAATCACGTGGGAGGTAGGAGAGAAGTATGTATATATGCCTGTATTACATACTCTCTTATCACATACTATACACATAGGGGGAAAAATAACACATTTAATTGGTAAGAAATAAAATCCAGCAGAGAGGTCTCATCACCAAAAACATGAAGTATGGGAGACATTCTTTGGAAAATATTTTAGGCTCAATTATTTTCCCATTGTTGATTTTAATGTCTCTTAATTTTTGCATTGAAACACTGTCAGCCCTCTTTTGCTCATAGCAACTACCTTCCAAATACAGCTAGAAAACTGGCAAAATATATCTAATTTCCAACATCGTGAGTTCGTTAATTGTTGAAATACATATTAACTTAGGTTGCATTTTTTTCTACCTGTAAGAAAGCAAAAGTATGTGAAAGCCCTGTGCACCTGTTAGGCTCCTGCGTAACTCATAAATATGACCGGGTACGTACAGTCATATACGCTGGCGCTGTAATTCCACCCATCTCCAGTGTTAATTGCCAATAATAGTAATAACACAGTACTGACAACACTTGCTGAGTGATTACTGTTCATGATAGCCAATTTGAAAGATAGAAGAGGAAAAAGCAAAGCTTTTTGAAATCCTCTAGAGCAGTTATGATCATGCGGTACCTACAGCATCAATTCCTGTACTGTCTTTTACATCAGAACAAACTGCTCTCTGTTTAGTGGCTTAGGTCACGATGTTCTTCCACGCATCACTGGCCAGCTGGCAGGTGAGCTGGTGACTGGCTCATCTGGGATGGACTCTTGCCCGTGTCTGTAGGTTGGCAGCTGTCAGCTTGGGTGGCTCCTTTTCCTCTGGGTGGTCTCTCATCCCCCAGCAGGCTGGCTGGCTCTTGCTCACACTGGTCTCAGGGTTTTTCTTCTCTACTGAGTCAGTTTTGTCGGGCAGGTCCTGGCTACAACATAAGCCTATTTCTACTACCTCTCTGGTTGTTCCTTTTCAATATCTTCCACTGTTTCCCTCCACCAAAGTGTGGAAGTTCATCCAGCCAAATGCACCAACCTTGACCTTCTGGCTTTTATCATTGGAGGCATGCCTTTGGTTTTCAAACTGGTGGATTCTTGGGAGCTGCTACAGAGGCAGAGGGCTGTCCAGCAGCTCGAGTTCTGGTGCATTCTTCCTAGATGCAGACAAAACAGCTCTCTCCTTTTTTTTTTTTTTTTTTTCTTTTTTGACATATTGGGACTTCTGTGTAAGCTCTCCTTTTGAATGGAGAGCTTCACGTCCATAACGAGTTTTAAACCACTGCCATCTTTCCTTTTACCATCTAGTCCTTCTCACTGCTTCATCATCACATTCAGTCTAAACCTCTGCCCTTGGCCTCTCTCTCTAGTGTTAGTATCTCACATCTTCCTTTTTACGGCATCTCTATCAGTTCTGACGTTTAAAATGGAGCTCCCCATGTTTTTCCTTCAAACCCTTTCTTCTCTGCATTTTCTTATTTCTGTCAATGTGAATTTCATCCTCCCGAGCTCAAAGCCTTGGTCCAGGGGTCAGCAGGTTTTTTTCTGTAAAGGGTCAGATAGGAGACGTTTAAGGTGCTGCTGGTCACGTGGTCTCTGTCACAACGACTCAACTCGGGGAAGTCTGGATTTGGATTCCATCTCTGCCGTAGACTGACTGCTTGACCTTTTGATAAGTCATATGTGACACTCTTGGTTCCAGTGATAACTGCATGAGCTGTACACGTCCAGTCCAGAGTTCCCAGATAGGGGACTGGGATGGGCACAGGTGGCTGGAACACACTGCTCCTGCCTTCAAATTCAGTGTCTAATGGGGAGTCTGTATTAGAAGCAATGAAACCACTATTTTCATTCCCTTTTTAGTTGTGCAAGGTCACCCTACACCATTATAGATGGTTGTTACCAAACTCAGGTTCGACTGCTTGTTGCTCAAGAATCCAACACTGAGACACAAGTGTTGGGTAAAAGGAAAGATAGCTTCATTGAGGAGGCCAGCAATCCTGGGGAGAAGGTGGACTCACGTCCCAAAGAACCAACTCCCCATTGCCAGTCGGGGCAAGAGCTTTTCAAGGGGAGTTTCATGGGTGTGTAGGTGGAGGGAGGGGGGCTTCATGCGGGATAGCACAGTCAGTTCTGACCGTCATCTGTAGTTGGTCGTGGGGTGGTCTGAGCAGCATCATCTTGATTGTTTTAAGTACAGGTAGTCTTCAGTTCCAGGATCGGTTTGTTGCTGTTTCTTTGGAATTGTGGCAGCTTATGTCATGGCTACAGTCTGGTCATCATGTAGTTAACTTCTTCCACCTGGTGGGATTTCAGTATCTGCACAACAGCTCACAGGACATGGCTCAGAATATTATCCATAGCCCTTGAAGAGGAACTAAAGGTCCTTGACTTTAATGACTAAACTATTATTATTTTGTTTTGTTTGATGGTTTTCCTTCATATCTGCATTTTCTTCTCTGATGAAACGTATTCTTTGGCTCAAGTTTTTCTACAGACGAGGCAGGCGGAGGACTTGGGGTGGGGGGTTCTGGGAAGGCCCCATAGGGCTCTGCTCCGTTACGTGGTCACTACTGTCTTGGAGCTGTTTCTGACTCGGTGGTGAGTGCTGGGTGGCACATCTGTACTGTCCAGTGACAGCTGCCCTGAGTGGCATTTGCACTAGTACGTGATGTTGACAGCAGCTCATCGATCAGGTCCAATTGCACTCCTATCCGTCCCCGGGACTGAGGCGGTGTCCTATCCCCTGCACTAGACTTTGAGCCCCTTGAGAGTAAAGGCAGGCTCTGTGCTTCTTAATCTTGTGGCTGTAGATTTGTGCGTCTGTTATCAAGAGCAAGTTAACGCAATGCTCTCTTGCTCTTCTCACGGGTTCTTTTCTGAGTAACACCTGAGTATTTTAGGAATAAAATTACATATCGTTCCCTGTTTCCTTATGGTTATATTTATCTTGGCAGTCTACCCAGGAGTGAGTTTTAAGTTTCCAATGGATAAGAGTTAACATGTTTTAAAGGGAACCCGATACTCTAATTCAACACTCTCTTACAGTGGATTTATGGTTTTTATTAATGGGAGTTCTAGGGTGCTGAGGTTTGCCCACATTCAAACTGCACTCTTGTGTAAGAACCCTTTTAAGGACTGTTAATATAATACAGACTTCTGGCTGTTTCAAAACCATAAATGGATTGGGGAAGGATTATTATAAACTTTGCTGCTCAAGCCTTCTTTTTCATTGAGAGCTGTAACTGAACATCTTTGTGGTATCTTTATAAGCACAGCTATAAATACATGATTCTTCCCTCTTTTTCTCTCTACCGGATATGAACGGGGAACAACACAAAGATCTTTCAGCAGTTAAAACACTCAACCTCTCCCTGCTCTTGAGTTTTTGCCCCACCAACAACTAAAGGAAAGATGTTGAAAACTGTAAGACAGTAGAATTTATTCAATTAGCAAACATTTGATGGGTGGTATTGTGCTATTGAGCTAGGAGCCAAAAGAAGGAGTATCAAAGATCTGCTAGATGTGGTTTCTCCCTCAAGAAGCTCCTGGTCCAATTAATGATGATGCCAGACATGTGTGTCCTGACTAAGCATAAGGTGATAAGTGATAGACTAACAGCAGTGAGCCAAAGGCTGTAGGAATGGGGAGCAGGTGGATGGGAGGTACTGCTGGGGTGGGAGAGGGCTGGAAGACCAGAATCAGGGCAACGGGGATTATAGATGCCCCACCATGAAGTGGATGTCTCTTTGTGGATAGAGCCTTTGCTAGCCAGTGATGTGCTTTTTTCTAAGGTTATCAAGATTGCTAACTGAGGGTCCAACAGAGGCTGTTATTTTGGTTTAATTTTGTTTAAATCCCATCTAATTCCAATTTACCTTAAACTAACCACACCAAAGTGGATTTTATTAATCCTCTTAACCATTTTGAAGTGTACAGTTCAGTCGTGTTGACTATGTTCCGGTTGTTGTGTTGCACCTCTAGAACTTTCTCATCTTGCAAACCTGAAACTCTCTACCTGTTGGCCAATATCTCTTTGTTTCCTCCTCCCCCCAGTCCCTGGCAACTACCGTTCTAGTTTCTGTTTCCGTGATTTTGACTACCCGAGGTACCTCATATAAATGGAATCATACTGTATTGGTCCTTCTGTGACTGGTTTCTTTTACTTAGCATCATGACCTGAAGGCTCATCCGTGTTGTAGCATGTGACAGAATTTCCTTCTTTTTCGAGGCCAAATAATATTCCGTTATGTAGGTAGACCACATTTTCTTTATTCGTTCATCTGTTGAGGGACATTTGGGCTGCTTCTACCTCTTGGCTCCTGTGAATAATGCTGTAAAGAAGTTTTGTGTGTGTGTGTGTATCCTGGACTTCTTTTTAATGATGCTGTTAAGCTGTACCATAGCCATTAGTAGCTTATGTTTATGTAGTGTCTCAGTGTTGCAGCCCCCAGTATCCCAAAGTATAACTTTGCCTGGTCTTTGCAGCTACTCAGTGGGGAAAGGAGGGCAGGTATGGTTACCCCGTTTTATGAAGAAATGGATGGTGCATATTGAAGAGTCTTGTTCAAGCTCATTGAGCTCTTAAGTGACAGAATTAGGACAAGGACCCAGGCTTCTGTTTGGTAGAATTCTGTCCTACGTTCTTTCACCTAATCAGTGAGCCCCTCTTCGAAGGATAAACTGACAGTGTACTAACGCTGCCTCTTTCTTACATGTTCTGGAAGGATTAAAGGAATAAAACTTTTTTTTTCCTTAAATAACAAAAGCAAAAAAAAAACACAACCCAGCATGGCAACTATTAAAACAAATTTAAAAATAAAAACACCACCTCTGCTTCTTTTTTTTTCTTTTCTTTTTTTTTTTTAGCTATTGCATCCAGATAGTACAGTTAGAGTTTAGTTTATGGTACTTATGCCACTGATTGGAATTAATGCTTTTTTACATTTTAATATCCTTTAAACAAAAATTTTGAGCTAAAATTTCTTCAGTCTAATATGTTATTAAAGGAAGAGATTTCAGGGGATTTCCCTGGCGGTCCAGTGGTTGACTCCATGCATCCACTGCAGGGGGACCTGGGTTCGATCCCTGGTCGGGGAACTAAGATCCCTCATGCCATGTGGTGTGGCCCAAAAAAAAAAAAAAAGGGAGCTTTCAGGATATATTGTGTACTGTACTCTTGGTTAAACAGAGATGCAGATGGGATGTGCCTAAAAATGTTTGAATAGGGTCTTCCTATAGAGAAATGGAAAAATAATCAAATATCTAGGAAACAGGTTGGATGAAGAATGCTGAAGAAATTGAGTTTAAGTAGGTCAAGGGAGGGAGAGAGGATTGAAATCACGATGAAACTATGTGAAAAGAGATTTCATAAGTGTTGTCTCCTCCTAAGGAAAAAAAATGGTGAAAGGAATGGTCTAAAAATTATAGCAGCCAAAAATGTAAAGTTAGATGTTATAATTGACTTGAGAGAGATGAGAATGTGTTGTAAAGAAAAACTAGGAAACTGCCTTAGTGATGGTTTTAAAGAAACTTGTGTGGCTTGAGAAAGTGTTCATTTATTTTAACTAAATCCTGTCTTGAGGAAGGAAGATGGATGACATTAGCTGGGAAAGTTATTTTTGATCTAGTGATTCCCTAGTAAGAATCCTTTCTACTGATATTTGCAGGATTAACATTGACTGCTTTAAAAAAAAAAAAAGTCAGTTCTTCTCCTCACTTTAAAAAAAAGTGAGGTTAATACTCTGTTCACCCTACCTCCCAAGATGGGACCAGGAAGTGTGTTTGGCAGGAAGGAAGCAAAAATGTCGGCAGTCAATCATCAATTAAGTTGTCCAGTCTTTCTGCTTTCTAGATCCATTCCCTGGATTTTAAACATCTTAACTCTTACTTTTGTCTTCTTAGAGGAACTGTGGTCATCCCTAGATGAAATATTTATTGGACCCCTTGTAACCCTACATTTGAGTCAACCAGCATTCCTTGCAGATGCAAGTAAAGTTACACATTTGGTTGACAAGGCAACCCTGTATCACACAGTCACGCAGAATTAAAGCAGATCATTGGCATATGCTACTAGCTTAATTCTGTGCAGTTAAGTAATCTGAAACATATAATAATCCTATAATGGATATACACAATGAAGTATAAAAATCCTTTGCATAGACAGAAATCTCCGCATGCTAAATGAAGGCATTATTCATTCAACACACCTATATTTGATCCCCTCCCTTGCCGTATGGGTGATGCTAGAGGATATAAAATGATTAAGCCTTGATCCCTAATTATCAGGAGTGCAGTCTAAAAGGCCATTTAACTAGTAGCCCCGTGGTAATGTACAATACTGTCTTCTTCACCTCCTCACTTTAAAATGAAAGAGAGAAGTTGATCACCCTGAAGCCCAGGTCCCGCAGCAGCTCCGGACTGTGCGCTAGAGTTTACGAGCCGCCTGATGTCTTGTGTCCATTTTACCACGTGATTTGCATCTGAGTCGGCATCTCAGAGGGCGCAGTACCTCAGCATCCTCTTAGCCAAGTGATCAACACTCCGCTAAAGGGATGTGTCCCAACCTTAAATATTTTATTTAAGCTTAACACATTAAGAAACGTACACTTCACTAATATTTTGCTATAATACCAAGGCCGGTTCTTTGAGCATGAGTCAGCTACTTGAAGTCTCAGCTACACCCAGACAGCCATCTTCAGTATAGAATTTAGTGTGACGTTGGAGTTTGACCCTATCCAAAGGGATTTGGAACTGAAGGATTCCAAAAAAGGATTTTTAATTTTAAAACATAGTCATGCGGCTTCCCTGGTGGCGCAGTGGTTGAGAGTCCGCCTGCCGATGCAGGGGACACGGGTTCGTGCCCCGGTCCAGGAAGATCCCACATGCCGCGGGGCGGCTGGGCCCATGAGCCATGGCCGCTGAGCCTGCGCGTCCGACAGTGAGAGGCCCGCGCACCACAAAAACAAACAAACAAACAAAAAAACATAGTCATGTTTATACCTCAAAACGATAATGTTAAATTTCTCCGGAATACCTTAGTTTTACAAACTAATGTTTCCATTCTTATACTTTGCTAAATGTTTTGGTAAAATGAAAAAGCAGGCATTTGGTAAATTGTAGTAACTCTATAAAAAAGGAGTTTGAATTTTTTTTCCCTAAAAATTCCTATCTACGTAAAATGTGTTGATATTAATAAAGGTCAGTCACACTTGTTAACTGTGGTCCAAGAAAAACTATCCATTTGACTTAGACAAATAGGGTACCTTGTAATCTTAGCTCTTGAAGTATTTTTTTATATTTCCCTGAAATATATATGGTATTTCCTTGGCTGAAAAAAAAATGTTTATTGTTAACATCATCAACATGGAACCTGTTTTTTAAGGATTTTAAAAAACTATTTCTTCATCTTTTCTGGATCATGAATGCCTTTGAATATGTGATGAAATCTTCGAGCCTTTTCCAGAGGAACAGTCAGCTTATGTACCATCAGCAAGTAGTAACTCATGTTTATACAGTGTCTCAGTGTTGAAATTCCTTGTGTTTTACTTTGCTTGGTCCTTACAACTACTTCGTGGGGAAGGGAGGACAGATATGTTTACCCCATTTTGTAAATGAGGAAATTGATGGTGACCTTCATAGACCCCTGAAACAAATCCACGTACCCTAAGGGTTTACAAAATACAAGAACCTTTGTTAAGAATCCCAGTCTTCCTCCAGTTAGAATGGCTGATGCCTTAAAAACTGTGGGACGTTGCCCTAAATCTGCGAAGTGTTTTCCTTTGCTCTCAGATACTTGAGGCGATGACCACATACATTCTTCTTGGAATTCTTATTTCAGCTATAGTGTTTAGTCTAGTGTGGAAGTGGAGGTTGGGCAGATACATGATACTCTATAAATACTTTCATGTGCTATATAGCCATAAAGGATGTTCTAGTTTAAACAGTTGTCAGTGGTGAGTGATTTCAACGTTGTGTTTTGTTTTCAGATTTTCCAATGGCCTGTATGAAGGGACTCAGAACTGAAAAGTCCTTTCAAGTTTAGCGGATAGTGGGAAGGAATCTTTCTGTGGTTGATGTACTGGTCTGTGAGTTTCTGACGTGCTTTGTCTTGTGTTAACTCTCAAAATATCATCTACGTATTGGCTCTTGTTTATTCTTGCTTAGATTACCTGTTGGATTGGGATAACCAGGACGTTGACTAGATGTGTAGAGGAGACCCTACCTGCAGATTACAGAACATTAAGGCTCTCTGTTGCCTGATTGTCCTGTTTCCCTCGATTAGACAGACATCTCCTGCCATCTTTCTGGCTTCTTGGAAAAATAAACGACATATTAAATGTTCCCAGGAGCAGGACGTTCTCCTGCCCAAAGATTTAGGATTCCATTGAGAGGTTCCCTTTTGTTCAGCAGATGTGTGCTCTGGTCTGGTGTGGTCCATTGCTCTGTCCCATCAACCCTCCCTGTGTCCTCACCTGTCACCTCCTGCCGCAAATAACTTGTCCTTGCTTCTTGAGGCCTTTATCAGACCATATGTTTCTCTTCTCCAACATGTAAACTGGGAGCAACTTGGACTGAGACTTACCCGGTTGACACTTAGCAATTTGACTCCTTGGTAGAGGTGGGATAAATGTTTGTGGACTCAATGAATCACATGATCTACTGAGTGATAGGAAATGTGTGAAGGGAACCCTAAGCCTTTGGATGTAATCACATTTTGCCACCTGCATCTTGTAACTTAACTATTCTATGAGGTTCTGTCTTGTCTCTACAACTACATGTGACCTCGGAGGGGGGAATCAGGATGTATAGTTCATTTCTGTCTCCCTCCAGGTAGTATAGTGAGTGATATGAAGAATGACTTTGGGTTACTTTAGGGCATTTTTCAGTAAATAACAATCATTGGTCTTGGCTGAAGATAACATGAAGAAGACGTTTCAGAAAATTTTCTGTTTCATAGAGAAACAGATGGGATGAAAGCAGGAACCACATCTGAGCAGAGGTGGTCTTCGCAGGAGAAAGGGGTCCCTCTCCGAAGCCAGATTCGCAACTAGCAGCTGCTCAGGCTTTCTGTTCCCTGTCTTGGGCAAGGGTGTATTCCAGCTCAGTTTCCGAGGAGCTGTCCTGTACTATAAATCGGGGTATCTTTCCTATAAAATGAGGTCTATATATAAAATCTACTGTGTGTCTTCCACAAACAGATGTCCAGAATTCTTGGTCCCTTTGAAGTCTAATTGTTCTCCTTTTTGGAGTAATTAGTGAAGAGGAAAGACAATATAATATAAAGGACTCAAACATAAGACATTAAAATGGCTAAGTACTCCCATGTGCAGCCTATCAGATGATTCAATTTGCTTCTGTAATGTGGGAATACAGCTGATGAAAAAATTACAATTATGTGACTTCATGGTCATTGGAAAGAGTTTGTCCCGTATGTACTGATAAGTATGCTCTAATTGAAGAGTGATATGCAATAGTGACATTTTTTGCAGGTGTTAGCTATAAATATATGATCATAAAAAAACATGTATTAAAATAGGACGTCAGATTCTCAGTTATATTTTTCAATAAATTAAATAATAGTATGTATAAAAGAGTACATACAACAGTAAGGTAAAAACTTATGTACCCGTGGTGTTTCTCATTCTCTTTCTTTTCATTGTATTTTGTCATATCTCTTATGTTTATATTCCATACAATATACTGCTTCATTTTTGTGTTTTTGAATCATTATTTAAATGGCATCCTATTATGGTGGTTTTATGGTAACTTGCTTTTTTTCGCTCAAGGTTACCTACGTAAAATTCATTCATGTTGATTTTTGTCACAATAAGTTTTTTTAAAAGTTTTATTGAAGTATAGTTGTTTTACAATGTTGTGTTAATTTCCGCTGTACAGCAAAGTGATTCCGTTATACATATATATCATTCTTTTTCATATTCTTTTCCATTATGGTTTATCACAGGATATTGAATATAGTTCCCTGTGCTACACAGTAGGACCTTGTTGTTTTGTCACAGTAATTTATTCACTTTTACCAATATATGGTATCCCAGTATAGGAATTGCCTGAGTTGATCTGTTCGCCTGTCAATGGACATTTAAGTGACTACAAACAGTCCTGCTGTGGAAATTTTTGCACTTGTCTCTTGGTCCATGTGTGCAAGAATTTCTCTAGGATATGTATAACTAGCAGTGGAATTGTTGACTTATAAGGTATGTGTGTTTTTACCTTTCCTGGATTGGTGTTTAAAGAGGTTGTCTTAATTTACAATCCTACCATTGTGGTAGGAGAGTTCCTTTTGTTCCACATCCTCTACAGCATTTAATATCATCAGATTTATATATTTATTTTCTGCCAATCCAGCAGGTGAAAAATTAAAAGTCTCAGCGTGGTGTTATTTGTATTTCCATGATTACTTAGAAAATGGAATACTTTAAATATATTTATTGACCTCTGTTTTCTATGAAGTGGCTGTGCATAGCTTTGGACTTTTGATCAAGTTGTCTTTTTCTCTTCATTTATAGGAGTATTTTATATATTTGGTATCTGATTATTTTATTGGTTATTTATTTTGCTGAAAGATTTTGGCTTATAGCTGCTCATCTTACATTTTTATAGCTTTCTTAATTATAATTGAGATTTATTCATCCTTTCTGTCACTGTTTGTGCTTTGGGGATCTTGTTTAAGAAATTCTTCCCTACCCTGAAGAATTCCTAAAGAATTCTAACTTTATTTCTAACAGTTTTGAAATTTTGTCTTTTCATATTTAAGCTCTTAATCTTTCTGGAATTAACTTTTGTATATGGCATGAGATAGGGATCTGATTTCATTTAAGACATCTGTTTGTTCCAGAGCTATTTATTGAAGAGTGTATTCTCTCCTTGCTGGTCTAAAATGCCTGCTTGGTCACAAATCAATTTTCAACATATGAGTAGGTCTATTTCTGGGCTTTTTTTCCTGTGTCAGCTCCATACTACTTAATTACTGTAGTGTTAAAATAAATATTGGGCATGTCAACCCACTAATATTCTTCATTATAGAGTTGGCTATTCTTGGACTTTTCTATATAAATTTTAGATAACATGTATGAAATTCAGCTGAAAAAGAAAAGAAACAAATACAAACATACTCAACTGAGATTTGAGATTGCATTTGTAGATTAATTTGGGGTAAAATGCCTTTGTTATAATATTGAGTCATCTTATCCATGCATATGAAATATCTCTCCATTAACTCAGTTCTTGAATGTTTTATAATTTTGTCCATAAAGGTCAAAAGGTCCATGCTTACACTTTTTGTATTCGTTCCTAGGTATTTTTTTTTTTAGTCACTGTTACAGTCCCTTCGTCTCACATTTTCCCTTTCTCTCTCTCTCTCTCAAGCTATAGTTTCTGTTTGCTAATGTATGGAAATGTAGTTGATTTTCTATGAAAAATCTTTACATTCATCAGTCTTTCTAGCAATTAATAAATGCTAATAAATTTTCTATAGATTCTTGGGTTTTCTATCAGACATAGATAGGGCAGTCTTATCGTGTGAATACTGAAAATTCTGTTTCTTCCTCCCCAGTTCTTTTAACTTTTCAATTTGTTCTCATCTTACTGCACTGACTAGACCCTCCACTGCATTGTTGGTTGTATTATACATGGTAATAATAGGCATCCTGGTGTTTGTGAGTTTTTAAAGGGAATGCTTTTATTTTACTGTTAGGTAAAATATTTGTTGTGGGTTTTCTATAGATAGACTTTAACAGGAAGATTTCTTCTGGTTCTAGTTTGTTGGGTTAAAAAAAATCATGAATTGGTATTGATTTTTTTTTTTTTTTTTTTTTTGCGGTACGCGGGCCTCTCACTATTGTGGCCTCTCCCGTTGCGGAGCACAGGCTCCGGATGCGCAGGCTCAGCGGCCATGGCTCACGGGCCCAGCCGCTCCGCGGCATGTGGGATCTTCCCGGACCGGGCACGAACCCGTGTCCCCTGAATCGGCAGGCGGACTCTCAACCACTGCGCCACCAGGGAAGCCCTGGTATTGAATTTTATCAAATGCCCCTTTTTGCATCTTTTAAGATCATCATTATATGATATTTTTCTTTAAATTTCTCATAGTTAATTATATTAATAGATTTTCTACATTAAAGTGACTTTGCATACTGGGATAAACAACATTTTTACAGTGTTCTACCTATTTTAATATTTTGCTGGATTTAACTTTCTAAGGGGTGTGTGTGTGTGTGTGTGTGTGCGTGTGTGTGTGCGTGTATTTGTTGTATGTGTGGTTGCAAGGGAAACACCCCTTTTTTCCCCTATTTTGTACTGTTATTATGTGTTTGAGATTGAAGTTTGTTACTCTCATGAAATTGGTTTGTTTTTTGGTGTGTTTGTTTTTTTTTAATTTCTCTTCCCTGGAAGCATGTATGTTATGTTCTGATATTTCTTCTTTGAATATTTTCTAGAATTCACTGGGAAAATTTCTACACATGCTGTGGTTTTTATTTTTTGATGGGAAGATTTTTTAACTATTGATTTAAATTCTTTATTATAGAATATCTTTCTAATTAAAATTAATCTATCTTTTGTTAAAAAGAAACTTTCTAATTCTTTTTCCACTTCATCTGTGTTTTCAGATTACTTTAGCCATAAACTTATTTGTAATATTCTCATTATTTTATTTAATCCCTGTAGTATCTAAAGTTATATTTTCTTTTTCCCTTTCAGTTTTTTACTTAATTTCAGTAATAGTTATCTATTTGATTAATATTTTCAAAGAATAAAATTTAGTTTCTAATTCTGTTTTCTATTTCATTAATTTCTCCCTATTAAAAAATTCCCTTCAAATTTCTTCTTTAATTCAAGTCAGGCACTTAGCTCATTATTTCTCATCCTCTCCTCTATTAATCATATATGCTTTTTACATTTCTATTGAAGAACCATATTTTCTGTATTCCACAAATTTTGACATGTAGTATTTCATTATTGTTCAGTTTTAAGTGTTTTGATTCCTTATTTGAGCTGTGAGTTATTCAGAAATTTGCTAATTCCCACATATGTGCAGGTTATCTTACTGTTGTCTTTTCTCTGTCCTTTGATTTTAGGTCTATTTCAAATGGGACATGGCTCAGTTTTATTTATTTGGTTCAACATGACAATTTTTGTCTTTTTAAAATATAGCAGTTAGGCTTCCCTGGTGGCGCAGTGGTTGAGAGTCCGCCTGCCGATGCAGGGGACACAGGTTCGTGCCCCGGTCCGGGAGGATCCCACATGCCACGGAGCGGCTAGGCCCGTGAGCCATGGCCGCTGAGCCTGCGTGTCCAGAGCCTGTGCTCTGCAATGGGAGAGGCCACAACAGTGAGAGGCCCGCGTACCAGAAAAAAAATATATATATATATGTGTATATATATATATATATATGTATATATATATATATATATATAGCAGTTTATCTTCTTACTTTGAGATTATACATATTTATACTTATTTTGTACCACAATCTTACTTTGTGCTTTTAGTATGTTTCAATCTTCTATTTTATCTCCCATCTCAATATTTTCTTCTGTCTTTTGAGATGATTGAATTTCTTTTTTAAATCTGGTTTTGCTCTTTACTAGTTTGGAAGTTATACATTATAGTTCTGGTTTTTTAGTGGCTACCTTGGAAATTTCAGCATGAATTCTTAAAATAATCTAAAGTTAATCAGTAACTTAGCCCTCCTTTTGGGCAATATATGGACTTTAGAACAGTTAAACCTGATAACTCCTTCCTGACATATTTCTGCTAATAATTTCATTTTATCTGCTTTTTTTTTTTTTTTTTTTTTTTTTTTTTTTTTTTTTTGCGGTACACGGGCCTCTCACCGTTGTGGCCTCTCCCGTTGTGGAGCACAGGCTCCGGATGCACAGGCTCAGCGGCCACGGCTCACGGGCCCAGCCGCTTCACGGCATGTGGGACCTTCCTGGGCCGGGGCACGAACCCGTGTCCCCTGCATCGGCAGGCGGACTCTCAACCACCGCGCCACCAGGGAAGCCCCTTATCTGCTTTTTAATCCTACATAATAGATAGTAGTAGCAGTATTACTATTTATCTTTTAAAAACAATTCTGTATTTGTTTTGATTTATGCATTTCACTACTCCTGCCTTTGTTCATCATTTTCTTCGGGTATTAAGGATTCTTCTCATACCATTGTTATTCTTGAAGTTGATCATTTCTAAGTTTCTTCCATGAGAACATTCTTGATGGGGAAGTCTCTTTATTTTTCTGGAAAAAAAAAAAAACTCATTTATGAAAGATAGTTTTGCTTGAAGACAATTTTAGGTTGATATTGTTTCCTAGCACTTGGATGGTGCTATCTTACCATTTCTTGGCTTCTGGCTGTTGAGAAGCCAGTTCTCAGCGTGACTGTCAATTCTCTGTATGCACTTTCTTTTTCTCCTCGCTGCTCTGAGATCCTCTCTCTGTCTTTGCTGTTCTGCATTGTCACTCTGCTCTGTCAAGATGCAGATTTTCCTTCTTTTTTTCAGTTCTGTTTGGGATTCATTGTTCTCTTAAATCAGAGGATTCAAGTATTCTACTAATGGAAAATTCTCAACACTTATCTCTAGAAAGTTCAAGAAAATAATAATTAATCTAGCATCGTTAGCTATTCTTTGGTGGAATGGTTGTCCAAATGTCAAGTTTGTCTCGTTGCCAGACTTGGGAGAAATGCTACATTATTACATCTGAGTTTTGGTAAAATCCTCTTTTTATTTTATAGTTATTTATCTGCCTAAACAGAAAATCAAGGATATGTTTTAAAAGGGTCCTAGTACCCCCAAAAAACGGGGAAAAAGAAACTGTTTCTTAAGTAGGTCAGGAGTATTATGAGGAGAGATCAAGCCTGCTCTAAAATGATTCGTCCAAGTCAGAGTAATCCATAAACCTGCCTTCGAACTTCCTAGTCGCACAGAACGTTTACACGTAAGAGTTATTTTTTAGTGGTTGCTGGTCACCTTCTAAAAGTATTTCATTAGAGTTCAGTGTCTCAGCTGGTACTAGGCAGTATGAAGTGCTATGACCTGTGATCTGAGTTGAGACATATTTCCAAACAGAATTGACCAAGAAGAGATGGAATTCCAATGTATAAATGAGCTGGGGGAGTGTGTTTAAGTACATATGTATTTGGTTCCTGTTTATCCCCATGAAAAGCATTTATAAACTTGTATTTCATGTTAACCAAATGGAGAATTTAAGTAGATAATCTCTTAATCATTTATATCTGGGTTTGGTCAGATGCTTCTGTGTTTCTGTTTATATGTGCTTGTGTCCTTTTCTGAGATTTTATATACTTTTAACAACCTACCATCAATGTCTTGTTTGCCTTCCCCATCCATTTACATTTGTCTGTGGCAATAAAATGAGTCTGCTTCTATCCTGATGCCTGCAGTAGGCCCTGAGCTCTTTTTATCAATTTCCCAACACTGCCTAAAAATCCCAGTTGGCCTTTTCCTATGGTTATTGCTTCTAAGAGCAAATATATTCTATTTAAATCAGGAATGTACTTCCATGGAGTTAGTGAAAATGTCAACTTAAATACAGGCTTTCCTTCTGATAATCCATGATATGACAAAGAGCTAACCATGTTTTTTCCCTTTGCTTAAAAGCTTGACACATAAATAGCAATATTTTGCTCCTTGAAAAAGCCAAAAAGTCAAGGAAATTAACCGAGACGAAACTACTGTCTGTGCATCTGATAAAAGTCGAGAAACAAAATGGATAAGCCCCAAGGATACTTTTGTTAATCCTGTAACATCTCCTTCCTATGGACATATATCTGTCACAAGACCATTATTTATCTTTTTAAGGAAGAATAGATTCATTTTAGAAATAGCAATGTGATTCTAAGCCTTGTGGGGAAAAAAATGAAAACTCTTCAATCAGCCAAAATGTCAAGCTACTCACTAGGACTTTCCCTTAACTCTGAAACTAGCCACACATTGAACAAAAATACCACATATATTCTATTTGAAGTCAGATTTAAAATTTTAAATATAAAAATGATCATTATTGGTCACCCCCAGAAGTTTCCTCTTGCTCCTTTTTCATCCTTCCTTCTTGCGCCTCCTGATACCTTATGCTTATCTTGATTGCAGTAGTTACATGTATTAGACACAAAAGTTAAAACTGGGGCTTCCCTGGTGGTGCAGTGGTTGAGAGTCCGCCTGCTGATGCAGGGGACATGGGTTCGTGCCCCGATCCGGGAAGATCCCACATGCCATGGAGCGGCTAGGCCCGTGAGCCATGGCCGCTGAGCCTGTGTGTCCAGAGCCTGTGTTCCAAGTTAAAACTTACTAAATTGTACTCTGTGTGTGTGTGTGTGTGTGTGTGTGTGTGTAATTGTACACCACTTAAGCCTCAGTACAACTGTTAAAAACAAAAATATAAAAATAAGTTTTCAAAAACAACAATTTCAAAAGTCTCTAGGAAGAAGAAGTTCATTGGTGCTATGTTTCAAAAACAACAGGGAATACAACCAAAATAAATGTTTTAACACCATTGAGAGGAAAGATGACCTGTGTCAACCTCTTCTTAATACTATTGTCCAAGCATCTCTTCCCTT
This sequence comes from Lagenorhynchus albirostris, assembly GCF_949774975.1. Taxonomy (NCBI): domain Eukaryota; kingdom Metazoa; phylum Chordata; class Mammalia; order Artiodactyla; family Delphinidae; genus Lagenorhynchus; species Lagenorhynchus albirostris. The sequence goes on from NC_083095.1 coordinate 188,514,470, forward strand.
TGGGCTATGTGATGCTGTACTTGTTATTTTTTGACCTCATTAGAGTGTAACTGTTTAGATAATACTATTTATTTATTTAAAATATATATATGTATACAAACACACACACACATATATGTGTATGTGTGTACATTTACCTATTTATTTGAGAGTCTATTTGTTACTAGGCAGTGTGCAGTGCTGCAGATAGTTACAAAGATGATCAAGATCGTATATTTCATGCAAGGGGACCAGTGTGCCCCCAAGAGAGGAAGACTGGTTTTAGGAACAGCAGTTTAACATAACTGTGTGAGAGACCCCAAGAACCAGTTTTTTTGTAAAGTTACCCAACGTTTCTCGTAACTCAATTTTATTGGAACCCATGTGATGAAGCATCAGGGTCTGCATTGTGTAGATACCTCTTGGTAGTATTGTTGTGGTGATCAAGACCAAGCATGTAAAAAAAAAAAAAAAAAAAAAAAAAAAAAGCTGCTGTTTTTACCACTCAGCAACTTCGTTTGAACTGGGTTTGTTTATCAGAAAATGGGTCAAGAGTGGGAAGCATGTCTAAGGCTCCATAGATGCGGAGGCTGGCTGGTATTGATACGCCAAGCAAAGCCCTTTCTTGTGCAAATGACAGATGTAATCAGATGATGGGCTGTGAGTGGTATTTGTGGTTTAACTTGTAAGCTCATATAAATACCCACTGGGAAGAATAAATTTGTTATGGCAAGTTTGACACTTTCTAGCCTCAGGTTTTTTTTCCACAATCAAAACTATTGTTTTTAATCAGATGTTTGTTTTTTTAGTAGCATGGAACGACTTGAAATGTAACTACCGTGTTAGAACACACTGTGTTACAGTATTCATATCCATTTCAACAAGAACTCTGGTAGAGTTGCCTGCCTGTAAAGCTTTTCAGTTAATTTTGAGCTTTCTCTGATAGGCACGTAGAGTGTTTAATATAGAATAACCATTTTAAAACAGAGAACAATGAGCGTTTTGGCCATCAACTTGAAAAGGAAATGTTTTGAGGGGAGGTTCTTTTAATTCGTAGTGGGGATAGAGGTGGAGGAGGGAAAGAGAGTTCCCACATGGTATGACGTTATAGATTTATTTAAAATAAATTCATAGTATCTTGCACTGAGCATCAATTCAATCCTATCATGGTTTGGTCAAGAAAACAAAAACCACTTTAAATATATCATGGGGGGAAGAAGTTAATACAGGGAATTAAAAATTTACAAAATGTAAAGGAACTAAAGAAGTGAAGTTAGAGAAAGCTACCAGTTCTCAGGTTTGCCAGTAGCTGTGGGAGAATTAAGGAATTGCTGAAATAGCAGAAAATCACCGCTGATGATTGCAGCTGCCTGAGGCAGCAAGTGGGTGATTCTCAGGACACAGCCCCGTTATAATCTTAAATATTGAGCACCTCAAAGAACTTCTGTGTATATAGGTTACATCTATTGATATTGATTGCATTAAAAATGAAAAGAAAAATGTAGAAAGAAAGAAAACACAAATCTACATTCCATCCCCATAGCCTTCAGAGGCGAGATGTCATCACAGGTCATGGAGCCTCTGGAAAATTCTGTTACCGACCCGGGTTCTTGGCCTTCCCTAATCAACAGAAATTGATAAGAGGCCAGACAAGAAATTCAGGCAAGGCTCCTGCTGCAGCAGGGGGGAGAGAGAACAAGTAACAGGTCCCCTTGCTCGCTCGCTCCGCGAGGGGGGTGAGCGCTTCCCTATATGGCATGAGGGTAGGGGTGTGTCCAGGGGTTGGGCCAGAAGGGTGGCTTCGGTGGTCTGCCCACCCCCTTGGTGATGTTCTGTGCAGGGGGCGTGCTCAGTACCCCGCTTTTGCTCCCGGCTCCTCAGAAATGGCAGTTGGGGTTTTGGTCTTTTTGTATCTTCTTGTCCATAATTTGTCCCAACTGTGAATGCACACAGTTGTCCCTTTTAGTCCCTTACAGTTTCTTTGTATTTTTTTGCTGGAGGAGACGTTTGTCCAGGTGCAAGCACTGCAGCAAAGGATCCCAGGTTCCAGCCTGTCTCAATTCCACTGTACAGTGGGAAGAGGATGAAAGTGTAAAAAGGCAAATAATGTCTTAGTGTGATTATGAAAAAGTTTTGACCTGTGGACTCCCTAAGAGAGTCTCAGGGACTTCTTGGGGGTCCTGAACCACATGTTGAGAACTGCTGGCCTATTTTACTGGAAAACCTCTCAGTGGCTGGTGGTAGAACAATAATACGGCTTCTCTCCTGCCTTCTGCGTCTCACACAAGTACCTTTCATCGCGGGAATCCAACCAGGTTCCTTGCTGGCAGAAGTTCTGTAAATATAATTCCCAGGCATCCATGCCCTTTGATATATGGGAGAGTATGGGGAAGGGCTGAATTGGCAACAGATAATCCAACACAACATTTCATTTTAAAGCCATGAAAATCCACCTGATTTGGCACTATAGCAGCTACGTGAAGGGTCATTTTTATGAGGGTAGGATCCTTGCTATTTCATAAATTTCCCAGAGTACTTCCCAATTATCACCCTTTTGCCTCAGTCTTTGACAGAAATAAAGATATGAAATAATGACCTAATAAATCTTTCACTGTTTTCACCAAAAATTTTCGGTAGGTTTATCTCTCCTGAAATTTTGTTTCTGTGTGTACGTATTTGTGTATGTGCTGCAGACACACATCAAAATCATCGAGATCTGTTTAGAGCCCAACAAATTCTGGTCCTATTTCGAGAACCTGTAGTATCGGTGAGGCCAGAATATTAGCCCTTGTCCTGTAGGTTAGGCCTTGACTGTAGAATAACTCTTTAAGCATCATAAAAATCTAGAGTGTTCTTAGATCATTTTTAGAGAATCAGTAAGGTTAATAAAAAGTATTTCAGAATGAAAATGAATATCATACCTTTGATGAAGAATGTTTCAAAGGATAAGAGTTAAATAGATATTACCTTGAAAAACTGTAAGCCAGTTTCAATAAAAGAGTAAGGCACAGGGAGTGAATTAATTTACATTGTATGTTCATTGATGATTAGTCTACTAAAAAAAGAGTTTTCCTCTCTTTGGTAGAGAAGTTGAGAAATGTCTATTTAATTTCAAATTTGAACAAAATGTTAGAAACCATTTCACGCATACTCTGCTCAGCCAGCAATTTTGGCAGGAAAGTATAAATTTGAAACTTCAGGAATAATTTATTCATGGTGAACAAAGCAGAGACTAACTAATAAATAAAAACTAATCACCCAACCAAAATAGTGCTATTTCCTTTCTGTTAATCATGGCCTGCCCTCTACCAGTAAAGAAAAATTAGAACAGGATTTGTGGGTAACAGTTGGTCCTTGAAAGGGCTACTTAGACCATATACATGTGTGAATTAATTCTCTCTGACATATATGGCTTTATAATCAGAAGTACTGTTGCTTGCAAAGCAAATTTGGTATTTTTTAAACACAAAGGCACCTGACAAAATAATTAGAGATTCTTATACATACATAATGTTACTAGGTTCCCACTCCATGGAGATGCCAAAACTATGAGCTTATACAACTGAACAAAAACACATCGTGTTTATTTTTCCCATATGCACTTAGAGAATTTGCAAAAATAAATGTTCAGAAATATAAATTTGCCAAAGGTTACCCCATATGCCCTGGATATAAGATGAAGCTTTTTCCCAGAAAATTATTCCTCAGAAAAGAGAGTCACCTTATATTTGGACCCTCACTAACTCTCCTGGTGCAGGGAGCACATTCTCAATTACTTTCTTTTGAATAACAATGCACTGTTTGCTGAAGATACATTGGCGTGAATCAGTCTTTTTTGGGGGTGTTTATATAAGTCACCTGATAAATTGGACTTAAAAATTTAAATAGAAATTTAACATTTACTTCTGGGAATATGACCTCACAATGATAAATATGGGCTATGGTGAACTTCAGGACTCCAGAAAGTATTGTTTCCAACAACTTGGATGGAAGTTTCCTCTGGAAAGGGATTAGAGGAGTCTGTGTCTCTACTGAGGTCCATGAGACAGGTGTAAAGTTTAAAAAAGGTTGTTTTATGAAATCTGAATAAGAGTTTGGAAAGATGAATATTTCTATATTTGTATATTTATATATAATGTGATATTTAAATAGTGTTGTGTGTAACCATATTTTAAGTAGACATTTCTGTTGGGACAAGTAATGCTATCTGCTCTAACAAATGATCCTAGGTATCTCATTGGTCTAACCCAGTAAAGGTTAGCTTCTCATGTATGTCACAATCCAACATCCACTGAGTGACTCTCCTCCAAGCATTGGCATGGGGGGGCAGACTCTGTTTTGCAATACGGCCATCTTTTTTATTTTTTATTGAAGTATAGTTGTTTTACAATGTTGTGTTAATTTGTGCTATACAGCAAAGTGATTCAGTTTTATATATATATACACACACATTCTTTTTTATATATTCTTTTCCATTATTGTTTATCATAGGATATTAGATATAGTTCCCTGTGCTATACGGTAGGATCTTGTTGTTTATCCGTTCTATCAATATATATAATAGTTTGCATCTGATAACCCCAACGTCCCACTCCATTCCTCCCCCAACCCCCTCCTCTTTGGCAACCACAAGTCTGTTCTCTATGTCCATGAGTCTGTTTCTGTTTCGTAAATAGATTCATTTGTGGCATAGTTTAGATTCCACATGTAAGTGATATCGTGTGGTATTTGTCTTTCTCTTTCTGACTTACTTCACTTAGTATGATAATTTCTAGTTGCATCCATGTTGCTGCAAATGGCATTATTTCATTCCTTTTTATGGCTGAGTAGTATTCCATTGTATATATGTACCACATCTTCTTTATCCATTCATCTGTTGATGGACATTTAGGTTGTTTCCATGTCTTGGCTATTGTGAATAGTGTTGCTATGAACGTAGGGGTGCATGTATCTTTTTGGATTAGAGTTTAGAATATGCCCAGAAGTGGGATTGCAGGATCATATGGTAATTCTAAATTTAGTTTTCTGAGGAACCTCCATTCTGTTCTCCATAGTGGTTGCACCAACTTACATTCCCACCAACAGTGTAGGAGGGTTCCCTTTTCTCCATACCCTCTCCAGCATTTATTGTTTGTAGAGTTTTTAATGATGGTCATTTCTGACCAATGTGAGGTGGTACCTCATTGTAGTTTTGATTTGCATTTCTCTAATAATTAGCAATGTTGAGCATCTTTTCATGTGCCTATTAGCCATCTGTATTTCTTCTTTGGAGAAATGTCTATTTAGGTATTCTGCCCATTTTTCAACTGCGTTATTTTTTATTTTGTTGTTGAGTTCTATGAGCTGTTTGTATATTTTGGAAATTAAGCCCTTGTCTGTCGCGTTGTTGGCAAATATTTTCTCCCATTCTGTAGGTTGTCTTTTTGTTTTATTTATGCTTTCCTTTGCTATGCAAAAGTTTGTATGTTTGATTAGGTCCCATTTGTTTATTTTTGCTTTTATTTCTATTGTCTTGGGAGACTGATCTAAGAAAACATTGGTACGATTTATATCAGAGAATGTTTTGCCTATGATCTCTTCTAGGAGTTTTATGGTGTTATGTCTTATGTTTAGGTCTTTAAGCCATTTTCAGGTTTTGTGTGTGTGTGTATGGTGTGAGGGTGTGTTCTGACTTCACTGATTTACATGCAGCTGTCCAACTTTCACAGCACCACTTGCTGAAGAGACTGTCTTTTTCCCAATTGTATATTCTTGCCTCCTTTGTCGAAGATTAATTGACCATAGTTGTGTGGGTTTATTTCTGGGCTCTCTATTCTGTTCCATTGATCTGTATGTCTGTTTTTGTGCCATTACCACACTGTTTTGATTACTGTATTATTGTCTGAAGTTTGGGAGGGTTATACCTCCTGCTGTGTTCTTTTTCTTCAGGACTGCTTTGGCAATTCTGGGTCTTTTATGGTTCCATATAAATTTCAGGATTATTTGTTCTAGTTCGGTGAAAAAAATCCATGGGTAATTTGATAGGGACTGCATTAAATCTGTAGATTGCTTTGGACCATATGGCTGTTTTAACAATATTAATTCTTCCAATCCAAGAGCATGGGATATCTTTCCAGCAACAGTGCCATCTTTAACACATAGCTTCCAGACCTGCTATAAAGAAAGAGAAACAACTTGTAAGACCACGAGTTACTTTACTGCCAGGCTGGAAAACAGCAGACATCAATTCTACTCACATTCCACTGGCTGCAACTCAGTCACCTGGGCTCCACCTAACTACAAGGAAGGCTAGAAATGGAGCTGTTCAGATTCTGAGGAAGAAAGCGGGGGTCAGGGAACATCTAGCGTCTCTGTTACAGCATTTGACTGTCTTCTGTGATGCTAAGAGTTGGCCAAGAAGAGGTTTAAATTGGTCATCTGTAAAGGTGAGCCCACACTTGGAATCTCATTCTCTGGGCATTCCAGTATATGTATGTGTGTGTTGGGGGGTGGGGGGTGGTATTCAACACCATCAAGCAGTTAAATCAGCTCTAACACTATTTGCCTGGAGATGTCATCAGATCCCACAAGTTCAAGGCTCAGTCCTACAAGACCACCCAACCCCCTTCACATCAGATGCTAGTTGACCAAGTCCAGGTTGTCCCCTGTGCTTCTGACCAACAGGCTGTGGAGCAGAGGTTCCCACGCTCAGGTTTGATTAATCCGAAATAGTTGAGTTACTAGATGAACAGCTCATTACAAAAGGATGTAACTCAGGACCAGCCAGATGGAAGAGGTGCATAGAGCAAAGGGTAGGGGAGGGGCTGGGAACTTCCGTGCTCTCCGGAAGTGCCGCTCTTCCCCAGAATTGCCATTTGTTCACCAGCCCCAAAACTCTTCAAACCCCATTATTCGGGGGGTTTATGGAGGCTTTATGACAGAGGCATGATTGATTAAATCATTGGCCATTGGTGATCGAATTTGGTCTCTAGCCCCTTTCCTCTACCTAGTGGTCAGGAGGGATGGGGCTGACAGGTTACCCTTGGCAACCAGTCTCCATCCTTAGATTTCCTGGGTCTTTCCAGAAGTCACCTCATTAACCTAACAAAGGCATAGTTACTGCTCTTCACTTAGAAAATGCTAAGGGTTTTAGGAGCTCCATGCCAGGAACTGGGATGAAAACCAAATACATATCAATATTTCTTATTATAAATCACAGTATCTTTTTTTATATAAATTTATTTTATTTTATTTGTTTTATTTTTGGTTGCATTGGGTCTTCATAGCTGCACGCGGGCTTTCTCTGGTTGCGGCGAGTGGGGGCTACTCCTCATTGCGGTGTTCAGGCTTCTCATTGTGGTGGCTTCTCTTGTTGGGAGCACGGGCTCTGGGCGTGCGGGCTTCAGCAGTGGCTCACGGGCTTCAGTAGTTGTGGCTCGCAGGTTCTAGAGCGCAGGCTCAGTAGTTGTGGCTCGTGGGCTCTAGAGCGCAGGCTCAGTAGTTGTGGCGCGCGGGCTTAGTTGTTCCGTGGCACGTGGGATCTTCCCAGACCAGGGCTCTAACCCGTGTCTCCTGCATTGGCAGGCAGATTCTTAACCACTGCGCCACGATCACATATCACAGTTGCCTCAAAACTCCCAAATCATAGAAAATCATTTATGACTAGATTTTAAAAGGGTTTGTGTAATCAAGAGAAATTGACCTAGAACTAACATGAAAATGTAGTAAAACTGACTTTTCAATATAGTTGCATTAAACTATAATGAGTGAATGTCTGTTTAATTATTTTAAATTCTATTTTCAAAAAATAATTATTTAAGTTCCATATTCTTTCAAAACTGTTATCTGGTTTAATGACATCAAAGAACAGAATTTCAGAAGTGAAAGGGACATAGATCTACTCCAGTGGTTTTTAAACTCTTCTTGTTAGTATAATACTTTTCTTCCCCCTTCCGAATGAAACCTCCAATGGTAAACCAGGTAAGATGGCTGTACTCAGGGAAGAGGGCCTGGAGCCTTGTCCAGTTGGATTCCTCTCTCCATCTACAACTAAAGCATCCCTGAGCCATTGCCTCTGAGCCTCTGAGCCTTGGGTTCTGAGGAACTGGGTTTGACAGCCACTGAAATAGAGCAACCTTTCACTGAAGCACTGTTTACAAGAGCCAAGACATGGAAGCCACCTAAATGTCCATCGACAGATGAATGGATAAAGAAGATGTGGTGCATATACACAATGGAATATGACTCAGCCATAAAAAAGAATGAAATAATGCCATCTGCAGCAACATGGATGAACCTGGAGACTATCATACTAAGTGAAGTAAGTCAGCCAGAGAAAGGCAGATATCATATGATATTACTTATATGCGGAATCTCAAAAAAATGATACAAATGAACTTATTTACGAAACAGAAGCAGACTTAAAGAATGAACTTACCATTACTGGGAGAATGGGTGTGGGGGAGGGATAGACTGGGAGTTTGGGATTGACATGTACACACTGCTGTATATAAAATAGATAACCAACAAGGACCTACTGTATATCACAGGGAACTCTACTCAGTATTCTGTAATAAGCTACATGGGAGAAGAATTTGAAAAAGAATAGATACATGTAAATGTAAAAATAAATAAATAAATACTTAAATTAAAGAAAAATTAAGTAAATGTTAGTAGTTTAAAAAATAAAATCCACCTTGCTTTAGTGATGAGGGACCTGATGCCCAGATTGGTGGTGGGAGTGTGTGTTAGCTGAGACCCCACCTTTGCACAGTGCACCACCTGTGCACTGTTTGTGTTTACACTGTCCACCTTCAGTGATCCAGGCCAGTCATCCATCTGCTGTCCTGCCCCACATCTCTCCAAAAGGTCATGGCTTCTTCTCTTGGCCAGGGGCCAGGATCTTCTGGCAACAGTTCTGTTAGAAGGTTCTGGTTTCTGTACAGTGACGTCTGACTTGCTTTAACATAAACTCTTTGGTGGCAGTTCTCGCCCCTGTGGGCCTGTGGAGTATATGATCCCCTCCTTCTTTAGACCTTTTCTTTTCCAAGCTAAAGGTCCCCAGGTCTTCCTATGACGTGTTTCTGTGCCCCTCTGCTGATTCCTCCTGTCTGAATGCGCTATAATATATACCGCTCACACAGCAGAGCACACGTTGAATTAAGTACTTTTGTTGTCATCTGGCCAAGCACGAAATCAAATGGACGAGGAAGGCACGTGGAAGGGTGATGAAGCGAAGGTTGTTGGGGAGGGAAAACCTTTCCTGTCTTAGGGTTACATTCTGGGGACCTGCAAATTAAACTAGCAAAAGACAGACTAACAGAAAAGTCATCCAGTTTTATTAATTTCACGTGCGTGAGAGTTCGCAGAAAAGTGAAACTCGAAGAAGTGGTCAGGCTCAAGGGCTTATATGCCATTTTCAACAAAGGAAAGGGGGTTGGGGCTCCCAATAAAATAGGGGCAAGTGACTAGGAAACAAATAGGGGACCCTAATGGAAGAGAAAGGCTATTTTAGTCGGGTTTGCTTGTGTGGACTCATCTTGGGGCCAAATCTCCATGTCTGGGGGTGAGTATCTCTCCTGTTCCTGGCTCGGGAGGGGGAGACACCTTCACAAGGAGAATTTACACCCTGAGTTTGGGCAGGCAAGGGGAGAGCAGAGAGCTGGTGCTTCCGTACCTGCTGATGCGGGATTGCCTTCATATCGAGATAATCCTTCTGCCAAAGCGGCGTATTTTGGAGCAGCATCTTCTGATTCCCTTCAAGGTATAATTTGAGACCTGCTCCCCCCAGCCCCCCACCCAGCCCCCCATTCCAGTTATTCTGTACTGCTTTCCTCTGGGGGCATAAGTCCCCAGCCTCTCACCACCGCCTTCAGAATCGTGCTCTGAGTCTCTCTTCAGATGATCACATCATGCACGAATTAGGGTCCTGGAGGTTCTCTTGTTTTTACAGTTATATATCGGCTTGATTATTCAGTCATTCAGCTTCTGTCAGCTTCTCCGCAAGGCTAAGAGGTCTCATCTGACACTTGACTGAGATGCAGACTCATTCATTCTTCATTCAGCTTAGTGTGTGCCAAGCCCTGCCCCAGTCACCAGGAATAGCTGTAAACTAAACAAAGTCCCTGCCCTCGGGGGGATTACGGTCTACTGGGGACAAGCAGGCCACACCCAAACATATACATACATAGTGTGATCTAGTAGGAAGTGCTAAAAACCAAATTAAGAAAAGCAAGAGGGTAAGGAGTTCAGGGAATGATCAAAAATGACTTCTCTGAGGAGGTAGCACTTGAGCAGAAACCTGGATGGGGTGAGGGTGTGCGTGCGGGTGTGTGGCGGATGGTGTTAGGGGCAGAGGGAACGACAAAGGCAGGCGGGTCACAGGTCACAAGGGGACTCGCAGGCTGAGGGGAAGCCTTCGGGCTTTCCTGTGAGCGTCCAGTGGAAGGTGTTGAGCAAGAAAGGGATGTGATTTGATTTAATTAGTAAATGTTAAGGGAGGGACGGAGGGAGGGAGGGAAAGGAAAGAGCAAAGCAAAGCGCTGGCTGTTTTGTGGGAAAGCCTGTGGAATTGGGAGCAAGTGTTGAGCAGGAAACAGTCAAGCATCGAACTCGTTGTCCAGACAACTATGGTTAGCACGTTCCTTGACCCACCAACTGCGTAACCATTCAAAAAGAGAATAAGGTTTGCTTAGTGAGACTTGTTGTTCATCAGCGTTTGCTGACGCCTAGCAATTGTGATTTTATTTTCTAAGTACCTTCAAGCTAGTCTCCTCCTAATTCCTTCTGGAACATTCTGTGATTGGAAAACCAGTCCTCTGAATGAGGTGCGCGGACGCAGCCAATGTGAGGGAGCAGAAAGGGCCCGCCCTTGCTGGCAGACACTCCTGGATTGAATGTGGCTCTTCCTTTTAGACTCAGTTTTCTTGTGCGTAGAATGAAGGTGACAGTGTTTCTCTGAGAAATAAATGCAATGCAGAAAATTTTAAAGCTTAAGTATATTCAGTGCCTGCAACTTCGGGGCTCAACAAATCTTATTTCCTTTTCTACCCGTTTTTCTTTTTACTGGAGCCTGCGTTTCACCTGACCGCGAGGTCTCAAGGGGGCTGAAGTAGGTCTTGTAGATGTTTGTGTCCCCAGTGGAGTGGCTGAGTCATAACAGGTGCTGAACTCAGGGTGAATCAGTGAGTCTGTGCAGCCAGTGGCAAGTTAGGCAGCCTCCCAGCAGAGCAGAAGGAAGAAGGCATTTCCAGGTGAGAGGCACCGTGATGGCCGCCAGCAAAGTTGACCTGGCGTCCCCCGGGCTCATTGGCAGGTGGACTGGGTGACCCCTGGGGCCTCGGAGAAGTGGGGAGTCACGTGTGGTACCAGCAGTGGCGCAGGGAGTCTTCCTCGCACTGTGTGTCTCTCCTGGGCTTCTGCTGTTGTTTGTTTGTTGTTTTGTTGTGTTTCCAGAACAGCCAAAGGGGAAGGAGTAGACCCAACTCTCTAGGTAGCCTTGAAGGGCATCAACTCATTTGAGTAAATATCGTCCTGGTGAGAACGAACATGCTCTTTATCCTTCCAAGAAAATTCGGTATAACATCCAAAGAGACTGTTCTGGGGCTTCCCTGGTGGCGCAGTGGTCGAGAGACCGCCTGCCGATGCAGGGGACGCGGGTTCGTGCCCCGGTCCGGGAAGATCCCACATGCCGCGGAGCGGCTGGGCCCGTGAGCCATGGCCGCTGAGCCTGCGCGTCCGGAGCCTGTGCTCCGCAACGGGAGAGGCCACAGCAGCGAGAGGCCCGCGTACCGCAAAAAAAAAAAAAAAGAGACTGTTCTGTCCCCCGCCTGGGTGCAGGGAACTAATGAGATGATTCCGCTCGTGTTTGCATCTCATTAGCCCAGACCCTGGAAAAGGGTCCCTCTTCATTTCTCTGAGGTCCCTCGATGATCCCCGCGCCCTCCTCTGTGGCGCCTCAGACCTGTCGGATGTGTGGACACAAGCAGAGGAGCAGCGGGGACTGGACACACACAGGGAGTGGGCCCCCTGAAAGAGTTCATTTCTTGTGAAGTGTTTCATTTTAAAACCCCATGTAAAATATGATACAAGTGAAATTATTTACAGAACAGAAATAGACCCACAGACACAGAAAACAAATTTACAGTTACCAAAGGGGAAAGGGTGAGGGGATAAATTAGGAATTTGGGATTAACAGATACACACTACTGTATATAAAATAGATAACCAACAAGGACCCACTGTATAGCACAGGAAACTGTATTTAATATCTTGTAATAACCTATACTGGAGAAGAATCTGAAAAAGAGTAGATATATATAGATAGGTAGATATATAACTGAATCACTTTGCTGTACACTGGAAACTAACACAACATTATAAATCAACTGTACTTCAATAAAAAAATAAAATGTAAATGCCATTTCTAGCAACATAGACGCAACTAGAGATGATCATACTAAGTGAGGTAAGTTGGAAAGAGAAAGATAAATACCATACGATATCACTAACATGTGGAATCTAAAATATGAAGAAATGAACTTATCTACGAAACAGAAACGGACTCACAGACATAGAGAATGGATTTGTGGTTGTCAAGGGGGAGGGGGAGTCGGGGGGATGGATGGAGTGGGAGTTTGAGATCAGCAGATACAAACTAGTATATATAGGATGGATAAACAACAAGGTCCTACTGCAGAGCACAGGGAACTATATTCAGTATCCTATGATAAACTATAATGGAAAAGAATATTAAAGAATGTATAGGGCTTCCCTGGTGGCACAGTGGTTGAGAGTCCGCCTACTGATGCAGGGGACATGGGTTTGTGCCCCGGTCCGGGAAGATCCCACATGCCGCGGAGTGGCTGGGCCCGTGAGCCATGGCCGCTGAGCCTGCGTGTCCGGAGCCTGTGCTCCGCAACGGGAGAGGCCACAGCAGTGAGAGGCCCACATACTGCAAAAAAAAAAAAAGAATGTATATATATATGTATGGCTAAGTCACTTTGCTGTACAGTGGTAATTGACTCAGCATTGTAAATCAATTATACTTCAATTCAGAAACTAATTAATTAAAATGTTTAATTAATATAAATAAATAAAACCCCATGTAAATTTTACCTTTACTCCAAAATGTGATTTAAGAGAAAAATATTTCAGATACTTAGCAGTTAAATTACTTCACATTCTAGTATTCTGGTTTTCGAGAGGGGGATTGTTAAGTGACTTGCTTAAAATCACATATATGGTAACTAAGTAAGCAGGACTTGAATCCACGTGTTTGCCCCCAGAGTCAGTGCACTTATCCACCCTGCTGTTCTGGTGTGGATTTTTGGACTCTGTAAAATAATAACTACTTGACAGTGGTTGTTGTGAGAATTCAGTAAA